>NC_091287.1:16259563-16570429 GCF_032444005.1 Ranitomeya imitator | reverse complement strand
CCTAGCTAGACCCCCTGGTGAGATTTGGAGACAGAAATTTGCTTGTCTCAGGAAAATACACATTAACACCTGGGTGAGACATGCCTTCAGGACAGATGTTACATTATCACTAGTCACACATATAACCCTAGGCATATGTCACTACACACATATAGATATATACATATTTCACCATATAGGCGATGGGTGCTCACCAGATACTGATGATGGAGGCGACGGGCGGTCACCAGATACTGATGATGGGTGAGACGGGTGGTCACCAGATACTGATGATGGGTCAGATGGGCAGTCACCAGATACTGACGATGGAGGCGACGGGCGGTCACCAGATACTGATGATGGAGGTGAGGGGCGGTCACCAGATACTGATGATGGAGGTGAGGGGCGGTCACCAGATACTGATGATGGGTGAGACGGGCGGTCACCAGATACTGATGATGGGTCAGATGGGCGGTCACCAGATACTGATCATGGGGGAGATGGGCGGTCACCAGATACTGATGATGGAGATGACGGCGGTCACCAGATACTGATGATGGAGGGGACGGGCGGTCACCAGATACTGATGATGGGTCAGACGGGCGGTCACCAGATACTGATGATGGAGGTGACGGGCGGTCACCAGATACTGATGATGGAGGCGACGGGCGGTCACCAGATACTGATGATGGAGGCGACGGGCGGTCACCAGATACTGATGATGGAGGTGATGGGCGATCACCAGATACTGATGATGGAGGTGATGGGCAATCACCAGATACTGATGATGGAGGCGACGGGCGGTCACCAGATACTGATCATGGGGGAGATGAGCGGTCACCAGATACTGATGATGGAGGCGACGGGCGGTCACCAGATACTGATGATGGAGGAGACGGGCAGTCACCAGATACTGATGATGGAGGTGACGGGCGGTTACCAGATACTGATCATGGGTGAGACGGGCGGTCACCAGATACTGATCATGGGGGAGATGGGCGGTCATCAGATACTGATGATGGAGGCGACAGGCGGTCACCAGATACTGATGATGGAGGTGACGGGCGGTTACCAGATACTGATCATGGGTGAGATGGGCGGTCACCAGATACTGGTCATGGGGGAGATGGGCGGTCACCAGATACTGATGATGGAGGAGACGGGCAGTCACCAGATACTGATGATGGAGGTGACGGGCAATCACCAGATACTGGTCATGGGGGAGATGGGCGGTCACCAGATACTGATGATGGAGGAGACGGGCAGTCACCAGATACTGATGATGGAGGTGACGGGCGGTTACCAGATACTGATCATGGGTGAGACGGGCGGTCACCAGATACTGGTCATGGGGGAGATGGGCGGTCACCAGATACTGATGATGGAGGTGACGGGCAGTCACCAGATACTGATGATGGAGGTGACGGGCAGTCACCAGATACTGATGATGGAGGAGACGGGCAGTCACCAGATACTGGTCATGGGGGAGATGGGCGGTCACCAGATACTGATCATGGGGGAGACGTGCGGTCACCAGATGCTGATGATGGAGGTGACGGGCAGTCACCAGATACTGGTCATGGGGGAGATGGGCGGTCACCAGATACTGATGGGATTTTATAATAAACCATTACCCTTTTATTTTTTAGAACGTTCTCACTTGGCAGAATTGTTTCACACCTGCCTAAGACTTTTGCACGGTGTCTGTATGCGACACCGTGGGTTCACATACATTCGGAGCGGAGGTTAGGGCACTGTCCTCGCTTACCGACGGTGAGGCGGATCTCCTCCTGCTGATTGGCCAGCCCATCGTAGTAGTGAAGGTCAAATTTACGTTCCGCTTTCCAGTCGCTGATCAACTCTTTCTTCAAGCAAAACAGGACGCTAAAATGACTTTCACTGCAGACCACCCAGATCGGAAACTTAGGGGTCTTCAGATAGGAGCCGACCTGGAGGAGAAATAGTGGAAGAAGTTCACAAACAGCCATTATATTCAGTGCCTATATGGAAATAACAGACTACTTCTCACAGCTGAAGGGTTGTTACAGTTGTATCCAGTCTACACAATCCTCTGTGAGCCATCCGCAGCACAAGTCTCTCTCTGGGGCAGGAAACAATCATAGAGAGCAAAGAGTTTGATGCAATATGTGCAGGAGCCGAGTATCAGGTGGAGGAGCCGGGTATCAGGTGGAGGAGCCGGGTATCAGGTGGAGGAGTCGGGTATCAGGTGGAGGAGCCGGGTATCAGGTGGAGGAGCCGGGTATCAGGTGGAGGAGCCGGGTATCAGGTGGAGGAGCCGGGTATCAGGTATGAGGAGCCGGGTATCAGGTGGAAGAGCCGGGTATCAGGTGGAGGAGCCGGGTATCAGGTGGAGGAGCCGGGTATCAGGTGGAGGAGCCGGGTATCAGGTGGAGGAGCCGGGTATCAGGTGGAGGAGCCGGGTATCAGGTGGAGGAGCCGGGTATCAGGTGGAGGAGCCGGGTATCAGGTGGAGGAGTCGGGTATCAGGTGGAGAAGCCTGGTATCAGGTGGAGGAGCCGGGTATCAGGTGGAAGAGCTGGGTATCAGGTGGAGGAGCCGGGTATCAGGTGGAGGAGCCGGGTATCAGGTGGAGGAGCCGGGTATCAGGTGGAGGAGTCGGGCATCAGGTGGAGGAGCCGGGTATCAGGTGGAAGAGCCGGGTATCAGGTGGAGGAGTCGGGTATCAGGTGGAGGAGCCGGGTATCAGGTGGAGGAGTCGGGTATCAGGTGGAGGAGTCGAATATCGGGTGGAGGAGCCGGGCAACATGTAGAGGAGCCGGGTATCAGGTGGAGGAGTCGGGTATCAGGTGGAGGAGCCGGGTATCAGGTGGAGGAGTCGGGTATCAGGTGGAGGAGTCGAATATCGGGTGGAGGAGCCGGGCAACATGTAGAGGAGCCGGGTATCAGGTGGAGGAGTCGAATATCAGGTGGAAGAGCCGGGTATCAGGTGGAGGAGCCGGGCAACATGTGGAGGAGTCGAATATCAGGTGGAGGAGGTGGGCAACATGTGGAGAAGTCGAATATCGGGTGGAGGAGTCGAATATCGGGTGGAGGAGTCGGGCAACATGTAGAGGAGCCGGGTATAAGGTAGAGGAGCCTGGTATCAGGTAGAGGAGCCGGGTATCAGGTGGAGGAGCCGGGTATAAGGTGGAGGAGCCGGGTATCAGGTAGAGGAGCCAGGCAATATGTGGAGGAGTCGAATATCAGGTGGAGGAGCTGGGTATCAGGTGGAGGAGTCGGGCAACATGTGGAGGAGTCGAATATCGGGTGGAGGAGCCGGGCAACATGTGGAGGAGTCGGGTATCAGGTGGAGGAGCCAGGTATCAGGTGGAGGAGCCAGGTATCGGGTGGAGGAGCCAGGTATCAGGTGGAGGAGTCGGGTATCAGGTGGAGGAGCCGGGTATCAGGTGGAGGAGCCGGGTATCAGGTGGAGGAGACAGGTATCGGGTGGAGGAGCCAGGTATCAGGTGGAGGAGTCGAGTATCAGGTGGAGGAGCCGGGTATCAGGTGGAGGAGTCGGGCAACATGTGGAGGAGTCGAATATCGGGTGGAGGAGCCGGGCAACATGTGGAGGAGTCGGGTATCAGGTGGAGGAGCCAGGTATCAGGTGGAGGAGCCAGGTATCGGGTGGAGGAGCCAGGTATCAGGTGGGGGAGTCGGGTATCAGGTGGAGGAGCCGGGTATCAGGTGGAGGAGCCAGGTATCAGGTGGAGGAGCCGGGTATCAGGTGGAGGAGCCGGGTATCAGGTGGAGGAGCCGGGTATCAGGTGGAGGAGCCAGGTATCAGATGGAGGAGCCAGGTATCAGGTGGAGGAGTCGGGCATCAGGTGGAGGAGCCGGGTATCAGGTGGAAGAGCCGGGTATCAGGTGGAGGAGTCGAATATCAGGTGGAAGAGCCGGGTATCAGGTGGAGGAGCCGGGCAACATGTGGAGGAGCCGGGTATCAGGTGGAGGAGCCAGGTATCAGGTGGAGGAGCCAGGTATCAGGTGGAGGAGTCGGGCATCAGGTGGAGGAGCCGGGCAACATGTGGAGGAGCCGGGTATCAGGTGGAGGAGTCGAATATCAGGTGGAAGAGCCGGGTATCAGGTGGAGGAGCCGGGCAACATGTGGAGGAGTCGAATATCGGGTGGAGGAGCCGGGCATCATGTAGAGGAGCCGGGTATCAGGTGGAGGAGCCGGGTATCAGGTGGAGGAGCCGGGCAACATGTGGAGGAGTCGAATATCAGGTGGAGGAGCCGGGCATCATGTAGAGGAGCCGGGTATCAGGTGGAGGAGTCGAATATCAGGTGGAAGAGCCGGGTATCAGGTGGAGGAGCCGGGCAACATGTGGAGGAGTCGAATATCGGGTGGAGGAGCCGGGCATCATGTAGAGGAGCCGGGTATCAGGTGGAGGAGCCGGGTATCGGGTGGAGGAGCCGGGTATCGGGTGGAGGAGCCGGGTATCAGGTGGAGGAGCCGGGCAACATGTGGAGGAGTCGAATATCAGGTGGAGGAGCCGGGCATCATGTAGAGGAGCCGGGTATCAGGTGGAGGAGTCGAATATCAGGTGGAAGAGCCGGGTATCAGGTGGAGGAGCCGGGCAACATGTGGAGGAGTCGAATATCGGGTGGAGGAGCCGGGCATCATGTAGAGGAGCCGGGTATCAGGTGGAGGAGCCGGGTTTCAGGTGGAGGAGCCGGGCAACATGTGGAGGAGTCGAATATCGGGTGGAGGAGCCGGGCATCATGTAGAGGAGCCGGGTATCAGGTGGAGGAGCCGGGTTTCAGGTGGAGGAGCCGGGTTTCAGGTGGAGGAGCCGGGTATCGGGTGGAGGAGTCGGGTATCGGGTGGAGGAGCCGGGTATCGGGTGGAGGAGCCGGGTATCGGGTGGAGGAGCCGGGTATCGGAGCCGGGTATCGGGTGGAGGAGCCGGGTATCGGGTGGAGGAGCCGGGTATCGGGTGGAGGAGCCGGGTATCAGGTGGAGGAGCCGGGTATCAGGTGGAGGAGCCGGGTATCAGGTGGAGGAGGCGGGTATCAGGTGGAGGAGCCGGGTATCAGGTGGAGGTGGTGGTGGCTGTGATCTTTGCGCTCTATCATCATTACACTGCTGAGGATTTTTGCCTACATGAAGTCAGGACTGCCGTCCTTTCCTCGAGCTCGCACACTTCAGGAGCAGTAGTGCTGTCTTTCCTCCAGAGCTTTTCCTCTGGGGCTGATACTTTGTTACAAGGTTTTAGTCTGAAGTCCAGGCTGCACAGCTCTAGACTGTATACACTAGATACAACTGTAACGCAGTCAGCTGTGAGAAGTAGTCAGCCAAGATCACTGCTGCATGTAGACAATGTTCACTGACAGCAAGCAGAAAAAAATAGTAAGTCAATGTAAAGCATCGACACAAGAGGTTCTCTGGATCGAGATACAGTGAGGGAGGAAGGAAGGGGAAGGGAAAGAAGGAAGGGAAAAGAAGGGAAAAGAAGGGTAGGAAAGAAAGGAAGGAAAGAAGGGGAAGGGAAAGAAGGGAAAAGAAGGGTAGGGAATAAAGGAAGGAATGAAGGGGAAGAGAAAGAAGGGAATGAATGAATGTGATGGGAAAAAAAGTAAAGAAGGAAGGAAGAAAAGGAAAGGAGGGAAAGGAAAGGAAGAAAGGGCAAGGAAGAGAAAGTATTAGGGGAAGAAGGAAGGAAAAAGAAGAAAGATAAGGGAAGGAAGAGGAAAGGAAGAAAGGGAAAGAAAAGCCATATGTCCACTACAGATCTCCCACATGGGAGGAGATGTCACGACCAGCACTGACCTGGGCTAAGGCCACAGTCGGCGGACCAGTGGTCAGACGTCATCTCTACTAGCAGGGAAGACCACCAGAGTGCCAGGCTGGAGCGGGAGGCGGATTCGGGGGTCTTTATTTTATAGGCATAGCTTCCTGCTGGCAATATTTAAGGAAGTTCTCATATACAGCATATAGTGTGATTGTTCAGAATAGGGATAACAATCCACTGCTTTCTTCCAAACCCAGCTGTGCACCTTGTTGTGAGTCATACTGCCGCTCAGAGGCATCCACTCCTACAGCGCAGAGCTGCAATACCAGACACGACCTGGGTCAACTGTGGAGCTGTTTCTGGAGGAGAGCAGCCATGTGTTTCTTATCCTGAATCTGGCAAATCCTGGACTTCCCTGTAGATTTGATGTTTGGGACGTCTGACTATCCCACACTCCTGCAGCAATTCCTGGTTGTCGGACCTCATCACACTCCCTGTAGGACATTACCCCTATGAACAGACCTCCCCCTCCCCCGCCGTCACGTACTTCGGCTCCCACGGTCTCCAGGTAAGTAAAACTTCCATTGCCGGAGAATGAGCCAAATTTCATCAAGAAATGAGGTGTCAGTTTTGGGCGGAATTTCCGTCTGTGAAGCCAAAATTAATCAAGAGAGGAATTCAGGTCCATCCTTGGAAGAGTCACTGGTCAGTAATCAGCCGAGATTACATCGGCTGTTACGAAACACGGTGAGACCCAAGAAGCCTCGTCTAAGGTGTTCACACTTCGCAGACATATTCGCCTTTTTTCGGCGGTAATTACCGTATGTTGTTGATCAAATGAGTAAAATGCTTGTTCACCGGCAAACTGGATTGTTCCAGGTGTCTCTGAGCTGGTGGTTAGGACCCGAGGGGCTATGTCTCCCATACACCGCACACAGACATGAGGGATTCCTGCGCTCCTGTCTCCATGTCTATGTAGCACATGTTTAGAAGCAGCAGCAGCAAGAAGCACATCATACAGCCATACTGAGCAATGTAGATGTGACTCAAGGTCTGGGGTGAGACAAAATACTATTAGAAACCAGCAGTATAGATATTATACAGCAGTACTGCACAGTAGGGCTGTGAATCCAATACTAGGGTAAGAGAAGACACTGGAAACATGCAGCATGGAGAATATTATACAACTATACTGAGCAGTATAGCTGTGAATCCAATACTAGGGTGAGAGAAGACACTGGAAAGATGCAGCAGGGAGGATATTATACAACTATACTTAGCAGTATAGCTGTGAATCCAATACTAGGGTGAGAGAAGACAATGGAAAGAAGCAGCATGGAGGATATTGTACAACATTACTGAGCAGTATAACTGTGAATCCAATACTAGGGTGAGAGAAGACACTGGAAATATGCAGCATGGAGGCTATTATACAACATTACTGAGCAGTATAGCTGTGAATCCAATACTAGGGTGAGAGAAGACACTGGAAATATGCAGCATGGAGGCTATTATACAACATTACTGAGCAGTATAGCTGTGAATCCAATACTAGGGTGAGGAAAGACACGGGAAAATGCAGCATCAACGATATTATACAACTATACTGAGCAGTATAGCTGTGAATCCAATACTAGGGTGAGAGAAAAAACTGTAAAGATGCAGCAATATGGCCGACATTATAGAACACCACTAAACAGTGTTTATGTGAGCCCAGCTCTGGAGTGAGGTAAACACTTAATACAAAACCGCTTTGCAATGTAGGACATTATACAGCATTACTGAGAAGTGTAACTGTGAATCCAGCACTGGTGTGAGATACACTTACTAAAAAGCAACAGGTTATGCCACTCACTACCCTCCCTTCCCTATAGACTGCAATCTAATGCCTCAGTGAGCTGGCAGCCCAACTTGCCTTGATCAAGATTCCAAGTGGATGGTTAGTGGAGAAGACTGGCAAGGAGAAGTGGCTTATAAGTGAAAAAATAAGCACACTTCTCTCATATGGTATATTATAAAATAATTTATATTCATTTGTGCTGTTTTTCGGCAGAACATGCGTCGGGGTGAGGAGGGACACTGAGGACTTCCTGTGGCTGTGCTTGACACCATTATACCGGTAATATGTATTTTCTACATTTTCCTTGATTGCATGCTATTATAGCCCTCACTTTGTTAAGCAGTAGTGTCACGATTCCCACCGTGCTGACACCAATAGGTCACGGATCGTGAGTGACCCTTGGCCAGCACACGGCTATCACATGTGCAGGGGGCTTATCTTAGTTATCCCTCCACTGCTACAATGTGATGAAAACACAAACAATGCTATTGACCTATCAATTTACTGCAGGGGCTTATTTTAGTTATCCCACTGCTGCTACAATATCACGAACTGCAGGGATTTACAGTTAGGGCCAGAAATATTTGGACAGTGACACAAGTTTTGTTATTTTAGCTGTTTACAAAAACATGTTCAGAAATACAATTATATATATAATATGGGCTGAAAGTGCACACTCCCAGCTGCAATATGATAGTTTCCACATCCAAATCGGAGAAAGGGTTTAGGAATCATAGCTCTGTAATGCATAGCGTCCTCTTTTTCAAGGGACCAAAAGTAATTGGACAATGGACTCTAAGGGCTGCAATTAACTCTGAAGGCGTCTCCCTCGTTAACCTGTAATCAATGAAGTAGTTAAAAGGTCAGGGGTGGATTCCAGGTGTGTGGTTTTGCATTTGGAAGCTGTTGCTGTGAGCAGACAACATGCGGTCAAAGGAACTCTCAATTGAGGTGAAGCAGAACATCATGAGGCTGAAAAAAAAGAAAAAATCCATCAGAGAGATAGCAGACATGCTTGGAGTAGCAAAATCAACAGTTGGGTACATTCTGAGAAAAAAGGAATTGACTGGTAAGCTTGGAAACTCAAAAAGGCCTGGGCGTCCACGGATGACAACAGTGGTGGATGATCGCCGCATACTTAATTTGGTGAAGAAGAACCCGTTCACAACATCAACTGAAGTCCAGAACACTCTCAGTGAAGTAGGTGTATCTGTCTCTAAGTCAACAGTAAAGAGAAGACTCCATGACAGTAAATACAAAGGGTTCACATCTAGATGCAAACCATTCATCAATACCAAAAATAGACAGAAAAACACCTCAAGAAGCCAGCTCAGTTCTGGAAAAGTATTCTATGGACAGATGAGACAAAGATCAACCTGTACCAGAATGATGGGAAGAAAAAAGTTTGGAGAAGAAAGGGAACGGCACATGATCCAAGGCACACCACATCCTCTGTAAAACATGGTGGAGGCAACGTGATGGCATGGGCATGCATGGCTTTCAATGGCACTGGGTCACTTGTGTTTATTGATGACATAAGAGCAGACAAGAGTAGCCGGATGAATTCTGAAGTGGACCGGGATATACTTTCAGCCCAGATTCAGCCAAATGCTGCAAAGTTGATTGGACGGCGCTTCATAGTACAGATGGACAATGACCCCAAGCATACAGCCAAAGCTACCCAGGAGTTCATGAGTGCCAAAAAGTGGAACATTCTGCAATGGCCAAGTCAATCTCCAGATCTAAACCCAATTGAGCATGCATTTCACTTGCTCAAATCCAGACTTAAGACGGAAAGACCCAGAAACAAGCAAGACCTGAAGGCTGCGGCTGTAAAGGCCTGGCAAAGCATTAAGAAGGAGGAAACCCAGCGTTTGGTGATGTCCATGGGTTCCAGACTTAAGGCAGTGATTGCCTCCAAAGGATTTGCAACAAAATATTGAAAATAAAAATATTTTGTTTGGGTTATGTTTATTTGTCCAATTACTTTTGACCTCCTAAAATGTGGAGTGTTTGTAAAGAAATGTGTACAATTCCTACATTTTCTATCAGATATTTTTGTTCAACCCTTCAAATTAAACGTTACAATCTGCACTTGAATTCTGTTGTAGAGGTTTCATTTCAAATCCAATGTGGTGGCATGCAGAGCCCAACTCGCGAAAATTGTGTCACTGTCCAAATATTTCTGGCCCTAACTGTATGTATATCCCGCTTTCCAGTTCTGCTTTGGAACTTGCAGCTCTCCGGCGCCCCCCTTACCCTCAGGTCAGTCAGGGAACTACACCTGGGATAATTAGTCGCCGGATGAGCCGCTTCACTGTGGACTGGCTAGCAGGCACGCTGCAGTGAGGGAATTATAAATGCTCAGGCCACAGCCAGACAATAGCTTATAAAACCCCTTTCTGTCGCTGTCAGCGGCACCCACCTAGCCCAGAACACACTTCGCTGCCACCAGCTCAGATTTCTCATAGAGAGGGGTTCGAGCCAACCCAAATTAGTAGCGCAATTAACTTCAGAAGACTTAGGGTATGTTTTAGAGCAAGGGTACAAAACTAGTAAATATTATAACTTTTACTCCATAAAAAAATCAGGCAGTGTTTATAAAAGGTATATCAAGATTTTACAATAGGAGACAATTTAAAGTATGTAAAGCAATTATTAAAAAAAATGGATTAAAGAAAGATAAAATTCACATTTGCTTAGATCATTTCAGCTAACCATGCTGGTAGGCGGAGAAAAATATTCCAGTGCATCAGGAGGTCTTTCTGTAGTGAAATCCCAGGCAAGAATGAAGGCTGGGTTGAGTGCAGTAACTTGTACCTGCAGGCTTGTGACATCACTAAAGGGGCTGGTTCACCTGCACCCTCCCCTCTCCTCAAAGTTACAAATTTTACCCGCAATACTTATAATTCTCATAACTTGGCTCGCGTATCTAGCAGAGTCACAGCACATACATCCCTCATCTTATATTGAAATTGGCTTTCTAATGATACCAAATTTGTCTTAGTTGTTCCACACGGTTCTGGAGAAATCCGCACTTTGTACTCGTTGTGTTTAGCTGCTAGCACTTACAGTGGTTGACAGATCTACCGATGGAAATTTGCAATATGTACTAATTATTATTCGAGCCCAGATCGGTGGCCCAATACTATAATAGAACAAAGAACCTCATGTCTTTTGAGAGAGATTAGACCAGTTTCAGCTGGTACTAGATGGGAGGATTGTCTAACCAGCTACAGGAACAATAAACATTCTTTTGGTGGGAGGCAACGGGAGATTTGGGATTCACACACACACACACACACACACATATCAGCAGGCAGAAGCAAAGAGAGAACGGGGGGTCAGAGCCCACAGCATGTGTGCTAACAGGGAAAACTAAAAATCATATTATACATTATCGTCACAAGTATATGCACTGTGCATGAATATATTCCTCTCAGGATGTCACCTGACCTGATGTATAGCTGTTATGCTATCTTAACACTTATGTGCAGCTGGCTTTTACTATAATACATAGGATTTTGTAGCAGCTCAGTGTTTCCCCTAGTTAGGGCGATCTTGTTTTTTGATACTGTTTGTAACGGGGTCTACTGTGCTGTAGTACCTCTTTCAGCACCCCCCGTGATTCAGGAGGTCCACTCTGCTTTTGCTAGATTCTGAATGAAGGACGCTGGCAGGAATTTCTTGATTACATGAGAGCATATAAAAGCTGACTGCTTCTCCACGTATTTCCAGTCTAAGAACACCCTTTATTTACAGCACACAGAATATATAACACAGATACACAGGGCAGGCCAATAGGAAAACAGCAGGCCAGACATACATTACAATAGCCGCAGGGGGTCGGAGCCTGCTGATATTTACTGTGGGAATTACAAAGGTGGGGGAGGTCAGAAGAATATCTTGTCCAGGGGCGCAGGCTGTGGACTGATGCATTTCACATGGAAACTATTATACATACATATACTGCATAACATTCTTGGTGCTGAGGGGTTCTGTAACACTGTTTTTACTGTGTATCTTAATCTTTTAACATGTATTAATAAAGTATTTGGATTTTATTTATTCTCTGGATCTCTTCGCTCGGAAACTCAGTATGTTAGTCCAAAATTGTGATTATGTTGAAATCCAACATGCCCTACCCATTTATAATCAGAACACCCAATATTCACATAAGTAAATCATCAGGTCCTGCAAACATTAATCTAGAGCAGATCATATGAGCGCTCGACAGGCCGACATGTGTTTCTCCTGACCTCCTCATACACATGCCCGCTCGGCTCGGTCAGGCCACTTTCCTGGATCCCCTACCTGATCTACCTGTACTGACTGCACTGGATCACATTTTCGCTGGTGTTTGGTACAAGGTAAATCGCAGCCTCTGCGCAGAAGATGTGAGCAGCTTCTTCCACCAGATTCCACAGGAGAATTTTTCGCCGAGTATTAGACCTAAACCCGTGTTGGTATGAACCGCGTAAATCCCTTTCCTTTTCTTCTAAGCTCGCTGAGGCTTTGATAGGGGCCAGCAGATGTTTTAGACATATTGCTTTTGTTCTGGGCGCACATTCCTGCATTGGCGGAGCTCCTGATTCTGGGGAATTTCCTTTAGGAGGATTTTAGATACAACTCCATGACCTCGAGGCTCATGAGGGTCAATCCTAGTTTACCGGATCTGAACCAGGACATTTTATCCGATGTGACCGGTCAAGATGAGGTGAAGAAAAACTCAGGGACACTCAAGAACGGTTTTTTTGACTAACAGGTCGAGAGACAAAAATGGCGGCTCACTGCTTGGAGCCACTACAGGAACAACCTGTATTCAAGGACATCAAAGAAGCTTCTGGGATCAAATAAACAGTTTATGGATTGGTGGGGAATTATCCATAGTGATCAACCGGGTTTACGGGGCTTCACATTAAAATCTACAGTGTTGAGGGGATTAATGATAACCTGAGTGGTACTATAACAGTTCACTACACAGACTTATACAGCCACCACTAGGAGGAGCTCACTACATACAGATTATACAGCCACCACTAGGGGGAGCTCACTACATACAGATTTACACAGTCACCAGTAGGGGGAGCTCAGTACGTACCGATTTACACAGCCACCACTAGGGGGAGCTCACTACATACAGATTATACAGCCACCACTGGGGGGAGCTCAGTACATAGAGATTTATACAGCCACCAGTAGGGGGAGCTCAGTACGTACCGATTTACACAGCCACCACTAGGGGGAGCTCACTACATACAGATTATACAGCCACCACTAGGGGGAGCTCACTACATACAGATTTATACAGTCACCACTAGAGGAACTCACTACATACAGATTTATACAGGCACCACTAGGAGCTTGTAGTCTGTGGAGGAAGGAGGTGGTTTGTGTGCTCCAGGAGAGTAACCAGTTTTTCACCCAGGAATTCCCCCCCTCTCTGACCCAGGAAAGAGAGGGGTGTATTGGATGGACTGTGGGGCTGAGTCCCCGTCTCCCACCCCTCGGTCTAAGCCGGCGAGGGGTGGGAGCTCATTGCTACCGGCAAAGAGGGTCACCAGATCCGGCAAGGCCCAGAACATGGTGGAGCCCAGGAAGACCCAGGAGGGCTGCAAAGCCCCTAAGGCTGAGGCGAGGGCCACTGCGGTGTCTCCTCCCGGAGGTGAGCGGAGTACTCGCAGAGGTACAGTGGCGGCGGTGCCGAAGGATTGGGGCACTAGGGCCGCACGGGAGCCGGTTGACAGCTATGGCTCCCGCGTCCATACATACCTCAGCGAATATGAGGAGACTGGGAAGACCATCAGGAGACTCCGGGAGGAGATGAAGGAGGTGAGGCAAGCTGCAAGCAGAGCCTCCCGCACAGAGAAGTCTGCCCTAACAGCCAGGATATCCAGCCTGGGGATCTGCATTGAGGGCATGGAAGCCCGGAGAGCGGCTATATTAAACAACAGCGGGCCCTTCCGGGAAAAGCTAGAAAATGAGGACCGATTCCACAACATGGCTGCTGCAAAGGAGCCAGAGGGGTCTCGGCATCCGACCCAGGTGGAGGAGGTGGACCATGAGGAGATGGAGGAGGCACCGTACCCACCTGGGGGCTTGGTAAGTGATCTCCAGGCCACACACAGCGGGATAGATCCAGTGCAGGTCCCACTCCCATCAGACCATAGTATTTCAGAGGATGATGGGGGTGATGCGGACGATAGCAGCAGAGATAAGAGCCGCAGTGGGGGTTGCCTCGTCTTGCAGCAGATCCGTCAGCTAGAGTCCCCAGTAAATTATGCCCACCTGAAGTTTGGGGATGAGGTCTGCGGGGACGAGGCAACCGGGAGGGGGAAAAAGAAAAGGAAAAAAAGGAAGAAAACATCGGAGGAGAGGTTGGTGTTTGTCCCCCTTCCTGGGACCCCCCGATCCCGCTGTGTGGAGCCCGCTACCCACCCCGGCCCGGGACCTGCAGTGGGTTCGGTGCGAGGGAGCGGGGAGAGTACAAGTCATATGGCGCAGGTCACCGTCTCTGCTGGCGGTAGCAGAGGGGGCGAGAGTGGGCATGCGGCTGCAAAGCCGGACAGTGTGCATGGTCTGGAGAGTGGCCCTGTGGCGGGCAGTAATAAAACCTGTGTCCAGGCCCGATCCTCTGTGGAAGCGGGGGACGGCCTGGCGCCTGCTGCACCCGCTGACGCTCGGGGGGTAGGGGCTGTGGGTACCTTGCCGGTGGTCACCGCTCCCCGCAGTGTTGGCGGTGCGCTGTCAGCCGGGGCCGCATCATCGGCGGTGTGTGCTGTGGTGTCGGGGTCCCCCACATGCAGATCCGATGCTGGGTCAAAATCCGGGACCCCGGCACCGGTTATCAACTCGGGTGCAGCTGTAATGGCTGCGGTAATGCCGGCCCGGACCGCATCCTCGCCGGAGAAAGTCGCACCGCCGGGGTCCTCTGCATGTGTGTCACCTGTATCTGTGGGGGACCCGGCGGTGAAGTGCACACAGGAGCGTGGAGATGGTCTGCAGGAGAGGCTGGAGCAACAGTCTGCAGCTGCCAGCACATGCTCTGCTGAAAAGCAGGGTGTGGTAATCAAACCCTGCAGTATTGATCTTAAAGGGGCAGCTGCACTGCAAACAGCAACAACCCCAGCAGAAAGCAGGAAAAAAAATGTAAATAATAATGGAAGTGGTGCAAGTGGTGTGACTAGTGTGTGTGATAATGGTGAAGGGTCAGGTGTTGGAAGGGCAGTTTCTGCTGGAGGTATGGTTGGTGTGAATGGTGCCAGCGTGGGGACTTCTAATGAAACTGGTGAGGCTGAGGTAAGTGAGGTGGAGATGGTTGACTGTGAGGTTGAGGGTTCAGGGAATATAGGGGCTGGTCCATCGTCCCCATCACCTGCAGCCGCCATTAGTTATGCAGCTGCTGCCGCTGGGGTTCCACAGGGGTCTTCCTCATCTCCGGACCCAGGGAATGAAGCTTTTCGCTGCCGTTTCCTGGAGGCCCTCAAAAAAGGGGAGCAGACGATCAATGTAGAGGGAAGAGAGGTGGCGTTGTCCTACTGGCTAGATAAGTTTGGTCTAGCTGCCTTCCAAGAGAAAAGGGGGGGGGAGACCGTGTGGTCCCTCCCGACAGCTGGGCAGGGGGTCTCCAGGAGAAATGTGGTTCGTCTTCGCTGGAGGGGCGATGAAGCGTGTCCATCCAGGAGAAATGTGGTGAAGCTCCTCATGAAGATGGACTTCAGGGCTATTGACATCTTTGCTCTGATACATCCTTTTGGGACCTCCACCTTTGATATCAGCTTTGTTCGGCCGGAGGGCTTGGAGCTCTTTTGGTCGAATTATGAGCTGGTAAAAGAGGAGCCCGGCTGGCGAGGTTTTGCCGTGGAAGCAATTTCTCGCCAAAGTGGGCCGAAGAAAGTGACCGTTTTAACATGTAATGAGTCTCTTTCTGGCGTTGACATAATGACCTGGTTGAGTCGGTACGGCGAGGTTGTGGAGGTCCCGAAGAAGAACCGGGACGATTTTGGTATCTGGTCAGGGGGCTGGACCTTCATGGTAAAGTTGAAGCGTTGAGGGGGAACTGTCACCCACATCCCTTCCTCGGCTTTTCTGGGAAGGGATCGGATTCTGGTCTTCTACCAGGGGCAGCCGAAGGTATGCCACAGGTGCGGTGATCCTCGCCACTTCAGCGCGGGCTGCAAGGTGCAGAAATGTGCCTTGTGTGGCGAGGTAGGTCACCTCGCCGC
This sequence comes from Ranitomeya imitator, assembly GCF_032444005.1. NCBI lineage: Eukaryota > Metazoa > Chordata > Amphibia > Anura > Dendrobatidae > Ranitomeya > Ranitomeya imitator. Next base: position 16,554,629 of record NC_091287.1, on the reverse strand, counting down.
ATCCTGTGGTGTCATTCAATGTCACCTGTGTGGTGATCTAGGTCACCCGTTCAGCCGCTGCCCTCGTTCCTTCTCTAATGCCATGGCCAGCCGGGCGGAGGGGAGCCGTGAGGAAGTTCCTGGCGGTGCAACTTCTGCAGAGGTTGGAGGTGGTAGCGGGGGAGGAGCTGAGGGGCCGATGAGGAATGGCAGGGCTAGGGGCCCCTCTTACCAGCGGAGGCAGGCAAGGCGTCAGGAGGGCAGGGGGCAGGAGGAGCCTCGGGAAACTGGGGTAATGGCTGCCCCCTCCTCCGAGGCGACGGCCCATGTCACTGAGGCCCCGGGGGAGGAAGCGGTGAATGAGGAGATCAGACGGATGGAGAATGAGGAAGTGGCTGATCTCTCAGATGCCTCTCAATATGAAAGTTTTGATGAGGATGGAGGGGAACAGCCAAAAGAAATGGATGACAAGGGTACCAAGAGTGCCAAGAGTGTCAAAAGTAAAAAAAAGAAGAAAAAAGGTGGAAAATCTTCTTCCCTGACCAAGGTGCCTAAGGAAGGTCCCACCGACTCCCCTCTGATCCCCCTCTCCAACCGGTTCCAAGTCCTTGACGATCCTGCTGAGACGGGAGTCGGGGGTGAGGTTCCGGAGGTAACATCGGGAGGGCCTTTGGGAGGCGGGGGAGTCCCTTCTCCCGGGGGTGTGTCTTCCTCAGGAGGTGGGGACGACCCTGGGTCCGGAGTTGAGAAAGAAGTAGGAGGGATGGATACCTCTGTCTCTCTGAAAAGAAGAGGGGGGCTTCATCGTCCGGAGATGAGCGGGCTAGGAAAATGGGTGGGGTGAAGAAAAAGGCCATCTAACTCGATCACTCATGATGGCGGCACCCACCCCGTTGACTCTAGCGACCATTAATGTCGCTAGTATAAAGTCTGATGCGGCTAGATTTGCGGCCTTTGATTTTCTCACCCGATTTGAGGCTGAAATTTTGTTTTTGCAGGAGACCAGGCTTACGGATATGGGGGCCATACGCAAGGCGAAGAGCGAGTGGAGGTGCGGGTCTTCGTACTGGTCTCTTGCGGCTGAGCCGTGTAGCGGGGTGGCAGTCCTTTTTAAGACTGCATCGGTTGAATGCCGGAGAGTTATCGAGGTAGAAATGGGGAGGTGCCTGGTCTTAGACGTCTTCATGAGGGGACAGGAGCTTCGGCTCATTAACATCTATGGTCCGTAGTCAAAGTGGGACTGTAAATGTCTCTTCCTGAAGATTAAGCCCTATCTTTTTACGAGTCGGCAGGTGGTCTTTGGAGGTGACTTTAACACTGTCACAAGGCTTCGTGATAGGGGAGGCTCCATTGACCGGCTGGCTTATGATAGTAATACTCTTAATAGCATAGCTAGTGACGCTCGCCTGGTGGATGTCCACATCCGGCACACCCCAGGTCACTGTGGTTTCACCTTTCATAGAGGTAATTGTAGGTCTAGGATAGACAGGTTTTTTTTTAAGGAGGAAGCCATCTCTTCAGCTGTGTCCGTTGTTGAGGTGGAGTTCTCCGATCACTGTCTGATTTCTTTTTCTCTGAATGTTACAGAAACCCCTCGGATGGGAAGGGGACTATGGAAGCTGAATTCGTCCCTCTTGGAAGAAGCAGAGATAAGACAATCCTTTGAGGACTTTCTTCAGAGCCAGGTACCGCTTTTGGATCTCTGTAGCGATAAGTCAGAGTGGTGGGAGATGTTCAAGGATCGGGTTACGAGTTTCTTCCGCCAGCTCTCGAGCCTCAGGAGCCTGAGCAGGTACCGCCTGTGTCAGGAACTGAGAACTGAGGAGGAAACTCGAACATCTCGTCTCGGCTGGAGGTGACCGTGAGGAGATCTCCAGAGTGAAGTCTTTACTCAAGAGGTGTCAGTACGATAGGCACACATCTTTGGTTTTTGAGAGGGATTTCGGGAGGTACCGCTCGCCTGACCACTACAGAAACTGTAAGATGTCAGTGAGTTGTAAGGTGGTGACAGGTTTGGTCGACGATACGGGTTCCCTGAAAAGATCCAAATCAGGGATCCTGGAGGTGATCAGATCTTTCTACTCACACCTCTTGGGGAAGAGGGATCTGGATCGAACGTGATGTCGGCTTTCCTGGCCGAGGCCATCCCTGAGCCAGGGGATGATCCCTCGCTTCACGTTTTGACAGAACCAATCAGGGAAGAGGAAGTGCGACTGGCCATTGATGGGCTTCGGCCTAAGAAATCGCCAGGTCCGGATGGCTTAACATCCGAGTTTTATAAGACCTTTAGGGACTCCTTGGTCCCTCTCTTGACTGAGGTGTTTAACGAGTGTCTCTCCTCGGGCGCTCTTTCCCAGTCGATGAGGCAGTCTGCCCTGATTATCCTGTCAAAGGGTAAGGACCCGTCCCGTATTGAGAATTGGCGTCCCATAGCGCTTCTCAATACGGACCGGAAGGTTCTGGCAAAGGTGCTGTTCAAACGGCTGGTGAAGTTTGCACCCCGGCTCCTTTCCGGGGCCCAGCATTGCTCTGTTCCAGGCCGCAGTACGTTTAGTGCTGTGCTCGGTGTCCGAGAGGCTGTGGAGCAGGGCAGGGCAGGTCACTGGAAGGGGTACTTGCTGTCCTTAGACCAGGCGAAGGCTTTTGATCGGGTTAACCATGAGTACCTCTGGTCCGTCCTTCTGAGGTACGGTCTGCCTGGGGGGTTTGTAAATTGGCTAAAGATCTTGTACGCGGGGGCAGAGACTTTCCCACTTGTGAATGGTTGGTCTGGCCGCCCTTTTGAGGTTGGGTCTGGGGTCCGCCAGGGCTGTCCATTGAGCCCGCTGTTATACGTGTTCGCGATAGATCCCCTTTTAAGGAGGATTGAGCGTGGGCCGTTGGCGGGAGTCAGGATGGACCAGGTGGCCCCGGAAGCCACTCTGAGGGTGGTAGCGTATGCCGATGACGTCTCCCTTTTCGTGTCCTCGGGTGAGGAGGCGGAGTGGGTCATGTCTGAGGTTGATCGCTACTCGGAGGCTTCTGGGTCCAGAATTAATCAGGAAAAGTGTGAGAGTCTCTGGCTGGGAGGGGGAGACCCTAGTTTTGGTCTCCCGGACACTCTTCCAGAGCCCCAGGCATCGGCAAAAATCCTAGGCATCGAATTTGGCCCTGGGGACTACCCCCAGCAAAATTGGGAGGGCAGACTTAAGATCGCCGCCCAGAAGGTGGACCAATGGAAGGGTTGGTCTTTGACCCTGAGGGAAAGGGTTAGCCTGGTTAAGGGTTTTTTGCTACCCTTGTTAATATACCTGGGCAGTGTCTGCATGTTGCCAGAGCCGCTCTGGACACGGGTCTACAGCCTGTTTTTCCAGATGTTATGGGGAAATAGGCTGAACCTAGTCAAGCGGGAGGTCACATATCGCACAAGGAGACTAGGAGGGTTGGGTATGGTCAACCCAGTGGTGTTTCTAATAAACACTTTTGTCAAGACTAACATCTCCAACCTCTGGTCAGAGAGGGCTCCTCCGTGGGTATTCTCCTGCAGGGGATGGCTTCGGCCCTTCTTCCAGGAATGGGAGACAGGAGGGCAAGTGAAGGACCTGCGCACACCGCACGGGCATCTCCCGGCTTACGCTACCCCGGTTCTGAAGGTGATCCGCCGGTGGGGTCTGGGAATGTGGGAGATCAGGACCATGTCGAGGAAATTCCTTGACAGGAGGGTTCTGTTGACCCATTTCCAGAAGCCTCTGGTGCTCAAAGATTGCCCAAGTCGGGATCTGGAGGGAGGGCTGAGGTTATTGAATTCTACACGGGTCCCCTTGAAGTTTTGGGACTTGGCTTGGCGCTGCTTCCATGGGAAACTGTACGTAAGGGACAACCTGAAGTGTAGGAACTCCGATGATCGGGGTTGTCCCCGTGTGGGGTGTTGCGAAACGCTGGAAAGCATGGAGCACTTCCTCCTTCAGTGTCCTTTTAATACAGGGGTCTAAAACAGGGTGGGTGCTTCCATAGGCTGGCCTCGGCTGGCACACCTTTCCTATGCGGAGTGGGCGTATGGGGCATTCGGATCCCTGGGTGGCCGAGATCGGGGCACTTTATTTCTAGTCAGTTTAGTCGTCAGGTTTTACACGTGGAACGCACGGTGCTTAGTGTCAACTCAGCAGAAAATCCTCCCCCGGGACGAGGTTGTTAGGAACATTCTGGGTGGCCTGGTGAAGTTGCGCTCTCTGGAGTATGACAGGCTAGGTGCAGCGAGGGCCTCTCTTCTCTGGAGAGGGTTCTCATTTAATGTACCTAGGGCTTAGATAAGCAGGTAAATGGTAGGGACAGATAGATAGCCTCAGTAGGGACAGGTAGATAGTTAGGGACAGGATAGGGACAGCCCAGGGACAGTTAGGTAGGCACGCGGTGAGTTAGGTAGGGTAGTAGGGTCAGGCAGGGAGAGACAGGGAAAGGTAGGTAGATAAATAGGGGCAGATGTCTAGACAGGTAGGGTCGGCTGGTAGAGTAAGGATTGCTAGGGTAGAAGCCGGTCATCTCCGGTTTCCCGGTGGCGGGCTGGGGCTTTTCACGATCAGATTTTTGTTTTGCAGAAGTGAATTACTGATATAGGGCTTACAGGCACCAATCCTGGCTCTGGGTAAGTGTTGTAATATAGAGTAATGTAGCAGTGTATTGTATGGGTTAATGCACCTGTCTTTTAAGCAAGAGGTTATGAGTTCCTTGGTGAGCTTATTTTTGTATTGTGTGGGGTTTTTTTTTTTTTTTTTTGTGGTGGGAGGGAGGGGTTTGGTGGTAGGTTGTTTATGGTTGTATTTGCTGTGTAAAAAAAAAATATATATATATAAAAATAAATAAATGAAATAAAAAATTATAAAATTAAAAAAAAAAAAAAGAAAAAATTGTGTGTTTTAGATAGATGTGTTTAAGCCAGGTGGCTATAGTGTTTCTTTTTGGGCGATGGACCAGAGTTTTCTTTGTCAGGTTTGGTATGAAGTGTGTATGTGCGCGTCTATTAATAAAATGTTTCTTCTCTCCTTGGGTGAGGTAACCTGGGGAGGAGGAGATCTGGAGAATCAAAAGACAAGTAAAGGACAGAAAACAACATAAGAAAGAAAGATGGAGGAAGCTTCTCTGAGAAAAAAGAAGGCAGTTTGTTTTCTTTTGCGGGGTTGCTTTGACTGGGGGCAGTTATGCTGGACTCGGACTTTGCTTTGGACTGGGGGGGTATGTTATGAACAGGTAATTCAGAACCACAATGGACATTGAAGTTCAGAGCACACAAAGTGACCTGACAATTACCAAAAAACAAGGACGAGCTCTGAGACGTGGGAACTCTGCTGACCGCAATCCCTAATCCTAACACACCACACTAGAGGTAGCCGTGGATTGCGCCTAACGCTCCCTATGCAACTCGGCACAGCCTGAGAAACTAACTAGCCCTGAAGATAGAAAAATAAGCCTCAGAGAGACCCTTTCTGAAAATAGCTGCCAGCGCACATTCATTCCATTGAGTGAGCACAGACCACTTTCTAAACTTCTGACAATAAATCTCTATCTCATCCTGACCCTGACACAGAGCCAGCAAATTTTTCTCTGCCTGATCCACTGAATTAGGTTCGTCGTACAGCAATCCGAGCGCCAGAAAAAACGCATCAGTATTACATAATGCAGGATCTCCTGGCGCAAGGGAAAATGCCCAGTCCTGAGGGTCGCCACGTAATAAAGAAATAATGATCTTAACTTGTTGTACTGGGTCACCAGAGGAGCGGGGTTTCAAAGCCAGAAATAGTTTACAATTATTTTTAAAATTCAAAAACTTTGCTCTATCTCCAGAAAATAACTCAGGAATAGGAATTCTTGGTTCTAACATAGAATTCTGAACCACTAAATCTTGAATATTCTGTACATTTATAGCGAGATTATCCATCAAAGAGAACAGACCTTGAATGTCCATGTCCACACCTGTGTTCAGAACCACCCTGATGTAAAGGGGAAAAGAAAGACAGAACACAGTGCAAAGAAAAAAAAATGGTCTCAGAACTTGTCTTTTCCCTCTATTGAGAAGCATTAGTACTTTTGGCCTCCAGTACTGTTATGAACAGGTAATTCAGAACCACAATGGACATTGAAGTTCAGAGCACACAAAGTGACCTGACAATTACCAAAAAACAAGGACGAGCTCTGAGAACTGGAAACTCTGCTGACCGCAATCCCTAATCCTAACACACCACACTAGAGGTAGCCGTGGATTGCGCCTAACGCTCCCTATGCAACTCGGCACAGCCTGAGAAACTAACTAGCCCTGAAGATAGAAAAATAAGCCTACCTTGCCTCAGAGAAATTCCCCAAAGGAAAAGGCAGCCCCCCACATATAATGACTGTGAGTAAGATGAAAATACAAACACAGAGATGAAATAGATTTAGCAAAGTGAGGCCCGACTTACTGAACAGACCGAGGATAGGAAAGATAGCTTTGCGGTCAACACAAAAACCTACAAACAACCACGCAGAGGGGCAAAAAGACCCTCCGCACCGACTAACGGTACGGAGGTGCTCCCTCTGCGTCTCAGAGCTTCCAGCAAGCAAGAAAAACCAATAAAGCAAGCTGGACAGAAAAAATAGCAAGCAAAAATAACACAAGCAAAACTTAGCTTATGCAGGATAGACAGGCCACAGGAACGATCCAGGAGGAAGCAAGACCAATACTAGAACATTGACTGGAGGCCAGGATCAAAGCACCAGGTGGAGTTAAATAGAGCAGCACCTAACGACTTAACCTCATCACCTGAGGAAGGAAACTCAGAAGCCGCAGTACCACTCTCATCCACCAAAGGAAGCTCATAGACAGAACCAGCCGAAGTACCACTCTCGACCACAGGAGGGAGCTTGGCCACAGAATTCACAACAGTACCCCCCCCTTGAGGAGAGGTCACCGAACCCTCACCAGAGCCCCCAGGCCGACCAGGATGAGCCACATGAAAGGCACGAACCAGATCGGCAGCATGGACATCAGAGGCAAAGACCCAGGAATTATCTTCCTGACCATAACCTTTCCACTTAACCAGATACTGGAGTTTCCGTCTCGAAACACGAGAATCCAAAATCTTCTCCACTATATACTCCAATTCCCCTTCAACCAAAACAGGAGCAGGAGGATCAATAGATGGAACCACAGGTGCCACGTATCTCCGCAACAATAACCTATGGAACACGTTATGGATGGAAAAAGAAGCTGGAAAAGTCAAACGAAAAGACACAGGATTAAGGACCTCAGAAATTCTATATGGACCAATGAAACGAGGCTTAAATTTAGGAGAGGAAACCTTCATAGGAATATAACGAGATGACAACCAAACCAAATCCCCAACACGAAGTCGGGGACCCACACAGCGCCTGCGGTTAGCGAAACGTTGAGCCTTCTCCTGGGACAAAGTCAGATTGTCCACTACATGAGTCCAAATCTGCTGCAACCTATCCACCACAGTATCCACACCAGGACAGTCCGAAGACTCAACCTGCCCTGAAGAGAAACGAGGGTGGAACCCAGAATTGCAGAAAAACGGCGAAACCAAAGTAGCCGAGCTGGCCCGATTATTAAGGGCGAACTCAGCCAAAAGGCAAAAAGGACACCCAGTCATCCTGATCAGCAGAAACAAAGCATCTCAGATATGTTTCCAAGGTCTGATTGGTTCGTTCGGTCTGGCCATTAGTCTGAGGATGGAAAGCCGAAGAAAAAGACAAATCAATGCCCATCCTAGCACAAAAGGCTCGCCAAAACCTCGAAACAAACTGGGAACCTCTGTCAGAAACGATGTTCTCTGGAATGCCATGCAAACGAACCACATGCTGGAAAAACAACGGCACCAAATCAGAGGAGGAAGGCAATTTAGACAAGGGCACCAAATGGACCATCTTAGAGAAGCGATCACAAACCACCCAAATGACCGACATTCTTTGAGAGACGGGGAGATCCGAAATAAAATCCATAGAGATATGTGTCCAAGGCCTCTTCGGGACCGGCAAGGGCAAAAGCAACCCACTGGCACGAGAACAGCAGGGCTTAGCCCGAGCACAAATCCCACAGGACTGCACAAAAGAACGCACATCCCGCGACAGAGATGGCCACCAAAAGGATCTAGCCACTAACTCTCTGGTACCAAAGATTCCAGGATGACCAGCCAACACCGAACAATGAACCTCAGAGATAACTTTATTCGTCCACCTATCAGGGACAAACAGTCTCTCCGCTGGGCAACGGTCAGGTCTATTAGCCTGAAATTTTTGCAGCACCCGCCGCAAATCAGGGGAGATGGCAGACAAAATTACCCCCTCTTTGAGAATACCCGCCGGCTCAGACAAACCCGGAGAATCGGGCACAAAACTCCTAGACAGGGCATCCGCCTTCACATTTTTAGAGCCCGGAAGGTACGAAACCACAAAGTCAAAACGGGAGAAAAACAGCGACCAACGAGCCTGTCTAGGATTCAACCGTTTGGCAGATTCGAGATAAGTTTTTGTGATCAGTCAAGACCACCACGCGATGCTTAGCTCCTTCAAGCCAATGACGCCACTCCTCGAATGCCCACTTCATGGCTAGCAACTCTCGATTGCCAACAACATAATTTCGCTCAGCAGGCGAAAATTTCCTGGAAAAGAAGGCGCATGGTTTCATCACCGAGCAATCAGAACTTCTCTGCGATAAAACAGCCCCTGCTCCAATTTCGGAAGCATCAACCTCGACCTGGAACGGAAGCGAAACATCTGGTTGGCACAACACAGGGGCAGAAGAAAAACGACGCTTCAACTCCTGAAAAGCTTCCACAGCAGCAGAAGACCAATTGACCACATCAGCACCCTTCTTGGTTAAATCAGTCAACGGTTTAGCAACACTAGAAAAATTAGCGATGAAGCGACGATAAAAATTAGCAAAGCCCAGGAACTTCTGCAGACTCTTCAGAGATGTTGGCTGAGTCCAATCATAAATGGCCTGAACTTTAACAGGGTCCATCTCGATAGTAGAAGGAGAAAAAATGAACCCCAAAAATGAAATCTTCTGAACACCAAAGAGACACTTTGACCCCTTCACAAAAAGAATTAGCACGCAGGACCTGGAACACCATTCTGACCTGCTTCACATGAGACTCCCAATCATCCGAGAAGACCAAAATATCATCCAAGTATACAATCAGGAATTTATCCAGGTACTCTCGGAAGATGTCATGCATAAAGGACTGAAACACTGATGGAGCATTAGAAAGTCCGAATGGCATAACCAGGTACTCAAAATGGCCTTCGGGCGTATTAAATGCTGTTTTCCATTCATCGCCCCGTTTAATACGCACAAGATTATACGCACCACGAAGATCTATCTTGGTGAACCAACTAGCCCCCTTAATCCGAGCAAACAAATCAGACAGCAGCGGCAAGGGGTACTGAAATTTGACCGTAATTTTATTTAGAAGGCGGTAATCAATACAAGGTCTCAGCGAACCATCCTTCTTGGCCACAAAAAAGAACCCTGCTCCCAATGGCGACGATGACGGGCGAATATGACCCTTCTCCAAAGACTCCTTCACGTAACTCCGCATAGCGGCGTGCTCAGGTACAGATAAATTAAACAATCGACCCTTAGGAAACTTACTACCAGGAATCAAATCGATAGCACAATCACAATCCCTATGCGGAGGTAGGGCATTGGACTTGGGATCATCGAATAAATCCCGGTAATCAGACAAGAACTCTGGGACCTCAGAAGGGGTGGATGATGAGATAGACAGAGATGGAACATCACCATGTACCCCCTGACAACCCAAGCTGGACACAGACATTGATTTCCAATCTAATACTGGGTTATGGACTTGTAGCCATGGCAACCCCAACACGACCACATCATGCAGATTATGCAACACCAGAAAGCGAATATCCTCCTGGTGCGCAGGAGCCATGCACATGGTCAGCTGGGTCCAGTATTGAGGCTTATTCTTGGCCAAAGGCGTAGCATCAATTCCTCTCACTGGAATAGGATACTGCAAGGGCTCCAAGAAAAACCCACAGCGCCTAGCATACTCCAAGTCCATCAAATTCAGGGCAGCGCCTGAATCCACAAATGCCATGACAGAATAGGAAGACAAAGAGCAGATCAAAGTAACGGAAAAAAGAAATTTCGACTGTACCGTACCAATGGTGGCAGACCTAGCGAACCGCTTAGTGCGCTTAGGACAATCGGAGATAGCATGAGTGGAATCACCACAGTAGACACACAGCCCATTCTGACGTCTGTGTTCCTGCCTTTCAGCTCTGGTCAAAGTCCTATCGCACTGCATAGGCTCAGGTTCATGCTCAGATAATACCGCCAAATGGTGCACAGATTTACGCTCGCGCAAGCGTCGACCGATCTGAATGGCCAAAGACATAGACTCATTCAGACCAGCAGGCATAGGAAATCCCACTATGACATCCTTAAGGGCTTCAGAGAGACCCTTTCTGAAAATAGCTGCCAGCGCACATTCATTCCATTGAGTGAGCACAGACCACTTTCTAAACTTCTGACAATAAATCTCTATCTCATCCTGACCCTGACACAGAGCCAGCAAATTTTTCTCTGCCTGATCCACTGAATTAGGTTCGTCGTACAGCAATCCGAGCGCCAGAAAAAACGCATCAGTATTACATAATGCAGGATCTCCTGGCGCAAGGGAAAATGCCCAGTCCTGAGGGTCGCCACGTAATAAAGAAATAATGATCTTAACTTGTTGTACTGGGTCACCAGAGGAGCGGGGTTTCAAAGCCAGAAATAGTTTACAATTATTTTTAAAATTCAAAAACTTTGCTCTATCTCCAGAAAATAACTCAGGAATAGGAATTCTTGGTTCTAACATAGGATTCTGAACCACTAAATCTTGAATATTCTGTACATTTATAGCGAGATTATCCATCAAAGAGAACAGACCTTGAATGTCCATGTCCACACCTGTGTTCTGAACCACCCTGATGTAAAGGGGAAAAGAAAGACAGAACACAGTGCAAAGAAAAAAAAATGGTCTCAGAACTTCTCTTTTCCCTCTATTGAGAAGCATTAGTACTTTGGGCCTCCAGTACTGTTATGAACAGGTAATTCAGAACCACAATGGACATTGAAGTTCAGAGCACACAAAGTGACCTGACAATTACCAAAAAACAAGGACGAGCTCTGAGAACTGGAAACTCTGCTGACCGCAATCCCTAATCCTAACACACCACACTAGAGGTAGCCGTGGATTGCGCCTAACGCTCCCTATGCAACTCGGCACAGCCTGAGAAACTAACTAGCCCTGAAGATAGAAAAATAAGCCTACCTTGCCTCAGAGAAATTCCCCAAAGGAAAAGGCAGCCCCCCACATATAATGACTGTGAGTAAGATGAAAATACAAACACAGAGATGAAATAGATTTAGCAAAGTGAGGCCCGACTTACTGAACAGACCGAGGATAGGAAAGATAGCTTTGCGGTCAACACAAAAACCTACAAACAACCACGCAGAGGGGCAAAAAGACCCTCCGCACCGACTAACGGTACGGAGGTGCTCCCTCTGCGTCTCAGAGCTTCCAGCAAGCAAGAAAAACCAATAAAGCAAGCTGGACAGAAAAAATAGCAAGCAAAAATAACACAAGCAAAACTTAGCTTATGCAGGATAGACAGGCCACAGGAACGATCCAGGAGGAAGCAAGACCAATACTAGAACATTGACTGGAGGCCAGGATCAAAGCACCAGGTGGAGTTAAATAGAGCAGCACCTAACGACTTAACCTCATCACCTGAGGAAGGAAACTCAGAAGCCGCAGTACCACTCTCATCCACCAAAGGAAGCTTATAGACAGAACCAGCCGCAGTACCACTCATGACCACAGGAGGGAGCTTGGCCACAGAATTCACAACAGGGGTAATGTTGGACTCGGACAGTTGCTTTTGCTGGGGTTTTGATTTTTGTTATTTACTTATTGTAAGTTTTGTATTTTTATAATAAAAGAGTTCACTACATACAGATTATACAGCCACCACTAGGAGGAGCTCACTACATATAGATTTGTACAGACACCACTAGGAGGAGCTAACTACATACAGATTTATACAGGCACCACTAGGAGGAGCTCACTACATACAGATTTATACAGGCACCACTAGGAGGAGCTCACTACATACAGATTTGTACAGACACCACTAGGAGGAGCTCACTACATACAGATTTATACAGGCACCACTAGTAGGAGCTCACTACATACAGATTTATACAGGCACCACTAGGAGGAGCTCACTACATACAGATTATACAGCCACCACTAGAGGGAGCTCACTACATACAGATTTATACAGTCACCACTAGGGGGAGCTCACTACATACGGATTTATACAGCCACCACTAGAGGGAGCTCACTACATACAGATTTATACAGGCACCACTAGGAGGAGCTCACTACATACAGATTTATACAGCCACCACTAGGGGGAGATCACTACATACAGATTTATACAGCCACCACTAGGAGGAGCTCACTACATACAGATTATACAGCCACCACTAGGAGGAGCTCACTACATACAGATTATACAGTCACCACTAGGGGGAGCTCACTACATACAGGTTTATACAGCCACCACTAGGAGGAGCTCACTACATACAGATTATACAGTCACCACTAGGGGGAGCTTACTACATACAGGTTTATACAGCCACCACTAGGAGGAGCTCACTACATACAGATTTATACAGTCACCACTAGAGGGAGCTCACTACATACAGATTTATACAGCCACCACTAGAGGGAGCTCACTACATACAGATTTACACAGTCACCACTAGGGGGAGCGCACTACACACAGATTTAGAACTCAGAAGTAGCTTCATAAACCTGCATATCATAACTGCCTTCTAGTGACTGTGTCAGACAACCCAAACCCATATTTAACCCTTACTGCCAGCTGACGGAATAGTACATTAGCTGGCAGTATCCCCCCCTTTGAAGTGGGCTCCGGCAGTGAGCCCACCTCAAAGCCGTGATATGTCAGCTGTTTTCAACAGTTGACATGTGCCCACAATGGGCGTGAGCGGAATCGCGATCCGCCCGCACCCATTAACTAGTTAAATGCCGCTGTCAAACGTTGACAGCGGCATTTAAACAAGCGCTGTCAGAAGTACGTGCACCGCTGACCCCTGTCACGTGATCGGGGGTCATTGGTGCGTTGCCATCACAACCAGAGGTCTCCTCGAGACCTCTATGGTTGTTGATGGCAGATTGCTGTGAGCGCCACCCTGTGGTCGGCGCTCATAGCAAGCCTGTAATTCTGCTGTATAGAGGCGATCTGTGCATCGCCTCTATGTAGCAGAGGCGATAGAGTAGTGGATGCTTCTAGCCTCCCATGGAGTCTATTGAAGAATGCCAAAATTTAAAAAAAAGTGTTTAAAAATATAAAAAATTTTTTAAAAAATATATAAAAGTTCAAATCACCCCCCTTTCAAACCTACACATATTTGGTATTGCCGTGTTCAGAATTGCCAGAACTATTCCCGTTTTCCGTTACACGACATGGTAAAACCAATGGTATGTTTGAAAAATACAACTCGTCCGGCAAAAAATAAGCCCTCACATGGCCATATTGATGGAGAAATAAAAAAGTTATAGCTCTGGGAAGAAGGTGAGCAAAAAACGAAAACGAAATAATGAAAAAAGCTCCGGGGGTGAAGGGGTTAATGCTATGGCAGCTTTGATGCTCCCTGTAACATGTAGTCCGGATGATACAGTTGTACTTACGCTTATACACACAGACACATTGTATCACACAATATACACCGGACAGGGACTTGAGCCGCTCATGTATGTGTGTCACAGCTCGGTGCAGACTGTATACAGCAGTAAGAGCCCCCTGATCATACCCATTCACGGACCCCCAGCAGAGATCTGGGGAACACATTAATACCATATTGGCTTCTGACCACAGTGACGAGTGAGAATGAAACGCACGTAACACTCGCACCCACTTCCTAATAAGATTTTTATGTTCTTGGCTGCTTTCTGGAAAGTCATTAAAAACAAATTTGGATCTTGGCGCGCGGCCTCGTCACCGAACCCCTCCAGCAGGAGAATAACAATGGCGATAGTATTAACACCCCCGACCGTTCTACAGCGAGACCGCCTTTATGTTACCTGCAAGATGTGTCTGTGTGATAAGGATCCGGTGCAGGGGCCACAATGGAACCTGCGCACTGTATTGTCGGGGATCATCCACCGCTCCCTACATCAAGTTTAAGGGTAAACTCTCATCTTGGACATTTAAGGGAACGAATGTATAGAATGGGGCCACGTCACTGGGAATAGAGTAGTGGCCGCGCATCCGCAGCTCTGTCCATTCACTTCTGTGGGAGTCCTGCGGATAGCGGAGCAGGCTTGCCTGGTAAACGCATGTGCGGCCACCACTATTCTCTGCGGCGTTTGTCGCTCACTCCTGGCTATGATGTCAGGCTGGTAACCTAATGCCCGGGGGCACATTATCTGGTCGTAGCCAGGGGCCTCCATTCACCCCACCTCCGCCGGGTGGGGTGCTGGACCTCGCAGCGCAGCAGAATGACAAACAATTCCAGTGTTTTGTGTCTGCGCAGTGTTGTAGGTTGTTGCATGATATGCTGCCTAGATGTCTTGTCTATACAGTACACTGCCTCTCCATGCTGTACAGACTTGTCTGAGATGTTTCTTGCACAGGACCGTTACCACCGTGTGTTTTATGCATAATCAGAGTTGGAGGATAAATGAACACATTCCCCCAGGAGAAGTGTAAAAGCTGCCGACTTCTCTCCTGGGAGATGGTGCTGTTTTCCCAGTTTTCTTCCATTAGATCTGGCCTCCGGTGTGTGCAACCAAGGGGAACCCGCAACGCAGCACGACTGATGACCCGGCACCCGCGGCCTGACTGATGACCCGGCACCCGCGGCCTGACTGATGACCCCAGCACCCGCCACCTGACCCTGACTGATGACCCGGCACCCGCAGTCTGACCGATGACCCGGCATCTGCGGCCTGACTGATGACCCGGCGACAGATGGCCCCGCCACCCGCGGCCTGACTGATGACCCCAGCACCCGCCACCTGACCCTGACTGATGACCCGGCACCCGCCGCCTGACTGATGACCCGGCCCCCACGGCCTGACTGATGACCCGGCACCCGCGGCCTGACTGATGACCCGGCGACAGATGGCCCCGGCACCCGCGGCCTGACTGATGACCCCAGCACCCGCCACCTGACCCTGACTGATGACCCGGCCCCCACGGCCTGACTGATAACCCGGCACCCGCGGCCTGACAGATGACCCGGCACCCGCAGCCTGACAGATGACCCGGCACCCGCGGCCTGACTGATGACCCGGCACCCGCGGCCTGACTGATGACCCGGCACCCGCGGCCTGACTGATGACCCGGCACCCGCGGCCTGACTGATGACCCGGCACCCGCGGCCTGACAGATGACCCGGCACCCGCGGCCTGACTGATGACCCGGCACCCGCAGCCTGACTGATGACCCGGCACCCGCAGCCTGACTGATGACCCGGCACCCGCCGCCTGACTGGTGACCGTGACTGATGACCCGGCACCCGCGGCCTGACTGATGACCCGGCACCCGCGGCCTGACTGATAACCCGGCACCCGCGGCCTGACAGATGACCCGGCACCCGCAGCCTGACAGATGACCCGGCACCCGCGGCCTGACTGATGACCCGGCACCCGCAGCCTGACTGATGACCCGGCACCCGCCGCCTGACTGGTGACCGTGACTGATGACCCGGCACCCGCGGCCTGACTGATGACCCGGCACCCGCGGCCTGACTGATGACCCGGCACCCGCGGCCTGACTGATGACCCGGCACCCGCGGCCTGACTGATGACCCCAGCACCCGCCACCTGACCCTGACTGATGACCCGGCCCCACAGCCTGACTGATGACCCGGCACCCGCGGCCTGACTGATGACCCGGCACCCGTGGCCTGACTGATGACCCGGCACCCGCGGCCTGACAGATGACCCGGCACCCGCGGCCTGACAGATGACCCGGCACCCGCGGCCTGACTGATGACCCGGCACCCGCGGCCTGACAGATGACCCGGCACCCGCAGCCTGACTGATGACCCGGCACCCGCCGCCTGACTGGTGACCGTGACTGATGACCCGGCACCCGCGGCCTGACTGATGACCCGGCACCCGCGGCCTGACAGATGACCCGGCACCCGCAGCCTGACTGATGACCCGGCACCCGCGGCCTGACAGATGACCCGGCACCCGCAGCCTGACTGATGACCCGGCACCCGCCGCCTGACTGGTGACCGTGACTGATGACCCGGCACCCGCCGCCTGACTGATGACCCGGAAACCCGCGGCCTGACTGATGACCCGGCACCCGCCGCCTGACTGATGACCCCAGCACCCGCCACCTTACTGATGACCCCAGCACCCGCCACCTTACTGATGACCCGGCACCCGCGGCCTGACTGATGACCCGGCACCCGCGGCCTGACTGATGACCCGGAACCCGCAGCCTGACTGATGACCCGGCACCCGCGGCCTGGGACTACCAGGAAGATTAATATTACAGTGGTATTATTTAGATGTTGCATAGCTCTGTTTAAGTGTACAAATGTTATTAGGTCATTGCTTGGCAGTATTATTGAGCACTGTATGGTAAAGTCATTGGAGCAGAGCACTGTATGGTGCTATTATTGGAGCACTGTATGGTAATATTTTAGGAGCACTGTATGGTGGTATTATTTGAGCACTATATGCTGGTATTATTGAGTACTATATGGTGGTATTATATATGGTTGTATTATTTGAGCACTGTATGGTGGTACTATTTGATCATGATATGGTGGTATTAGTGAGGATTATATGGTGGTATAACTGATCCCTATATGGTCGTATTATTGAGCCCTATATGGGGGTATTATATATGGTGGTATTATTTGAACACTATATGGTGGCTTTGTTGAGCCCTATATGGTGGTATTATTGAGTACTATATGGTGGTATTATATATGGTTGTATTATTTGAGCACTGTATGGTGGTACTATTTGATCATAGTATGGTGGTATTAGTGAGGATTATATGGTGGCTTTATTGAGCCCTATATGGTGGTATTATTGAGCCCTATATGGGGGTATTATTTGAACACTATATGGTGGCTTTATTGAGCCCTATATGGGGGTATTATTGAGCCCTATTTGGTGGTGCTACTTGAGAACTGTATAATAGTAAGTATTGTGGCACTGCATGGCACTATACAATATACTATTACCGCAGCAGCATCGCCCGTAAGACAGATACAGCCATATCTGCCAATCAGGAGCTCCGTGAGTGCTGAGGTGCCGCGGCACTATAGATCATGCCTGGCTGCAGTAGTGCTGACAGGGGCGGCCTGGGGAGCGCTCCGCTCTCTTCTCCTTTGTACTCCAGTGTATATTGGAGCGGTTCTGATTTTGGACGTATAATTGACACTGTGGGAGCCTTATTATTAGGCAGTGAACTGGGGTGACCCCAATAAACAGTATTTCACAGTCCGATGAGCAAATGTTTCTCTTCCTCCCAGGACAGTGTTTGTGTAGCGCGGCCATGGGAGAATGGTAAATTGTTCTGCGGGTCCAGTAAAGGTCTCTGATCTGTGCTGCTTCAGCCGCATTGTCATCATCGGGGAGCAGGAATGCCGGGAATGCCGGTCTGATTGTGAGGAAGCCGCGCCGCCTCTGAATACAGCAATTGTGCGCGGCTATAAAAACGATGACACACGGGACGATCACTCCGAGCCCCGCTGCACCCCGACACTGGCTGCTGCACCCCGACACTGGCTGCAGAGGACGCATGTCGCCCCCATCGCCTTTGTCTGCAGTTATAGCCTTTTCTTTCATTTATCTAACGCAGCATAACACTACATGGAAACCGTCAACAAGTAGGCAGAGCACAGCGGACAGGTCTGATCAGGTCTAGGCTTATAGAAGAACTCCTGACCAAGGAGAAGGGAAAAGTTCTGCAACTTTCTGGTGACTTTCCAAGATCTCTGTTTGCTGTCAGTGAACTGCGATGGGGCGTCACACAGACGTTTACCTGAGGAGACGTACCTGGCACACGTTGTAGTGCTCAAACAGCGAGAGGAAGCCGATGTCACTGCGGCAGGAGATGCCTTTCAGAACTGTCATATTCCCGTCCCCAGAGTCCAGCTCCATCACATCATTAAAAACATTAGACGCGGCTCTGCCACTCAGGATAAGGTTTACCAGCTCCTGTGGATCAGAACAGGACATTATATACAGGTTCAGGCTGCTGTACAGTACACTGCCTCTCCAGGCTGCATAGACTTGTCGTGAAGCCCCTCCCACTCAGGCATCAGAATAACGGCCCATCTTTTGCCTAGTTATATCTCTGTGCCTCTCCCGTGCTCTGTAGCACTAAATGGCCAAGTTGGAGAAAATAGCGGAAAACAAGCAAATAAGTGGGAAACAAGCACGCGAGGGGGAAACAAGCACGCGAGGGGGAAACAAGCAAAGTGGGAAACAAGCACGCGAGGGGGGAAACAAGCACGCGAGGGGGGAAACAAGCACGCGAGGGGGGAAACACGCACGCGAGGGGGGAAACAAGCACGCGAGGGGGGAAACAAGCACGCGAGGGGGAAAACAAGCAAAGTGGGAAACAAGCACGCGAGGGGGGAAACAAGCACGAGAAAGGGGAAACAAGCAGGCGAGGGGGAAACAAGCACGCGAGGGGGAAACAAGCACGCGAGGGGGGAAACAAGCACGCGAGGGGGGAAACAAGCACGCGAGGGGGGAAACAAGCACGCGAGGGAGAAAACAAGCAAAGTGGGAAACAAGCACGCGAGGGGGGAAACAAGCACGCGAGGGGGAAACAAGCACGCGAGGGGGAAACAAGCACGCGAGGGGGGAAACAAGCACGCGAGGGGGGAAACAAGCACGCGAGGGGGGAAACAAGCACGCGAGGAGGGAAACAAGCACGCGAGGGGGAAACAAGCACGCGAGGGGAAAACAAGCACGCGAGGGGGAAACAAGCACGTGAGGGAGGAAACAAGCACGAGAAAGGGGAAACAAGCACGCGAGGGGGAAACAAGCACGCGAGGGAGGAAACAAGCACGAGAAAGGGGAAACAAGCACGCGAGGGGGAAACAAGCACGCAAGGGGGAAACAAGCACGCGAGGGGGGAAACAAGCACGCGAGGGGGGAAACAAGCACGCGAGGGGGGAAACAAGCACGCGAGGGGGGGAAACAAGCACGCGAGGGAGGAAACAAGCACGAGAAAGGGGAAACAAGCACGCGAGGGGGAAACAAGCACGCAAGGGGGAAACAAGCACGCGAGGGGGAAACAAGCACGCGAGAGGGAAACAAGCACGCGAGGGGGGGAAACAAGCACGAGAAAGGGGAAACAAGCACGCGAGGGGGAAAACTAGCATGTGAGGGGGGAAATAAGCACGCGATGGGGAGACAAGCACGTGAGAGGGAAACAAGCACGCGAGGGGGGAAATAAGCACGCGACAGTGAGACAAGCACGCAAGGGGGACAACAAGCACGCGAGGGGGAAAACAAGCATGCGAGGGGGAAAACAAGCACGCGAGGGGGAAAACAAGCACGCGAGGGGAAAAACAAGCACGCGAGGGGGAAAACAAGCACGCGAGGGGGACAACAAGCACGCGAGGGGGACAACAAGCACGCGAGGGGGACAACAAGCACGCGAGGGGGAAAACTAGCACGCGAGGGGGAAAACTAGCACGCGAGGGGGAAACAACCATGCAAGCAACACACAAGCACGCGAGTGGGAAACAAGCAAGCAGGAAACAAGTTAGCAGAAAACGAAAGAGCGAGAACAAGCGAGTGAGTGGGAAAAGAGCGAGTGGGAAACAAGAAGGCAAACGAGAAGTGAGCTACCAAAAAACAAGCGAGCGGGAAACAAGGGAGTGAGCGTGATCACTATTTCTTTTTCAAAATAGTGCGGTATAGATACAGTACAGAACACTATAGTGCGGTATAGATACAGTACAGCACACTAGAGTGCGGTTTAGATACAGTACAGCACACTATAGTGCGGTATAGATACAGTACAGCACACTATAGCACGGTATAGATACAATACAGCACACTATAGTGCGGTATAGGTACAGTACAGCACACAATAGTGCGGTATACAGTACAGCACACTATAGTGCGGTTTAGATACAGTACAGAACACTATAGTGCGGTATAGATACAGTAAAGCATACTATAGCACGGTATAGATACAGTACAGCACACTATAGTGCAGTATAGATACAGTAAAGCATACTATAGCACGGTATAGATACAGTACAGCACACTATAGTGCAGTATAGATACAGTAAAGCATACTATAGCACGGTATAGATACAGTACAGCACACTATAGCACGGTATAGATACAGTACAGCACACTATAGTGCGGTATACTGTAAAGCACACTATAGTGCGGTTTAGATACAGTACAGAACACTATAGTGCGGTACACAGTACAGCACACTATAGTGCAGTATAGATACAGTAAAGCATACTATAGCACGGTATAGTACAGCACACTATAGTGTGGTATAGATACAGTACAACACACTATAGTGCGGTATACAGTACAGCACACTATAGTGCGGTTTAGATACAGTACAGCACACTATAGTGCGGTATAGATACAGTACAGCACACTATAGTGCGGTTTAGATACAGTACAGCACACTATAGTGCGGTTTAGATACAGTACAGCACACTATAGTGCGGTATAGATACAGTACAGCACACTATAGCGCAGTATAGATACAGTACAGCACACTATAGCGCAGTATAGATACAGTACAGCACACTATAGCGCGGTATAGATACAGTACAGCACACTATAGTGCGGTATAGATACAGTACAGCACACTATAGTGCGGTATAGATACAGTACAGCACACTATAGTGCGGTATAGATACAGTACAGCACACTATAGTGCGGTATAGATACAGTACAGCACAATATAGTGTGGTATACAGTACAGCACACTATAGTGCGGTATAGATACAGTACAGCACACTATAGTGCGGTATAGATACAGTACAGCACACTATAGTGCAGTATAGATACAGTACAGCACACTATAGTGCGGTTTAGATACAGTACAGCACACTATAGTGCGGTTTAGATACAGTACAGCACACTATAGTGCAGTATAGATACAGTACAGCACACTATAGTGCGGTATACAGCACACTATAGTGCAGTATAGATACAGTACAGCACACTATAGTGCGGTTTGGATACAATACAGCACACTATAGTGCGGTATAGATACAGTACAGCACACTATAGCGGGGAATACAGTACAGCACACCATAGTGCGGTTTAGATATAGTGCGGTTTAGATACAGTACAGCACACTATAGCGTGGAATACAGTACAGCACACTATAGTGCGGTTTAGATACAGTACAGAACACTATAGTGCGGTATAGATACAGTAAAGCATACTATAGCACGGTATAGATACAGTACAGCACACTATAGTGCAGTATAGATACAGTAAAGCATACTATAGCACGGTATAGATACAGTACAGCACACTATAGTGCGGTATACTGTAAAGCACACTATAGTGCGGTTTAGATACAGTACAGAACACTATAGTGCGGTACACAGTACAGCACACTATAGTGCAGTATAGATACAGTAAAGCATACTATAACACGGTATAGATACAGTACAGCACACTATAGTGCGGTATACAGTACAGCACACTATAGTGCAGTATAGATACAGTAAAGCATACTATAGCACGGTATAGTACAGCACACTATAGCGTGGAATACAGTACAGCACACCATAGTGCGGTTTAGATACAGTACAGCACACTATAGTGCGGTATAGATACAGTACAGCACACTATAGTGCGGTATACTGTAAAGCACACTATAGTGCGGTTTAGATACAGCACACTATAGTGCAGTATAGATAAAGTACAGCACACTATAGCACGGTATAGATACAGTACAGCACACTATAGTGCGGTATACAGTACAGCACACTATAGTGCGGTATAGATACAGCACACTATAGCGCAGTATAGATACAGTACAGCACACTATAGTGCAGTATAGATACAGTACAGCACACTATAGTGCGGTATAGATACAGTACAGCACACTATAGTGCGGTATACAGTACAGCACACTATAGTGCGGTATAGATACAGTACAGCACACTATAGTGCGGTATACAGTACAGCACACTATAGTGCGGTATTGATACAGTACAGCACACTATAGCACGGTATAGATACAGTACAGCACACTATAGTGCGGTATAGATACAGTACAGCACACTATAGTGCAGTATACAGTACAGCACACTATAGTGCGGTATACAGTACAGCTGCGGTATAGATACAGTACAGCACACTATAGCACAGTATAGATACAGAACAGCACACTATAGTGCAGTATACAGTACAGCACACTATAGTGCGGTATACAGTACAGCACACTATATAGTAACATAGTAACATAGTTAGTAAGGCCGAAAAAAGACATTTGTCCATCCAGTTCAGCCTATATTCCATCATAATAAGTACCCAGATCTACGTCCTTCTACAGAACCTAATAATTGTATGATACAATATTGTTCTGCTCCAGGAAGACATCCAGGCCTCTCTTGAACCCCTCGACTGAGTTCGCCATCACCACCTCCTCAGGCAAGCAATTCCAGATTCTCACTGCCCTAACAGTAAAGAATCCTCTTCTATGTTGGTGGAAAAACCTTCTCTCCTCCAGACGCAAAGAATGCCCTCTTGTGCCCGTCACCTTCCTTGGTATAAACAGATCCTCAGCGAGATATTTGTATTGTCCCCTTATATACTTATACATGGTTATTAGATCGCCCCTCAGTCGTCTTTTTTCTAGACTAAATAATCCTAATTTCGCTAATCTATCTGGGTATTGTAGTTCTCCCATCCCCTTTATTAACTTTGTTGCCCTCCTTTGTACTCTCTCTAGTTCCATTATATCCTTCCTGAGCACCGGTGCCCAAAACTGGACACAGTACTCCATGTGCGGTCTAACTAGGGATTTGTACAGAGGCAGTATAATGCTCTCATCATGTGTATCCAGACCTCTTTTAATGCACCCCATGATCCTGTTTGCCTTGGCAGCTGCTGCCTGGCACTGGCTGCTCCAGGTAAGTTTATCATTAACTAGGATCCCCAAG
Source organism: Ranitomeya imitator (assembly GCF_032444005.1). Lineage (NCBI taxonomy): Eukaryota > Metazoa > Chordata > Amphibia > Anura > Dendrobatidae > Ranitomeya > Ranitomeya imitator. The sequence continues at coordinate 16,531,414 of NC_091287.1, read as the reverse complement.
TCCTTCTCCCTGTCAGATTTACCCAGTGGTTTCCCGTTCAGTGTGTAATGGTGATATTGATTCCCTCTTCCCATGTGTATAACCTTACATTTATCATTGTTAAACCTCATCTGCCACCTTTCAGCCCAAGTTTCCAACTTATCCAGATCCATCTGTAGCAGAATACTATCTTCTCTTGTATTAACTGCTTTACATAGTTTTGTATCATCTGCAAATATCGATATTTTATAGTGCGGTATAGATACAGAACAGCACACTACAGTGCAGTATAGATACAGTACAGCACACTATAGTGCGGTATACAGTACAGCACACTATAGTGCGGTATAGATACAGTACAGCACACTATAGCACGGTATACAGTACAGCACACTAGTGCGGTATAGATACAGTACAGCACACTATAGTACAGTATACAGTACAGCTGCGGTATAGATACAGTACAGCACACTATAGCGCAGTATAGATACAGAACAGCACACTATAGTGCAGTATACAGTACAGCACACTATAGTGCGGTATACAGTACAGCACACTATAGTGCGGTATAGATACAGAACAGCACACTACAGTGCAGTATACAGTACAGCACACTATAGTGCGGTATACAGTACGGCACACTATAGTGCGGTATAGATACAGTACAGCACACTATAGCACGGTATACAGTACAGCACACTAGTGCGGTATAGATACAGTACAGCACACTATAGTGCAGTATACAATACAGCTGCGGTATAAATACAGTACAGCACACTATAGCGCGGTATAGATACAGAACAGCACACTATAGTGCAGTATACAAGTACAGCACACTATAGTGCGGTATAGATACAGTACAGCACACTATAGTGCGGTATAGATACAGAATAGCACACTATAGTGCAGTATAGATACAGTACAGCACACTAGAGTGCGGTATAGATACAGTACAGCACACTATAGTGCGGTAAAGATACAGAACAGTACACTATAGTGCGGTATAGATACAGTACAGCACACTATAGTGCGGTATAGATACAGTACAGCACACTATAGTGCGGTATAGATACAGTACAGCACACTATAGTGCGGTATAGATACAGTACAGCACACTATAGTGCGGTATAGATACAGTACAGCACACTATAGCACGGTATAGATACAGTACAGCACACTGTAGTGCGGTATAGATACAGTACAGCACACTGTAGTGCAGTGTAGATGCAAGCAACACACAAGCACGCGAGTGGGAAACAAGCAAGCAGGAAACAAGTTAGCAGAAAACGAAAGAGCGAGAATAAGCGAGTGAGTGGGAAAAGAGCAAGTGGGAAACAAGAAGGCAGACGAGAACTGAGCGAGAAAAAAACAAGCGAGCGGGAAACAAGAGAGTGAGCGTGATCACTATTTCTTTTGTTTGCACAAACAAAATAGTGCGGTATTGATACAGTACAGCACACAATAGTGCGGTATACAGCACACCATAGTGCGGTTTAGATACAGTACAGCACACTATAGTGCGGTATAGATACAGTACAGCACACTACAGTGCGGTATACAGTACAGAACACTATAGTGCGGTTTAGATACAGTACAGCACACTATAGTGCGGTTTAGATACAGTACAGCACACTATAGTGCGGTATAGATACAGTACAGCACACTACAGTGCGGTTTAGATACAGTACAGCACACTATAGTGCGGTATAGATACAGTACAGCACACTATAGTGCGGTTTAGATACAGTACAGCACACTATAGTGTGGTATAGATACAGTACAGCACACTATAGTGCGGTTTAGATACAGTACAGCACACTATAGTGTGGTATAGATACAGTACAGCACACTATAGTGCGGTTTAGATACAGTACAGCACACTATAGTGCGGTATAGATACAGTACAGCACACTATAGTGCGGTATAGATACAGTACAGCACACTACAGTGCGGTTTAGATACAGTACAGCACACTATAGTGCGGTATAGATACAGTACAGCACACTATAGTGCGGTTTAGATACAGTACAGCACACTATAGTGCGGTATAGATACAGTACAGCACACTATAGTGCGGTTTAGATACAGTACAGCACACTATAGTGTGGTATAGATACAGTACAGCACACTATAGTGCGGTTTAGATACAGTACAGCACACTATAATGCGGTATAGATACAGTACAGCACACTATAGTGCGGTTTAGATACAGTACAGCACACTATAGTGCGGTTTAGATACAGTACAGCACACTATAGTGCGGTATAGATACAGTAGAGCACAGTATAGTGCGGTATACAGTACAGCACACTATAGTGCGGTATAGATACAGTACAGCACACTATAGTGCGGTATAGATACAGTACAGCACACTATAGCGTGGTATAGATACAGTACAGCACACTATAGCACGGTATATACAGTACAGCACACTATAGTGCGGTATAGATACAGTACAGTACACTATAGCGCGGTTTAGATAAAGTACAGCACACTATAGTGCGGTATAGATACAGTACAGCACACTATAGTGCGGCTTAGATACAGTACAGCACACTATAGTGCGGTATAGATACAGTACAACACACTATAATGCGGTATAGATACAGTACAGCACACTACAGTGCGGTATAGATACAGTACAGCACACTATAGTGCAGTATACAGCACACTATAGTGCAATATAGATACAGTACAACACACTATAGTGCGGTATAGATACAGCACAGCACACTATAGTGTGGTATAGATACAGTACAGCACACTATAGTGCGGTATAGATACAGTACAGCACACTATAGTGTGGTATAGATACAGTACAGCACACTATAGTGCGGTATAGATACAGTACAGCACACTATAGTGCGGTATGGATACAGTACAGCACACTATAGTGCGGTATAGATACAGTACAGCACACTATAGTGTGGTATAGATACAGTACAGCACACTATAGTGCGGTATAGATACAGTACAGCACACTATAGTGCGGTATAGATACAGTACAGCACACTATAGTGTGGTATAGATACAGTACAGCACACTATAGTGCGGTATAGATACAGTACAGCACACTATAGTGCGGTATAGATACAGTACAGCACACTATAGTGTGGTATAGATATAGTACAGCACACTATAGTGCGGTATAGATACAGTACAGCACACTATAGTGCGGTATGGATACAGTACAGCACACTATAGTGCGGTATAGATACAGTACAGCACACTATAGTGTGGTATAGATACAGTACAGCACACTATAGTGTGCTATAGATACAGTCCAGCACACTATAGTGCGGTATGGATACAGTACAGCACACTATAGTGCGGTATAGAGGAGGAGTAGTAGTTGTTGCTGTAGGGATTTATCTGAGACTGTTGCTAGGTTCTGAGTGTTTGATAATGCCCTTTCTTCTCCTACTTTGGTTTTTCCCCATCCTCTACTCCCCGATACGCTCTTACATGTGTGAATATATTTGTATGTTTGGTATTTGTCATTACCCCTGATTGTATTACCTTGTTAATCTGGTTGGAGTATTACAGTACATTACTACTCCCCTCTTCTCAGGGTGGTAAAAGGGTACAAACTTGGGGTGGATTCAGGAGCTAAGACAAGGTACGTGGCCCCGGCATCTTCACCATCAGAAATCATCCGGGGAGCAGGGTGAGCTAGGGCGCCCTTAGCATTAGGGACAGGGAAGGAGCCCCTGGTCCCGGGACACCCAATAACAGAGTCCTGACAGGCAGGATGAGAAATGGCGGCGCCCCACTGGGCTCTGGATAATTTACATGCAATGTATCACCCATCCCCTAACAGGTTGTGGATCTTGATATTCGGCATCTATTGCAGCTGCTGCTGCACCTCATTCCCTCCAATGCTTTATAGTCGGAGATGGCTGTGCCGCGCAGCTGTCAGAACGTTACCTGAGTACAGTATGCATGGGCACCAATTAGGCAGGTTGTTGGGACGTCAAAATCCTTTTTAGTCCTGCAGAGAAATACATAGAGAAACCAGTGACTGCAGAGCAAATGTCAGAAATCAGTGACTGCAGAGCAAATGTCAGTAATCAGTGACTGCAGAGCAAATGTCAGTAATCAGTGACTGCAGAGCAAATGTCAGTAATCAGTGACTGCAGAGCAAATGTCAGTAATCAGTGACTGCAGAGCAAATGTCAGTAATCAGTGACTGCAGAGAAAATGTCAGAAATCAGTGACTGCAGAGAAATAGAGAAATCAGTGACTGCAGAGAATGTGTCAGAAATCAGTGACTGCAGAGCAAATGTCAGTAATCAGTGACTGCAGAGCAAATGTCAGTAATCAGTGACTGCAGAGCAAATGTCAGTAATCAGTGACTGCAGAGCAAATGTCAGAAATCAGTGACTGCAGAGCAAATGTCAGTAATCAGTGACTGCAGAGCAAATGTCAGAAATCAGTGACTGCAGAGCAAATATCAGAAATCAATGACTGCAGAGCAAATGTCAGAAATCAGTGACTGCAGAGCAAATGTCAGAAATCAATGACTGCAGAGCAAATGTCAGAAACCAGTGACTGCAGAGCAAATGTCAGAAATCAATGACTGCAGAGCAAATGTCAGAAATCAATGACTGCAGAGCAAATGTCAGAAATCAATGACTGCAGAGCAAATGTCGGAACCCAGTGACTGCAGAGCAAATGTCAGAAACCAGTGACTGCAGAGCAAATGTCAGAAACCAGTGACTGCAGAGCAAATGTCAGAAACCAGTGACTGCAGAGCAAATGTCAGAAACCAGTGACTGCAGAGCAAATGTCAGAAATCAGTGACTGCAGAGCAAATGTCAGAAATCAGTGACTGCAGAGCAAATGTCAGTAATCAGTGACTGCAGAGCAAATGTCAGTAATCAGTGACTGCAGAGCAAATGTCAGTAATCAGTGACTGCAGAGCAAATGTCAGTAATCAGTGACTGCAGAGAAAATGTCAGAAACCAGTGACTGCAGAGAAATAGAGAAATCAGTGACTGCAGAGTTTGTCAGAAATCAGTGACTGCAGAGCAAATGTCAGTAATCAGTGAATGCAGAGCAAATGTCAGTAATCAGTGAATGCAGAGCAAATGTCAGTAATCAGTGACTGCAGAGCAAATGTCAGAAATCAGTGACTGCAGAGCAAATGTCAGAAACCAGTGACTGCAGAGCAAATGTCAGCAATCAGTGACTGCAGAGCAAATGTCAGAAATCAATGACTGCAGAGGAATTGTCAGAAACCAGTGACTGCAGAGCAAATGTCAGAAATCAGTGACTGCAGAGCAAATGTCAGTAAACAGTGACTGCGGAGAAAATGTCAGAAACCAGTGACTGCAGAGCAAATGTCAGAAATCAGTGACTGCAGAGCAAATGTCAGAAACCAGTGACTGCAGAGCAAATGTCAGTAATCAGTGACTGCGGAGCAAATGTCAGAAATCAGTGACTGCAGAGCAAATGTCAGAAATCAGTGACTGCAGAGCAAATGTCAGAAATCAGTGACTGCAGAGCAAATGTCAGTAATCAGAGACTGCAGAGCAAATGTCAGTAATCAGTGACTGCAGAGCAAATGTCAGTAATCAGTGACTGCAGAGCAAATGTCAGTAATCAGTGACTGCAGAGCAAATGTCAGAAATCAGTGACTGCAGAGCAAATGTCAGTAATCAGTGACTGCAGAGAAAATGTCAGAAATCAGTGACTGCAGAGAAATAGAGAAATCAGTGACTGCAGGGCACATGTCAGAAATCAGTGACTGCAGAGAATGTGTCAGAAATCAGTGACTGCAGAGCAAATGTCAGTAATCAGTGACTGCAGAGCAAATGTCCGTAATCAGTGACTGCAGAGCAAATGTCAGTAATCAGTGACTGCAGTGTAAATGTCAGTAATCAGTGACTGCAGAGCAAATGTCAGTAATCAGTGACTGTAGAGCAGATGTCAGAAATCAGTGACTGCAGAGCAAATGTCAGTAATAAGTGACTGCAGAGCAAATGTCAGTAATCAGTGACTGCAGAGCAAATGTCAGAAACCAGTGACTGCAGAGCAAATATCAGAAATCAATGACTGCAGAGCAAATGTTAGAAACCAGTGACTGCAGAGCAAATGTCAGAAATCAATGACTGCAGAGCAAATGTCAGAAATCAATGACTGCAGAGAAAATGTCGGAACCCAGTGACTGCAGAGCAAATGTCAGAAACCAGTGACTGCAGAGCAAATGTCAGAAACCAGTGACTGCAGAGCAAATGTCAGAAACCAGTGACTGCAGAGCAAATGTCAGAAACCAGTGACTGCAGAGCAAATGTCAGAAACCAGTGACTGCAGAGCAAATGTCAGAAACCAGTGACTGCAGAGCAAATGTCAGAAACCAGTGACTGCAGAGCAAATGTCATAAATCAGTGACTGCAGGGCACATGTCGGAACCCAGTGACTGCAGAGCAAATATCAGAAATCAGTGACTGCAGAGCAAATGTCATAAATCAGTGACTGCAGGGCACATGTCAGAAAACAGTGACTGCAGAGCAAATATCAGAAATCAGTGACTGTAGAGCAAATGTCAGAAATCAGTGACTACAGAGCAAATATCAGTAATCAGTGACTGCAGAGCAAATGTCAGAAATCAGTGACTGCAGAGCAAATGTCAGAAATCAGTGACTGCAGAGCAAATGTCAGTAAACAGTAACTGCAGAGCAAATGTCAGAAATCAGTGACTGCAGAGCAAATGTCAGAAATCAGTGACTGCAGAGCAAATGTCAGAAATCAGTGACTGCAGAGCAAATGTCAGAAATCAGTGACTGCAGAGCAAATATTAGAAATTAGTGACTGCAGAGCAAATGTCAGTAATCAGTGACTGCAGAGCAAATGTCAGAAATCAGTGATTGTAGAGCAAATATCAGAAATCAGTGACTGCAGCGCAAATGTCCGTAATCAGTGACTGCAGAGCAAATGTCAGAAATCAGTGACTGCAGAGCAAATGTCAGAAATCAGTGACTGCAGAGCAAATGTCAGAAATCAGTGACTGCAGAACAAATGTCAGTAATCAGTGACTGCAGGGCAAATGTCAGAAATCAGTGATTGCGGAGCAAATGTCAAATCAATGACTGCAGAGCAAATGTCAGTAATCAGTGACTGCAGGGCAAATGTCAGAAATCAGTGACTGCAGAGCAAATGTCAGAAATCAGTGACTGCAGAGCAAATGTCAGTAATCAGTGACTGCAGAGCAAATGTCAGTAATCAGTGACTGCAGAGCACATGTCAGTAATCAGTGACTGCAGAGCAAATGTCAGAAATCAGTGACTGCAGAGCAAATGTCAGTAATCAGTGACTGCAGGGCACATGTCAGAAATCAGTGACTGCAGAGCAAATGTCAGTAATCAGTGACTGCAGGGCACATGTCAGAAATCAGTGACTGCAGAGCAAATGTCAGAAATCAGTGACTGCAGAGCAATGTCAAAAATTAGTGACTGCAGAGCAAATGTCAGAAATCAGTGACTGCAGAGCAAATGTCAGAAATCAGTGACTGCAGAGCAAATGTCAGAAATCAGTGACTGCAGAGCAAATGTCAGAAATCAGTGACTGCAGAGCAAATGTCAGAATTCAGTGACTGCAGGGCACATGTCAGAAATCAGTGACTGCAGAGCAAATGTCAGAAATCAGTGACTGCAGGGCACGTCAGAAAACAGTGACTGCAGAGCAAATATCAGTAATCAGTGACTGCAGAGCAAATGTCAGAAATCAGTGACTGCAGAGCAAATGTCAGAAATCAGTGACTGCAGAGCAAATGTCAGAAATCAGTGACTGCAGAGCAAATGTCAGAAATCAGTGACTGCAGAACAAATTTCAGAAACCAGTGACTGCGAAGCAAATATTAGAAATTAGTGACTGCAGAGCAAATGTCCGTAATCAGTGACTGCAGAGCAAAGGTCAGAAACCTGTGACTGCAGAGCTAATGTCAGAAACCAGTGACTGCAGAGCAAATGTCAGAAATCAGTGATTGTAGAGCAAATATCAGTAATCAGTGACTGCAGAGCAAATGTCAGAAATCAGTGACTGCAGAGCAAATGTCAGAAACCAATGACTGCAGAGCAAATGTCAGTAATCAGTGACTGCAGAGCAAATGTCAGTAATCAGTGACTGCAGAGCTAATGTCAGAAACCAGTGACTGCAGAGCTAATGTCAGAAACCAGTGACTGCAGAGCAAATGTCAGAAATCAGTGACTGCAGAGCAAATGTCAGAAATCAGTGACTGCAGAGCAAATGTCAGAAATCAGTGATTGTAGAGCAAATATCAGAAATCAGTGACTGCAGCGCAAATGTCCGTAATCAGTGACTGCAGAGCAAATGTCAGAAATCAGTGACTGCAGAGCAAATGTCAGAAATCAGTGACTGCAGAGCAAATGTCAGAAATCAGTGACTGCAGAACAAATGTCAGTAATCAGTGACTGCAGGGCAAATGTCAGAAATCAGTGATTGCGGAGCAAATGTCAAATCAATGACTGCAGAGCAAATGTCAGTAATCAGTGACTGCAGGGCAAATGTCAGAAATCAGTGACTGCAGAGCAAATGTCAGAAATCAGTGACTGCAGAGCAAATGTCAGTAATCAGTGACTGCAGAGCAAATGTCAGTAATCAGTGACTGCAGAGCACATGTCAGTAATCAGTGACTGCAGAGCAAATGTCAGAAATCAGTGACTGCAGAGCAAATGTCAGTAATCAGTGACTGCAGGGCACATGTCAGAAATCAGTGACTGCAGAGCAAATGTCAGTAATCAGTGACTGCAGGGCACATGTCAGAAATCAGTGACTGCAGAGCAAATGTCAGAAATCAGTGACTGCAGAGCAATGTCAAAAATTAGTGACTGCAGAGCAAATGTCAGAAATCAGTGACTGCAGAGCAAATGTCAGAAATCAGTGACTGCAGAGCAAATGTCAGAAATCAGTGACTGCAGAGCAAATGTCAGAAATCAGTGACTGCAGAGCAAATGTCAGAATTCAGTGACTGCAGGGCACATGTCAGAAATCAGTGACTGCAGAGCAAATGTCAGAAATCAGTGACTGCAGGGCACGTCAGAAAACAGTGACTGCAGAGCAAATATCAGTAATCAGTGACTGCAGAGCAAATGTCAGAAATCAGTGACTGCAGAGCAAATGTCAGAAATCAGTGACTGCAGAGCAAATGTCAGAAATCAGTGACTGCAGAGCAAATGTCAGAAATCAGTGACTGCAGAACAAATTTCAGAAACCAGTGACTGCGAAGCAAATATTAGAAATTAGTGACTGCAGAGCAAATGTCCGTAATCAGTGACTGCAGAGCAAAGGTCAGAAACCTGTGACTGCAGAGCTAATGTCAGAAACCAGTGACTGCAGAGCAAATGTCAGAAATCAGTGATTGTAGAGCAAATATCAGTAATCAGTGACTGCAGAGCAAATGTCAGAAATCAGTGACTGCAGAGCAAATGTCAGAAACCAATGACTGCAGAGCAAATGTCAGTAATCAGTGACTGCAGAGCAAATGTCAGTAATCAGTGACTGCAGAGCTAATGTCAGAAACCAGTGACTGCAGAGCTAATGTCAGAAACCAGTGACTGCAGAGCAAATGTCAGAAACCAATGACTGCAGAGCAAATGTCAGAAACCAGTGACTGCAGAGCAAATGTCAGAAACCAGTGACTGCAGAGCAAATGTCAGTAATCAGTGACTGCAGAGCAAATATCAGTAATCAGTGACTGCAGAGCAAATATCAGAAACCAGTGACTGCAGAGCAAATGTCAGAAACCAATGACTGCAGAGCAAATGTCAGAAACCAGTGACTGCAGAGCAAATGTCAGAAACCAGTGACTGCAGAGCAAATGTCAGTAATCAGTGACTGCAGAGCAAATGTCAGTAATCAGTGACTGCAGAGCAAATATCAGAAATCAGTGACTGCAGAGCAAATATCAGTAATCAGTGACTGCAGAGCAAATGTCAGTAATCAGTGACTGCAGAGCAAATGTCAGTAATCAGTGACTGCAGAGCACATGTCAGAAACCAGTGACTGTAGAGCAAATGTCAGAAACCAGTGACTGCAGAGCAAATGGCAGAAACCAGTGAGCTGCTGCGGTGCACTGGACGGACATCACTGACAAGCCGCACGACCAGTTGGGTCAGCAGCAGCCAAGAGTCGCATTAGTCGTCGCTCAGAGTCTGACACTCTATGACTAATCTGTCTGACAACCTGCTTAGGAGCAGAGCTGAGATCGTGCAGGTTGTCGCACGGAGCGGCAGCTTGACAAGCGATTGTGCGGATTTGTCCCTCCGAGGTCACGTTGACCCCCTGTCCTCATTAATGGCTGTTCCTCCCCAATATTCCAGCATTGTCTGCCGCAGTAAGATAAATCAGAGCTGTCACAAAGATGAATATCTGGCTGACAGATCAGCACTGGCGACAAAAGGAGGATGTGCTAATGACATGTTTGGCCGCAACCAACGTGGGAAAGGAGCGCGGCATCTGCATATTAGATCATCAGCCCAAGAGGAAGCCGCAATCAGGAGAGTTCAGGGGATTACACCGACAACAGCGCCGAGACCCCCACCCCACAAAAACCCCACCCAAGAGAATCGCAGGAGGCAGTACATGCTCCCGATTTATCCGCTCACCCCTCACCAGTACGGCATGCCCCCCTGCTGTGCAAACGCTTTGTAACTTCTACTTTGCTCTATTTGCATTCAGAGGCTGAAAACACACAGCTGCGGGTTTGCTACAATTGTATCCAGTCTGGTCAATCCTCTGTGCAGTGATTGGCCTGTACTCCAGACTGATACAATGTAACAGATGAACAGCAAAGGAAAAAGATGTGTGATGCTGACAAAACTCAAGTGAGTTGGATATAACTGTAACAAACCCTCAGCTCTGAGAAGTCGGGTAATTATATAATACTAGCTGAAGAGCCCGGTGTTGCCTGGGCATAGTAAATATCTGTGGTTAGTTATAGCACGTCACTTCTCTTATTTTCCCATCGCGCCTCTCATTTTCCCAATCACATCTTTCATTTTCCCCCTCACATCTCTCATTTTCTCCCTCACTCCTCTCATTCCCCCCTAACACTTGTCATTTCAACCTCACATCTGTCATTTTCTGATCACTCCACTATTTTTCCTCACTCCTCTCATTTTGCACTCACACCTTTTCATTTTCACCTCACACCTCTCATTTTCACCTCATCACCTCAGTATATACATGTTTGTCATCTCCCTTATATATAGTATACATCTGTATGTCATCTCCTGTATATAGTATATACCTGTAGGTCATCTCCCCTATATATAGTATATACCTGCTGTGTGTCATCTCCCCTATATATAGTATATACCTGAATGTCATCTCCTTCTATATATAGTATATACCTGTATGTCATCTCCTCCTGTATATAGTATATACCTGTGTGTCATCTCCCCTGTATATAGTATATATCTGTGTGTCATCTCCTCCTGTATATAGTATATACCTGCATGTCATCTTCTATATATAGCATATACCTGTATGTCATCTCCTCCTGTATATAGTATATACCTGTGTGTCATCTGCTCCTGTATATAGTATATACCTGTGTGTCATCTCCTCCTGTATATATATGTACCTGTATGTCATCTCCTCCTCTATATAGTATATACCTGTGTGTCATCTCTCCTGTATATAGTATATATCTGTGTGTCATCTCCCCTGTATATAGTATATACCTGTGTGTCATCTCCTCCTGTATTAGACCTCGTTCACACGTTATTTGCTCAGTATTTTTACCTCAGTATTTGTAAGCTAAATTGGCAGCCTGATAAATCCCCAGCCAACAGGAAGCCCTCCCCCCCAGCAGTATATATTAGCTCACACATACACATAATAGACAGGTCATGTGACTGACAGCTGCCGTATTTCCTATATGGTAATTTGTTGCTCTTGTAGTTTGCTTATTAATCAGATTTTTATTTTTGAAGGATAATACCAGACTTGTGTGTGTTTTAGGGCGAGTTTCATGTGTCAAGTTGTGTGTGTTGAGTTGCGTGTGGCGACTTGCATGTAGCGACTTTTGTGAGATGAGTTTTGTGTGGCAACATGCGTGTAGCAACTTTTTGTGTGTCGAGTTGCATGTGACAGGTTAGTGTAGCAAGTTGTGTGCAGCAAGTATTGCGCATGGCGAGTTTTGCGCGTGGCGAGTTTTATGTCTGGTGCCTTTTGAGTATGTGCAAGTTTTGTGTGAGGCAACTTTTGCATGTGTTGCAACTTTTGTGCATGTGGCAATTTTTCCACGTGTGCAAGTTTTGCGTGTGGCGAGTTTTCCATGAGGTGAGTTTTGCACTTGTGGCGAGTTTTGCAAGAGCCTAGTTTTTGCATGTGGCGAGTTCTGCGCGTGGCGAGTTTTGAGTGGCGACTTTTGTGTTTCGACTTTTATGTGGCGAGGTTGGTGTATGTGTGGTGAAATGTGTGCTGAGGGTGGTATATGTGTTCAAGCACGTGGTAGTGTGTGGCGCATTTTGTGTGTGTTCATATCCCCGTGTGTGGTGAGTATCCCATGTCGGGGCCCCACCTTAGCAACTGTACGGTATAAACTCTTTGGCGCCATCGCTCTCATTCTTTAAGTCCCCCTTGTTCACATCTGGCAGCTGTCAATTTGCCTCCAACACTTTTCCTTTCACTTTTCCCCATTATGTAGATAGGGGCAAAATTGTTTGGTGAATTGGAAAGTGCGGGGTTAAAATCTCACCTCACAACGTAGCCTATGACGCTCTCAGGGTCCAGACGTGTGACTGTGCAAAATTTTGTGGCTGTAGCTGCGACACCTCCAACACTTTTCCTTTCACTTTTTTCCCCATTATGTAGATAGGGGCAAAATTGTTTGGTGAATTGGAACGCGCGGGGTTAAAATTTCGCCTCACAACATAGCCTATGACGCTCTCGGGGTCCAGACGTGTGACTGTGCAAAATTTTGTGGCTGTGGCTGCGACGGTGCAGATGCCAATCCCGGACATACATACATACATACATACATACACACACACACACATTCAGCTTTATATATTAGACTAAATTGTGGCCCGATTCTAAAGCATCGGGTATTCTAGAATATGGATGTAGTTTATTTATCAAGTTTTCAGAATAATGCAATTTATACACAGGATTCGGCCGGCCGGGAGCAACCAATTAGCGAAGCTTGATTCAAAGTCCGCGCCAATTCGCGGCCGGACTGCGCCTGTCGCTGATTGTTCGCGTGCGGGTGTGACCAATCAGTGAAGCCAGGGCCAGCTCCAGGTTTTTGAGGGCCCCGGGCAAAAGAGTCTCAGTGGTTCCCCCTCTTCTACACACACCACGATTCATGATGCACAGATACAGCAGAGAAATATACCACAGCCCACGTAGCGTATAGCACAGCCCACGTAGTATATAACACAGCCCACGTAGTATACAACACAGCCCACGTAGTATATAGCACAACCCACGTAATACATAACACAGCCCACGTAGTATATAACACAGCCCACGTAGTATATAGCACAACCCACGTAGTATATAACAGCCCACGTAGTATATAACACAGCCCACATAGTATATAGCACAGCCCACATAGTATATTGCCCAGCCACTAGTATATAGCACAGCCCCCGTAGTATAAAGCACAGCCCTCGTAGTATATAGCACAGACACGTAGTATACTGCCCAGCCACGTAATATATTGCACAGCCAAGTAATATATTGCACAGTCACGTAGTATATAGCACAGCCACGTAGCATATAGCACAGAGACGTGGTATATAACACAGCCCATGCAGTATAAAACACAGGCCACGTAGTATAGAGCACAGCGATGTAGTATATTGCCCAGCCACGTAATATATAGAAGCCACGTAGTTTATAGCACAGAGACGTAGTATATAACACAGCCCATGCAGTATATAACACAGCACACGTAGTATATTGCCCAGCCAAGTAATATATTGCCCAGTGTCACGATTCCCCCTGACCGCTGTCACCAATGGGTCAGGATTCACACCGTGACCGTCACCCCTACGTCACGGATTGAGGTGACTTTAGGCCAACAGACGGCTATCACATGTGCAGGGGGCTTATCTTAGTTATCCCTCCACTCCACGATGTGATGAAAAACCACACACAAGGCTTTTGACCTCAGTTTACAGCAGGGGCTTATTCTAGGTATCCCACTGCTTTTCTATATACCACGAACTGCAGGGATTTATGTATATCCCGCTTACAGTTCCACTTAACACTTGCAGCTCTCTGGCGCCCCCTTACTCTCAGGTCAGATTAGGTACTGCACCCTGGGTAATTAGTCGCTAGAAAGGCTGCCTGCTATGTACTGGCTATGGGGCACGCTGCAGCGACGCGATAACTACTCCCACACAGGCAGGAACAATAATTATCAAACCCGCAGTTGCTTCAGCATAATCCAACAGTCTGCACACTTTCGCTGCCACCAGCTTCGATTAAACGGGTCCGAAGCTAACCCAACACAACAGTAACAGTAGCGTATTTTCCCTTCAAGAGACTTAGGGTACGGTTTAGAGCAGGAGAACGAACTAATATATAATAGTATATCCCATTCAAAATAACTAGGCAGTGCGTTATCAAAAATAGTTTATAAAGATGTTATACATGAGACAATTGCAAATATGTACAAGGGTAATTATAACATAAAGGGAATAAATGAGAAAAGATAACACTCACATATTAAAAGCATTGCAGGCATCCAGGCTAGTGCAGTTTCCATACATCCCAGTCCATGGGATGTACCAGCTCTTCCAGGACAATAGGACAAAGCAGTCCAGAAGGAGAAATCAGCAAAAAGAGACTCCTCAGAGCCTGCCAGACACTTAAAACATTAAGGCTGTGACATCACAGAAAGGCTGGCTTATCCAGACCCTCCTCTCTCTACATTCTGCCTAAACTTTAAACTATTCTCTCTAATTTCTATAACTTCACTACAAAACATGACAGTCATACCAAACCCATAATTCATCTCGGATTAACGTGAGCATTCTAATGAGATCAAATATGTCCTATCTGGGATACATATTTACAGAGAAAACCCTACTTCTTTACCAGATGGAGTTAGAAACTCGTGTTTCGCGGGTTGTGTAGATACACCGAGTGAGAATAAAAATATATATTTTCGTATTTCTAGCTTAAATCGTTTGCCTAATATCTAACAAAAACTAAACAAAGAATCTTTCATGAATTTTTGGAGCCATTTTTCCTGTTCTAGCTGGACAAGAGCTTACACAGGAAATGCCAGTCGTAAATTCCGTTAGGCCATAAAACTTCTAACCCCCACACTCTCTGAGAAGGAAAGCCAGGAATTTGCAGCTACAAACTGTTACTCCAAGAAGGGGGCTTAGCCCACACAGGCTAGAGAACTACTTATGATATTTCATACCATATCGTGACACCCAGCCACGTAATAAATTGCACAGCCACGTAATATATTGCACAGCCACGTAGTATATAGCACAGCCCTGTAGTATATAGCACAGCCCCCGTAATACATAGCAGACACGTAGTATATTGCCCAGCCACGTAATATATTGCGCAGCCACGTAATATATTGCACAACCACAAAGTATATGGCACAGCCAAGAAGTATATAGCACAAAGGCGTAGTATATAACACAGCCCATGCAGTATATAACACAGGCCACACAGTATAGAGCACAGCAATGTAGTATATTGCCCAGCCGTGTAATATACACCACAGCCACGTAGTATATAGCACAGAGATGTAGTATATAACACAGCCCACGTAGTATATTGCCCAGCCACGTAATATACTGCACAGCCACGTAATATATTGCACAGCCACGTAATATACTGCACAGCCACGTAATATATTGCACAGCCACATAGTATATAGCACAGCCCACGCAGTATATAACATCCACGTATAGAGCACAGCGATGTAGTATATTGCCCAGCCACTTAATATATACCACAGCCACGTAGTATATAACACAGCCCATGCAGGATCTAACACAGCCCACGTAGTATATAGCAATGTGGGCAACATATCCCTGTTAAAAAAAGAATTAAAATAAAAAATAGTTATATACTCACCTTCCGTCGGCCCCTGGATCCAGCCCAGGCGTTTACCGATGCTCCTCGCGACGCTCCGCTCCCAAGAGTGCATTGCGGTCTCGCGAGATGATGACGTAACGGTCTCACAAGACCGCTACGTCATCATCTTGCGAGACCGCAATGCATGGAGCGGAGCGTCGCGAGTAGTGGGAAAGGCGACGGAAGGTGAGAACGTAATGATTTTTTTTTGGTTTATTATTTTTAACATTAGATCTTTTTACTATTGATGCTGCATAGGCCGCATCAATAGTAAAAAAGTTGGTCAAACAGAGTTAATAGCAGCATTAATGGACTGCGTTACACTGCGGCATAACGCGGTGTAACACAGTCATTAACCCTGTGTGAGTGCTGATTGGAGGGGGCACTGACAGAGAGTAGGAAGGGGCGAATTCGTGGCCGGACTGTGCCCGGATTTCCGTGACAGACAGACAAACAGACGGAAATGCCCCTTAGACAATTATATATATATTAATCATGGTGGGTTCTGGTGCCGGACCAAGAGGGGCAGCTCAAGCTCGGTACAGGATCAGTAATGTAATGCATGTACACAGTGACTGCACCAGCAGAATAGTGAGTGCAGCTCTGGAGTATAATACAGGAGGTAACACAGGATCAGTAATGTAATGTATGTACACAGTGACTGCACCAGCAGAATAGTGAGTGCAGCTCTGGAGTATAATACAGGAGGTAACTCAGGATCAGTAATGTAATGCATGTACACAGTGACTGCACCAGCAGAATAGTGAGTGCAGCTCTGGGGTATAATACAGGATGTAACTCAGGATCAGTAATGTAATGCATGTACACAGTGACTACACCAGCAGAATAGTGAGTGCAGCTCTAGAGTATAATACAGGAGGAAACTCAGGATCAGTAATGTAATGTATGTACAATGTGACTGCACCAGCAGAATAGTGAGTGCAGCTCTGGAGTATAATACAGGAGGTAACTCAGGATCAGTAATGTAATGCATGTACACAGTAACTGCACCAGCAGAATAGTGAGTGCAGCTCTGGGGTATAATACAGGATGTAACTCAGGATCAGTAATGTAATGCATGTACACAGTGACTGCACCAGCAGAATAGTGAGTGCAGCTCTGGAGTATAATACAGGAGGTAACTCAGGATCAGTAATGTAATATATGTACACAGTGACTGCACCAGCAGAATAGTGAGTGCAGCTCTGGAGTATAACACAGGAAGTAACTCAAGATCAGTAATGTAATGTATGTACACAGTGACTGCACCAGCACAATAGTGAGTGCAGCTCTAGAGTATAATACAGGATGTAACTCAGGATCAGTAATGTAATGTATGTACACAGTGACTGTACCAGCAGAATAGTGAGTGCAGCTCTGGGGTATAATACAGGAGGTAACTCAGGATCAGTAATGTAATGTATGTACACAGTGACTGGACCAGCAAAATAGTGAGTGCAGCTCTGGGGTATAATACAGGATGTAACTCAGGATCAGTAATGTAATGTATGTACACAGTGACTGGACCAGCAAAATAGTGAGTGCAGCTCTGGAGTATAATACAGGATGTAACTCAGGATCAGTAATGTAATGTATGTACACAGTGACTGCACCAGCAAAATAGTGAGTGCAGCTCTGGGGTATAATACAGGATGTAACTAAGGATCAGTAATGTAATGTATGTACACAGTGACTGCACCAGCAGAATAGTGAGTGCAGCTCTGGGTTATAATACAGGATGTAACTCAGGATCAGTAATGTATGTACACAGTGACTGCACCAGCAGAACAGTGAGTGCAGCTCTGGGGTATAATACAGGAGGTAACTCAGGATCAGTAATGTAATGTGTGTACACAGTGACTGCACCAGCAGAATAGTGAGTGCAGCTCTGGAGTATAATACAGGAGGTAACTCAGGATCAGTAATGTAATGTGTGTACACAGTGACTGCACCAGCAGAATAGTGAGTGCAGCTCTGGAGTATAATACAGGAGGTAACTCAGGATCAGTAATGTATGTACACAGTGACTGCACCAGCAGAATAGTGAGGGCAGCTCTGGGGTATAAAACAGGATGTAACTCAGGATCAGTAATGTAATGTATGTACAAAGTGACTGCACCAGCAGAATAGTGAGTGCAGCTCTGGGGTATAATACAGGATGTAATCAGGATCAGTAATGTAATGTATGTACACAGTGACTGTACCAGCAGAATAGTGAGTGCAGCGATGGGGTATAATACAGGATGTAACTCGGGATCAGTAATGTATGTATACAGTGACTGCACCAGCAGAATAGTGAGTGCAGCTCTGGGGTATAATACAGGATGTAACTCAGGATCAGTAATGTAATGTATGTACACAGTGACTGTACCAGCAGAATAGTGAGTGCAGCTCTGGGGTATAATACAGGAGGTAACTCAGGATCAGTAATGTAATGTATGTACACAGTGACTGCACCAGCAGAATAGTGAGTGCAGCTCTGGGGTATAATACAGGATGTAACTCAGGATCAGTAATGTAATGTAATGTAATGTATGTACACAGTGACTGCACCAGCAGAATAGTGAGTGCAGCTCTGGGGTATAATACAGGATGTAACTCAGGATCAGTAATGTATGTATACAGTGACTGCACCAGCAGAGTAGTGAGTGCAGCTCTGGGGTATAATACAGGAGGTAACTCAGGATCAGTAATGTATGTACACAGTGACTGCACCAGCAGAATAGTGAGTGCAGCTCTGGGGTATAATACAGGATGTAACTCAGGATCAGTAATGTAATGTATGTACACAGTGACTGCACCAGCAGAATAGTGAGTGCAGCTCTGGGGTATAATACAGGAGGTAACTCAGGATCAGTAATGTATGTACACAGTGACTGCACCAGCATAATAGTGAGTGCAGCTCTGGGGTATAATACAGGATGTAACTCAGGATCAGTAATGTAATGAATGTACACAGTGACTGCACCAGCAGAATAGTGA
The DNA here is from genome assembly GCF_032444005.1 of Ranitomeya imitator. Lineage (NCBI taxonomy): Eukaryota > Metazoa > Chordata > Amphibia > Anura > Dendrobatidae > Ranitomeya > Ranitomeya imitator. The sequence goes on along the minus strand of NC_091287.1, from coordinate 16,512,370 downwards.
GTGCAGCTCTGGGGTATAATACAGGAGGTAACTCAGGATCAGTAATGTAATGTATGTACACAGTGACTGCACCAGCAGAATAGTGAGTGCAGCTCTGGGGTATATTACAGGATGTAACTCAGGATCAGTAATGTAATGTATGTACACAGTGACTGCACCAGCAGAATAGTGAGTGCAGCTCTGGGGTATAATACAGGAGGTAACTCAGGATCAGTAATGTAATGCATGTACACAGTGACTGCACCAGCAGAATAGTGAGTGCAGCTCTGGAGTATAATACAGGATGTAACTCAGGATCAGTAATGTAATGCATGTACACAGTGACTGCAACAGCAGAATAGTGAGTGCAGCTCTGCAGTATAATACAGGAGGTAACTCAGGATCAGTAATGTAATGTATGTACACAGTGACTGCACCAGCAGAATAGTGAGTGCAGCTCTGGGGTATAATACAGGAGGTAACTCAGGATCAATAATGTAAGTATGTACACAGTGACTGCACCAGCAGAATAGTGAGTGCAGCTCTGGAGTATAATACAGGAGGTAACTCAGGATCAGTAATGTAATGTATGTGCACAGTGACTGCACCAGCAGAATAGTGAGTGCAGCTCTGGGGTATAATACAGGATGTAACTCAGGATCAGTAATGTAATGTATGTACACAGTGACTGCACCAGCAGAATAGTGAGTGCAGCTCTGGGGTATTAAACAGGAGGTAACTCAGGATCAGTAATGTAATGTATGTACACAGTGACTGCACCAGCAGAATAGTGAGTGCAGCTCTGGGGTATAATACAGGAGGTAACTCAGGATCAGTAATGTAATGTATGTACACAGTGACTGGACCAGCAAAATAGTGAGTGCAGCTCTGGGGTATAATACAGGATGTAACTCAGGATCAGTAATGTAATGTATGTACACAGTGACTGCACCAGCAAAATAGTGAGTGCAGCTCTGGGGTATAATACAGGATGTAACTCAGGATCAGTAATGTATGTACACAGTGACTACACCAGCAGAATAGTGAGTGCAGCTCTGGGGTATAATACAGAAGGTAACTCAGGATCAGTAATGTAATGTGTGTACACAGTGACTGCACCAGCAGAATAGTGAGTGCAGCTCTGGAGTATAATACAGGAGGTAACTCAGGATCAGTAATGTAACGTATGTACACAGTGACTGGACCAGCAAAATAGTGAGTGCAGCTCTGGGGTATAATACAGGATGTAACTCAGGATCAGTAGTAATGTAATGTATGTACACAGTGACTGCACCAGCAAAATAGTGAGTGCAGCTCTGGGGTATAATACAGGATGTAACTCAGGATCAGTAATGTATGTACACAGTGACTGCACCAGCAGAATAGTGAGTGCAGCTCTGGGGTATAATACAGAAGGTAACTCAGGATCAGTAATGTAATGTGTGTACACAGTGACTGCACCAGCAGAATAGTGAGTGCAGCTCTGGAGTATAATACAGGAGGTAACTCAGGATCAGTAATGTAATGTGTGTACACAGTGACTGCACCAGCAGAATAGTGAGTGCAGCTCTGGAGGATAATACAGGATGTAACTCAGGATCAGTAATGTAACGTATGTACACAGTGACTGGACCAGCAAAATAGTGAGTGCAGCTCTGGGGTATAATACAGAAGGTAACTCAGGATCAGTAATGTAATGTGTGTACACAGTGACTGCACCAGCAGAATAGTGAGTGCAGCTCTGGAGGATAATACAGGATGTAACTCAGGATCAGTAATGTAACGTATGTACACAGTGACTGGACCAGCAAAATAGTGAGTGCAGCTCTGGGGTATAATACAGGATGTAACTCAGGATCAGTAATGTAATGTATGTACACAGTGACTGCACCAGCAAAATAGTGAGTGCAGCTCTGGGGTATAATACAGGATGTAACTCAGGATCAGTAATGTATGTACACAGTGACTGCACCAGCAGAATAGTGAGTGCAGCTCTGGGGTATAATACAGAAGGTAACTCAGGATCAGTAATGTAATGTGTGTACACAGTGACTGCACCAGCAGAATAGTGAGTGCAGCTCTGGAGTATAATACAGGAGGTAACTCAGGATCAGTAATGTAATGTGTGTACACAGTGACTGCACCAGCAGAATAGTGAGTGCAGCTCTGGGGTATAATACAGGAGGTAACTCATGATCAGTAATGTAATGTATGTGCACAGTGACTGTACCAGCAGAATAGTGAGTGCAGCTCTTGAGTATAATACAGGAGGTAACTCAGGATCAGTAATGTATGTACACAGTGACTGCACCAGCAGAATAGTGAGTGCAGCTCTGGAGTATTATACAGGAAGTAACTCAGGATCAGTAATGTATGTACACAGTGACTGCACCAGCAGAATAGTGAGTGCAGCTCTGGGGTATTAAACAGGAGGTAACTCAGGATCAGTAATGTAATGTATGTACACAGTGACTGTACCAGCAGAATAGTGAGTGCAGCTCTTGAGTATAATACAGGAGGTAACTCAGGATCAGTAATGTATGTACACAGTGACTGCACCAGCAGAATAGTGAGTGCAGCTCTGGGGTATAATACAGGATGTAACTCAGGATCAGTAATGTAATGTATGTACACAGTGACTGCACCAGCAGAATAGTGAGTGCAGCTCTGGGGTATAATACAGGATGTAACTCAGGATCAGTAATGTAATGTATGTACACAGTGACTGCACCAGCAGAATATTGAGTGCAGCTCTGGGGTATAATACAGGATGTAACTCAGGATCAGTAATGTAATGTATGTACACAGTGACTGCACCCGCAGAATAGTGAGTGCAGCTCTGGGGTATAATACAGGAGGTAACTCAGGATCAGTAATGTATGTACACAGCAAGCTAGTGAGTGCAGCTCTGGAGTTTTACACAACGTTTGATAGAAAGCTGTGCCTATATACCAACCAATTGCAGGTAATTAACAGATTTATGTTACTGGATCACAAGTGAGGGGTTGATATTAGATCAGTGGGGTCTGGGGTCCGGCATCCGGCAGTCCCGCACTGATCATGGGGTAGGATGTAAGCAGTGCACTCAGCGGGTACAGGTCTGCTCTTTGCACGGTGTAGTGCCCGTTCTCGGGGGACTGCAGCTCAGTTCCTATTCCCTCTAATGGGGGCTTCCGTGACTTCTATGGGGCTCTGGGCACAGACCTATTCTTCTCTGGCAGTTGATGGTCAGTGTAACTCTGGGAGCGCGCGTGATAGCTTCTCCCTGGTTGGGCCGAGTGGTGACTGATACCAGCTACTTCTCATCGCCCGCAGGCTTTCAGCGAGATTGTAACAGTTAATACTGCTGATTAGCAGCTGGCAGGCGATGCGATACACAGTCGAGACCTCCCTGACAAGTGGAAAAATGAGAAATCCGGGCAAAAATCAAAATGTCCGTCCCTGACTTTTCATGTTCTGCCAGAAGTCTGTCAGCAAGGTAAACTGGTCCGGCTGCACAATGGTTGTGGCAGAGACTCCCCGGATACCTGGCTCTCCAGGGGTCAAACTCTCAGAGGGGCTCACTGAATCCTGACTGGTATGATCGCAAATATCACAGTGCCAAATGCCCCAAAGCGTCGGGACGGCTCCGCAGTTATGGGGGCACATTACGGTCATGCTATGGTCAGCAGGGTCCGTTTCTGTGTCACGCTGGTGGCCCGATGTGCGGTGACCCTCGGTGCGGCCTGACGTCGCACTGCAATTCCCTGCAGATCCAGGAGGTGGCAGCGTTGTATCTTCTTCATTCTCAGGGTCAGGGGGGTTTTAGACTTCAGACCCTCACAGCTCATAAAGTGCAGGCACATCCTAGGGACCTGGAAACGCCCTTTAACCCTCTGGTTATGCACGCTGTACATGTACGGTGGAAGTGCAACCCCAGGAGCTGAGTGCATAATACAGCCGGCACCTCGGGGGGAACCGATGACACTGGAGCCAATCACAGCAGTTTAAAGGGGGTTTCCATGACACAAGGATAGGTGATCAATATAAGATAGTTGGGGGTCCGACACCTGGCACCTCGGACCGATCAGCAGGCACGCCATAGTCCTGTACAGGGTTCAGTGGCCACTCTACAAATGTATGGAGCCCACCTGCAGCAGCCAAGAGCGGCTACTAAACACTGAAGTGTCCCCTCCGTCACACGCGTTACCCCTAACCACTACAGCAGGAAAAGGGTTAAAACCCCTTCAACCACTCAGATGCCAAAGTCAAGTTTGAAAGCAGCATTTAAGAGGTTAAGAAAAGGAGCATTCCCTTTAAATCACAGGGCGCCGAGGTCAGCCACGGGCCGGCAGCAGCGGGCATACTCTCCTCGGTACTCCTGGTACACCGTCATGGCACTCACCGTCCGAACTGTATAATTATAAGCCCCCCTATCTATGCAGAATAATAATAAATAATTATTACTATATGCAGGAGTAAAAAATTAGATTAAAAATGCAAAAAAAAATGTTGAAAAATATATTTACATTTCTTTTTAAGAAAAACATAAAACCCTTTTCCCCCAAGTTAAAAATATAGAATTAAATAAAAATATTCGGTATTGCTGCCTCGGTAACAGTCCAATTAAATGTAAAATTATTTAACCCAAATGTGGAACCTCAAAAAAAATCGAAACACTAGAATTGCTTTTTTTTTTCAATAGCTGGAAGTCCCATGTAAAAAGGAAAAAATGTAATTAAAAAAAGAGACTAAAATGTCCTACGTACCCCAAGAGTATCAATAAAAAAACGGATCTTACAATAAATGAGACCTCGCAAAAAAAAAAGTAAAATAAAGAGACACAAAGCGACAGCTGTAATTTGGTGGCGGATGTTTTCCATAGACGACATCTGGCTGTAAGGTAATGTGTAAAGCTGAACCATTAATAATGTGTTCACCCAAAAGGCGACACCGTGCCAGCTGGGTGAGGGTCTGGAGAACGGGCTCTGTCGGATTGTGTACCCTCACTGTCTATGGAGACCGCAGATCACAGTGCTCATATTACACCGCGCACACAGTATACACCGTATATACTCACAACTCCACTGTTCTGGAGAGGATGACGGAGACAGTCAGCAGGATACATCCGTAGGGGCCGCGCTCAAACTGGGAAAAGTAACGCAAGATCACAAATCAGTGCACGGTTTTTCAATAGGGACGGGGGGAATAAAGGAAAAGACAAAGGAAAGTAAGGATCGGGCATGCTGAAATACAATATGTCTGATCCTTTGTCACCACCGATAACAGCATACATTCTAGATAAACCTTCACTGCCCTGTGTGCGGATCAGTCCTTGTTACAGGAATACCCCTTTAACCGATAGCGGCAGGATGACTACATATCTGGCTCCATGTTCTAACCCCGGAGACACATAGATGAGCACCGGAGCTGCGTACACTGAACCTTGTGTTACTTAGGATAAAAGCTGGAGATTGTCAGAAAGAAAGGCCTTGATGGCGTGAAGATTCTCCGTTCCTTCCTTCTCGGAGCGATCACCAGCCGGATATTATCATATTTATTACGAATTCGCAGTGACCCAAGACCCCGAGTAATTTCTGATTAACTCACGAGGGAACATCCATTTACAATGACACTAATAGGATCACAATATAACACGGCGGAGTAATTCACCTGATTAATGTTCTGCCGCAGGAAGGTCACAAGATCCTCGTATCGTCTGAAGTTATACAGGATGAGCTGCCGGAAAATGAGAATTCACATTAATACAGGTCACACGTGACGGCACAAAGCATGTAACAAGGAATAGAGAACACGGGCGCAGGGAGGAGAGAAAGGAACAAATCACTGAGAGCAGATAATAAGATCAACGACCTCATATACCGACCGGCACTGCACATATATGATTACCTGATATCCACAGCACATCACACTCCAGAGCTGAAATCACTGTTCTGCTGGTGCAGTCACTGTGTGCATATATTACTGATCCTGAGTTACATCCTGTATTATACCCCAGAGCTGCACTCACTATTCTGCTGGTGCAGTCACTGTGTACATACATTACATTACTGATCCTGAGTTACATCCTGTATTATACTCCAGAGCTGCACTCACTATTCTGCTGGTGCAGTCACTGTGTACATACATTACATTACTGATCCTGTGTTACATCCTGTATTATACCCCAGAGCTGCACTCACTATTCTGCTGGTGCAGTCACCGTGTACATACATTACATTACTGATCCTGAGTTACATCCTGTATTATACCCCAGAGCTGCACTCACTATCCTGCTGGTGCAGTCACTGTGTACATACATTACATTACTGATCCTGAGTTACATCCTGTATTATACCCCAGAGCTGAAATCACTATTCTGCTGGTGCAGTCACTGTGTACATACATTACATTACTGATCCTGAGTTACCTCCTGTATTATACCCCAGAGCTGCGCTCACTATTCTGCTAGTGCAATCACTGTGTACATGCATTACATTACTGATCCTGAGTTACATCCTGTATTATACCCCAGAGCTGAAAATACCAATTCTGCTGGTGCAGTCACTGTGTACATACATTACATTACTGATCCTGAGTTACATCCTGTATTATACTCCAGAGCTGCGCTCACTATTCTGCTGGTGCAATCACTGTGTACATACATTACATTACTGATCCTGAGTTACATCCTGTATTATACTCCAGAGCTGCACTCACTATTCTGCTGGTGCAGTCAGTGTGTACATACATTACATTACTGATCCTGAGTTACATCCTGTATTATACCCCAGAGCTGCACTCAGTATTCTGCTGGTGCAGTCACTGTGTACATACATTACATTACTGATCCTGAGTTACATCCTGTATTATACCCCAGAGCTGCACTCACTATTCTGCTGGTGCAGTCACTGTGTACATACATTACATTACTGATCCTGAGTTACATCCTGTATTATACTCCAGAGCTGCACTCACTATTCTGCTGGTACAGTCACTGCGTACACACATTACAGATCCTGAGTTACATCCTGTATTATATCCCAGAGCTGCACTCACTATTCTGCTGGTGCAGTCACTGTGTACATACATTACATTACTGATCCTGAGTTACCTCCTGTATTATACCCCAGAGCTGCACTCACTATTCTGCTGGTGCAGTCACTGTGCACATACATTACATTACTGATCCTGAGTTACATCCTGTATTATACCCCAGAGCTGCACTCACTATTCTGCTGGTGCAGTCACTGTGTACATACATTACTGATCCTGAGTTACCTCCTGTATTATACCCCAGAGCTGCACTCACTATTCTGCTGGTGCAGTCACTGTGTACATACATTACATTACTGATCCTGAGTTACATCCTGTATTATACTCCAGAGCTGCACTCACTATTCTGCTGGTGCAGTCACTGTGTACACACATTACTGATCCTGAGTTACATCCTGTATTATACTCCAGAGCTGCACTCACTATTCTGCTGGTGCAGTCACTGGGTACATACATTACATTACTGATCCTGAGTTACATCCTGTATTATACCCCAGAGCTGCACTCACTATTCTGCTGGTGCAGTCACTGTGTACATACATTACATTACTGATCCTGAGTTACCTCCTGTATTATACCCCAGAGCTGCACTCACTATTCTGCTGGTGCAGTCACTGTGTACATACATTACTGATCCTGAGTTACATCCTGTATTATACTCCAGAGCTGCACTCACTATTCTGCTGGTGCAGTCACTGGGTACATACATTACATTACTGATCCTGAGTTACATCCTGTATTATACTCCAGAGCTGCACTCACTATTCTGCTGGTGCAGTCACTGTGTACATACATTACATTACTGATCCTTAGTTACATCCTGTATTATACTCCAGAGCTGCACTAACTATTCTGCTGGTGCAGTCACTGTGTACATACATTACATTACTGATCCTGTGTTACATCCTGTATTATACCCCAGAGCTGCACTCACTATCCTGCTGGTGCAGTCACTGTGTACATACATTACATTACTGATCCTGAGTTACATCCTGTATTATACCCCAGAGCTGAAATCACTATTCTGCTGGTGCAGTCAGTGTGTACATACATTACATTACTGATCCTGAGTTACCTCCTGTATTATACCCCAGAGCTGAACTCACTATTCTGCTGGTGCAATCACTGTGTACATACATTACATTACTGATCCTGAGTTACATCCTGTATTATACCCCAGAGCTGAAAATACCAATTCTGCTGGTGCAGTCACTGTGTACATACATTACATTACTGATCCTGAGTTACCTCCTGTATTATACTCCAGAGCTGCGCTCACTATTCTGCTGGTGCAATCACTGTGTACATACATTACATTACTGATCCTGAGTTACATCCTGTATTATACTCCAGAGCTGCACTCACTATTCTGCTGGTGCAGTCAGTGTGTACATACATTACATTACTGATCCTGAGTTACATCCTGTATTATACTCCAGAGCTGCACTCACTATTCTGCTGGTCCAGTCACTGTGTACATACATTACATTACTGATCCTGAGTTACATCCTGTATTATACCCCAGAGCTGCACTCACTATTCTGCTGGTCCAGTCACTGTGTACATACATTACATTACTGATCCTGAGTTACATCCTGTATTATACCCCAGAGCTGCACTCACTATTCTGCTGGTGCAGTCACTGTGTACATACATTACATTACTGATCCTGAGTTACATCCTGTATTATACCCCAGAGCTGCACTCACTATTCTGCTGGTGCAGTCACTGTGTACATACATTACATTACTGATCCTGAGTTACATCCTGTATTATACCCCAGAGCTGCACTCACTATTCTGCTGGTGCAGTCACTGTGTACATACATTACATTACTGATCCTGGGTTACATCCTGTATTATACCCCAGAGCTGCACTCACTATTCTGCTGGTCCAGTCACTGTGTACATACATTACATTACTGATCCTGAGTTACATCCTGTATTATACCCCAGAGCTGCACTCACTATTCTGCTGGTCCAGTCACTGTGTACATACATTACATTACTGATCCTGAGTTACATCCTGTATTATACCCCAGAGCTGCACTCACTATTCTGCTGATGCAGTCACTGTGTACATACATTACATTACTGATCCTGAGTTACATCCTGTATTATACTCCAGAGCTGCACTCACTATTCTGCTGGTCCAGTCACTGCGTACATACATTACAGATCCTGAGTTACATCCTGTATTATATCCCAGAGCTGCACTCACTATTCTGCTGGTCCAGTCACTGCGTACATACATTACAGATCCTGAGTTACATCCTGTATTATATCCCAGAGCTGCACTCACTATTCTGCTGGTGCAGTCACTGTGTACATACATTACATTACTGATCCTGAGTTACCTCCTGTATTATACCCCAGAGCTGCACTCACTATTCTGCTGGTGCAGTCACTGTGCACATACATTACATTACTGATCCTGAGTTACATCCTGTATTATACCCCAGAGCTGCACTCACTATTCTGCTGGTGCAGTCACTGTGTACAAACATTACATTACTGATCCTGAGTTACATCCTGTATTATACTCCAGAGCTGCGCTCACTATTCTGCTGTTGCAGTCACTGTGTACATACATTACTGATCCTGAGTTACCTCCTGTATTATACCCCAGAGCTGCACTCACTATTCTGCTGGTGCAGTCACTGTGTACATACATTACATTACTGATCCTGAGTTACATCCTGTATTATACTCCAGAGCTGCACTCACTATTCTGCTGGTGCAGTCACTGTGTACACACATTACTGATCCTGAGTTACATCCTGTATTATACTCCAGAGCTGCACTCACTATTCTGCTGGTGCATTCACTGTGTACATACATTACATTACTGATCCTGAGTTACCTCCTGTATTATACCCCAGAGCTGAACTCACTATTCTGCTGGTGCAGTCACTGTGCACATACATTACATTACTGATCCTGAGTTACATCCTGTATTATACTCCAGAGCTGCGCTCACTATTCTGCTGGTGCAGTCACTGTGTACATACATTACTGATCCTGAGTTACCTCCTGTATTATACCCCAGAACTGCACTCACTATTCTGCTGGTGCAGTCACTGTGTACATACATTACATTACTGATCCTGAGTTACCTCCTGTATTATACCCCAGAGCTGCACTCACTATTCTGCTGGTGCAGTCACTGTGTACATACATGACATTACTGATCCTGAGTTATATCCTGCATTATACTCCGGAGCTGCACTCACTATTCTGCTGGTGCAGTCACTGTGTACATACATTACATTACTGATCCTGAGTTACATCCTGTATTATACCCCAGAGCTGCACTCACTATTCTGCTGGTGCGGTCACTGTGTACATACATTACATTACTGATCCTGAGTTACATCCTGTATTATACCCCAGAGCTGCACTCACTATTCTGCTGGTGCAGTCACTGTGTACATACATTACTGATCCCGAGTTACATCCTGTATTATACCCCAGAGCTGCACTCACTATTCTGCTGGTGCAGTCACTGTGTACATACATTACTGATCCTGAGTTACCTCCTGTATTATACCCCAGAGCTGCGCTCACTATTCTGCTGGTGCAGTCACTGTGTACATACATTACTGATCCTGAGTTACATCCTGTATTATACCCCAGAGCTGCACTCACTATTCTGCTGGTGCAGTCACTGTGTACATACATTACTGATCCTGAGTTACATCCTGTATTATACTCCAGAGCTGCACTCACTATTCTGCTGGTGCAGTCACTGTGTACATACATTACTGATCCTGAGTTACATCCTGTATTACACTCCAGAGCTGCACTCACTATTTTGCTGGTGTAGTCACTGTGTACATACATTACATTACTGATCCTGAGTTACATCCTGTATTATACTCCAGAGCTGCGCTCACGATTCTGCTGGTGCAGTCACTGTGTACATACATTACATTACTGATCCTGAGTTACATCCTGTATTATACTCCAGAGCTGCACTCACTATTCTGCTGGTGCAGTCACTGTGTACATACATTACTGATCCTGAGTTACATCCTGTATTATACTCCAGAACTGCGCTCACTATTCTGCTGGTGCAGTAACTGTGTACATACATTACTGATCCTGAGTTACCTCCTGTATTATACTCCAGAGCTGCCCTCACTATTCTGCTGGTGCAGTCACTGTGTACATACATTACATTACTGATCCTGAGTTACATCCTGTATTATACCCCAGAGCTGCACTCACTATTCTGCTGGTGCAGTCACTGTGTACATACATTACATTACTGATCCTGAGTTACCTCCTGTATTATACTCCAGAGCTGCGCTCACTATTCTGCTGGTGCAGTCACTGTGTACATACATTACATTACTGATCCTGAGTTACCTCCTGTATTATACTCCAGAGCTGCACTCACTATTCTGCTGGTGCAGTCACTGTGTACATACATTACATTACTGATCCTGAGTTACATCCTGTATTATACCCCAGAGCTGCACTCACTATTCTGCTGGTGCAGTCACTGTGTACATACATTACATTACTGATCCTGAGTTACCTCCTGTATTATACTCCAGAGCTGCACTCACTATTCTGCTGGTGCAGTCACTGTGTACATACATTACATTACTGATCCTGAGTTACATCCTGTATTATACTCCAGAGCTGCACTCACTATTCTGCTGGTGCAGTCACTGTGTACATACATTACATTACTGATCCTAAGTTACATCCAGTATTATACTCCAGAGCTGCACTCACTATTCTGCTGGTGCAGTCACTGTGTACATACATTACATTACTGATCCTGAGTTACATCCTGTATTATACCCCAGAGCTGCACTCACTATTCTGCTGATGCAGTCACTGTGTACATACATTACATTACTGATCCTGAGTTACATCCTGTATTATACCCCAGAGCTGCGCTCACTATTCTGCTGGTGCAGTCAGTGTGTACATACATTACATTACTGATCCTGAGTTACATCCTGTATTATACTCCAGAGCTGCACTCACTATTCTGCTGGTGCAGTCACTGTGTACATACATTACATTACTGATCCTGAGTTACATCCTGTATTATACTCCAGAGCTGCACTCACTATTCTGCTGGTGCAGTCACTGTGTACATACATTACATTACTGATCCTAAGTTACATCCAGTGTTATACTCCAGAGCTGCACTCACTATTCTGCTGGTGCAGTCAGTGTGTACATACATTACTGATCCTGAGTTACCTCCTGTATTATACCCCAGAGCTGCACTCACTATTCTGCTGGTGCAGTCAGTGTGTACATACATTACATTACTGATCCTGAGTTACATCCTGTATTATACCCCAGAGCTGCACTCACTATTCTGCTGGTGCAGTCACTGTGTACATACATTACATTACTGATCCTGAGTTACATCTTGTATTATACTCCAGAGCTGCACTCACTATTCTGCTGGTGCAGTCACTGTGTACATACATTACATTACTGATCCTGAGTTACATCATGTATTATACTCCAGAGCTGCACTCACTATTCTGCTGGTGCAGTCACTGTGTACATACATTACATTACTGATCCTGAGTTACATCCTGTATTATACTCCAGAGCTGCACTCACTATTCTGCTGGTGCAGTCACTGTGTACATACATTACATTACTGATCCTGAGTTACATCCTGTATTATACCCCAGAGCTGCACTCACTATTCTGCTGGTGCAGTCACTGTGTACATACATTACATTACTGATCCTGAGTTACCTCCTGTATTATACCCCAGAGCTGCACTCACTATTCTGCTGGTGCAGTCACTGTGTACATACATTACATTACTGATCCTGAGTTACATCCTGTATTATACCCCAGAGCTGCACTCACTATTCTGCTGGTGCAGTCACTGTGTACATACATTACATTACTGATCCTGGGTTACATCCTGTATTATACCCCAGAGCTGCACTCACTATTCTGCTGGTGCAGTCACTGTGTACATACATTACATTACTGATCCTGAGTTATATCCTGTATTATACCCCAGAGCTGCACTCACTATTCTGCTGGTGCAGTCACTGTGTACATACATTACATTACTGATCCTGAGTTACCTCCTGTATTATACTCCAGAGCTGCACTCACTATTCTGCTGGTGCAGTCACTGTGTACATACATTACATTACTGATCCGGAGTTACATCCTGTATTATACTCCAGAGCTGCACTCACTATTCTGCTGGTGCAGTCACTGTGTACATACATTACATTACTGATCCTGAGTTACATCCTGTATTATACCCCAGAGCTGCGCTCACTATTCTGCTGGTGCAGTCACTGTGTACATACATTACATTACTGATCCTGAGTTACATCCTGTATTATACCCCAGAGCTGCACTCACTATTCTGCTGGTGCAGTCACTGTGTACATACATTACATTACTGATCCTGAGTTACCTCCTGTATTATACTCCAGAGCTGCACTCACTATTCTGCTGGTGCAGTCACTGTGTACATACATTACATTACTGATCCTGAGTTACATCCTGTATTATACCCCAGAGCTGCACTCACTATTCTGCTGGTGCAGTCACTGTGTACATACATTACATTACTGATCCTGAGTTACATCCTGTATTATACCCCAGAGCTGCACTCACTATTCTGCTGGTGCAGTCACTGTGTACATACATTACATTACTGATCCTGAGTTACATCCTGTATTATACTCCAGAGCTGCGCTCACGATTCTGCTGGTGCAGTCACTGTGTACATACATTACATTACTGATCCTGAGTTACATCCTGTATTATACTCCAGAGCTGCACTCACTATTCTGCTGGTGCAGTCACTGTGTACATACATTACTGATCCTGAGTTACATCCTGTATTATACTCCAGAACTGCGCTCACTATTCTGCTGGTGCAGTAACTGTGTACATACATTACTGATCCTGAGTTACCTCCTGTATTATACTCCAGAGCTGCCCTCACTATTCTGCTGGTGCAGTCACTGTGTACATACATTACATTACTGATCCTGAGTTACATCCTGTATTATACCCCAGAGCTGCACTCACTATTCTGCTGGTGCAGTCACTGTGTACATACATTACTGATCCTGAGTTACCTCCTGTATTATACTTCAGAGCTGCGCTCACTATTCTGCTGGTGCAGTCACTGTGTACATACATTACATTACTGATCCTGAGTTACCTCCTGTATTATACTCCAGAGCTGCACTCACTATTCTGCTGGTGCAGTCACTGTGTACATACATTACATTACTGATCCTGAGTTACATCCTGTATTATACCCCAGAGCTGCACTCACTATTCTGCTGGTGCAGTCACTGTGTACATACATTACATTACTGATCCTGAGTTACCTCCTGTATTATACTCCAGAGCTGCACTCACTATTCTGCTGGTGCAGTCACTGTGTACATACATTACATTACTGATCCTGAGTTAAATCCTGTATTATACTCCAGAGCTGCACTCACTATTCTGCTGGTGCAGTCACTGTGTACATACATTACATTACTGATCCTAAGTTACATCCAGTATTATACTCCAGAGCTGCACTCACTATTCTGCTGGTGCAGTCACTGTGTACATACATTACATTACTGATCCTGAGTTACATCCTGTATTATACCCCAGAGCTGCACTCACTATTCTGCGCTGATGCAGTCACTGTGTACATACATTACATTACTGATCCTGAGTTACATCCTGTATTATACCCCAGAGCTGCGCTCACTATTCTGCTGGTGCAGTCAGTGTGTACATACATTACATTACTGATCCTGAGTTACATCCTGTATTATACTCCAGAGCTGCACTCACTATTCTGCTGGTGCAGTCACTGTGTACATACATTACATTACTGATCCTGAGTTACATCCTGTATTATACTCCAGAGCTGCACTCACTATTCTGCTGGTGCAGTCACTGTGTACATACATTACATTACTGATCCTAAGTTACATCCAGTATTATACTCCAGAGCTGCACTCACTATTCTGCTGGTGCAGTCAGTGTGTACATACATTACTGATCCTGAGTTACCTCCTGTATTATACCCCAGAGCTGCACTCACTATTCTGCTGGTGCAGTCAGTGTGTACATACATTACATTACTGATCCTGAGTTACATCCTGTATTATACCCCAGAGCTGCACTCACTATTCTGCTGGTGCAGTCACTGTGTACATACATTACATTACTGATCCTGAGTTACATCTTGTATTATACTCCAGAGCTGCACTCACTATTCTGCTGGTGCAGTCACTGTGTACATACATTACATTACTGATCCTGAGTTACATCTTGTATTATACTCCAGAGCTGCACTCACTATTCTGCTGGTGCAGTCACTGTGTACATACATTACATTACTGATCCTGAGTTACATCCTGTATTATACTCCAGAGCTGCACTCACTATTCTGCTGGTGCAGTCACTGTGTACATACATTACATTACTGATCCTGAGTTACATCCTGTATTATACCCCAGAGCTGCACTCACTATTCTGCTGGTGCAGTCACTGTGTACATACATTACATTACTGATCCTGAGTTACCTCCTGTATTATACCCCAGAGCTGCACTCACTATTCTGCTGGTGCAGTCACTGTGTACATACATTACATTACTGATCCTGAGTTACATCCTGTATTATACCCCAGAGCTGCACTCACTATTCTGCTGGTGCAGTCACTGTGTACATACATTACATTACTGATCCTGGGTTACATCCTGTATTATACCCCAGAGCTGCACTCACTATTCTGCTGGTGCAGTCACTGTGTACATACATTACATTACTGATCCTGAGTTATATCCTGTATTATACCCCAGAGCTGCACTCACTATTCTGCTGGTGCAGTCACTGTGTACATACATTACATTACTGATCCTGAGTTACCTCCTGTATTATACTCCAGAGCTGCACTCACTATTCTGCTGGTGCAGTCACTGTGTACATACATTACATTACTGATCCTGAGTTACATCCTGTATTATACTCCAGAGCTGCACTCACTATTCTGCTGGTGCAGTCACTGTGTACATACATTACATTACTGATCCTGAGTTACATCCTGTATTATACCCCAGAGCTGCGCTCACTATTCTGCTGGTGCAGTCACTGTGTACATACATTACATTACTGATCCTGAGTTACATCCTGTATTATACCCCAGAGCTGCACTCACTATTCTGCTGGTGCAGTCACTGAGTACATACATTACATTACTGATCCTGAGTTACCTCCTGTATTATACTCCAGAGCTGCACTCACTATTCTGCTGGTGCAGTCACTGTGTACATACATTACATTACTGATCCTGAGTTACATCCTGTATTATACCCCAGAGCTGCGCTCACTATTCTGCTGGTGCAGTCACTGTGTACATACAATACATTACTGATCCTGAGTTACATCCTGTATTATACCCCAGAGCTGCACTCACTATTCTGCTGGTGCAGTCACTGTGTACATACATTACATTACTGATCCTGAGTTACCTCCTGTATTATACCCCAGAGCTGCACTCACTATTCTGCTGGTGCAGTCACTGTGTACATATTTGCACAGACATTCCCTGTGTCATGCACCGACCCCGCACAGCATCATATGGAATATTCCTCTCTCTTTTGCCCCTCTAAGCTGTTCTGTCACATGCTCTGTGACGCGGACCCCCTTTACAGTGATTTATCTTCCCAGGACCCTGGTAGAACCCTGGATTACAGATAACTGATATAAGACCCCCGCGGCCACAACCAGTATGGCCCCTTGTAGTTTTCCATTGTGAACTTCTGTCCATGAGACGTAGGAGAATATTCCAAATCTTCCGAGGAGCCGCAGGGCAGCACCGCTCCGTCCTGGTTAATACTCCTCTCGTTGGCTCGCTCCGTTGTTTTGCCGACCTCCAGCAAGTTTTACACCGGGGTGAACAAAGCAATGTTGGTCCAGTGCCCGGAGGAGCTTACCGTCCAATATGTAGAGTCTCCGTCCCCCGCGACCGGCCGCAGGAGAGGATGTTCTTATTTAAAGGGCAATTCCACCCCAAATGTTATAGGATGTGGACACCTCCTCCGAGGAGGGTGTAGGGTTTTTGTATGTAACAGCGATTTTCATCAGAGGTCGGTAAGAGCTGAATGGAGCTGGAGCAGGAGATGAGGGCTGTGTTATACAGCCAGCATCTGCTTCTAACTGCAGCAATCAGAACCTGCACCGATCGCTGCAGGGTGAAAGGACACGACCCCAGAGAACACTCTGAAGAAACGCCCAGTTGTACTACAAGCAGAGATTTCACATAATGCACTCCAGAAGAAACAAACTTGAATTTATCTGCAACGCAGCGACGCAGAGCAAAAAGGAAAAGAGCTGCAGAAGCAGGGGAATTAATTATTTAACTCATTTTTTTGGAGCAAGAGACAAATCCTCTTTTAAATTTTATTATTTTAGAAAAAAGGACTAATTTCTTAACAGATTTAAAATTCAATAACAATTAATTTATTAATTTATCTTTACATCGGTCAGAGCTCCAAATGCCTGCACAATTCTTATGCTGAAGAATAAAATTCTGTCTGCAGACGGCCACCACTAGAGGGAGCTCATCGAATACAGTTTATACATTGAACGTAATGAGAAGAGTGTCTACAGCTCCCCCTAGTGGCGGTTGCGTGGCGGCAGTGTTTTAGCTTTTACATTTCACATTTATGTCAATATAATAAAGTGACTTACACTCTCTAGGATCCCATCAGTTCTGTATCTTCCGGCTGGAGTGAACTGCTGCCTTCCAGACGACCTGCAAGATGTGAACAGGATGCATCATTCTACTATCAGCTGTCTGACCGCTCAGACCATAAATACACATTGGCACGGGTCTCATGGCCGCCTGCAGTACATTCATGGTGGGTGGGTATTAAAGGGTTAGCCCCAAGCACCCCCATTACATGGACCCCATAGTGTTCCATCGGCACTGTGTAAGGGATCATTTCCATTCCCATCAATGCGGTCATTTAGGAAGCGGCCGGCCGTCTTCTCCGCTCTCCGTGTGTCTCATCACGCACGTATCTACTCACAATGTGACCACGGCCTCCTTGCCATCTCCGGCACGCCACAGGACATCAGCGAGGGCTTTATACAGGCAGCTTGTCCTGACCGCGTCCGAAGGCTGCAGAATCCGGCTGGCAACATAGAAACGATAAAAAAAAATAAAAAAATAACAATGACGATGGGTATAATGGTGCCTGTACCACTGCCCGTCCTCCCCCGATGCACAGGATATCAATGATGATGGGTATAATGGTGCCTGTACCGCTGCCCGTCCTCCCCTGGTGCACAGGACACCAATGATGATGGGTATAATGGTGCCTGTACCGCTGCCCATCCTCCCCCGATGCACAGGATATCAATGATGATGGGTATAATGGTGCCTGTACCGCTGCCCGTCCTCCCCCGGTGCACAGGATATCAATGACGATGGGTATAATGGTGCCTGTACCACTGCCCGTCCTCCCCCGGTGCACAGGACACCAATGATGATGGGTATAATGGTGCCTGTACCGCTGCCCGTCCTCCCCCGGTGCACAGGACACCAATGATGATGGGTATAATGGTGCCTGTACCGCTGCCCGCCCTCCCCCGGTGCACAGGACACCAATGATGATGGGTATAATGGTGTCAGTATCGCTGCCCGTCCTCCACCGATGCACAGGACACCAATGATGATGGGTATAATGGTGTCAGTATCGCTGCCCGTCCTCCCCCGATGCACAGGATATCAATGACGATGGGTATAATGGTGCCAGTACCGCTGCCCGTCCTCCCCCGATGCACAGGATATCAATGATGATGGGTATAATGGTGCCTGTACCACTGCCCGTCCTCCCCCGATGCACAGGATATCAATGACGATGGGTATAATGGTGCCTGTACCACTGCCCGTCCTCCCCCGATGCACAGGATATCAATGACGATGGGTATAATGGTGCCTGTACCGCCGCCCGTCCTCCCCCGATGCACAGGATATCAATGATGATGGGTATAATGGTGCCTGTACCACTGCCCGCCCTCCCCCGTTGCACAGGACACCAATGATGATGGGTATAATGGTGCCTGTACCACTGCCCGCCCTCCCCCGATGCACAGGACACCAATGACGATGGGTATAATGGTGCCTGTACCGCTGCCCGTCCTCCCCCGATGCACAGGACACCAATGATGATGGGTATAATGGTGCCAGTACCGCTGCCCGTCCTCCCCCGATACACAGGACACCAATGATGATGGGTATAATGGTGCCAGTACCGCTGCCCGTCCTCCCCCGGTGCACAGGACACCAATGATGATGGGTATAATGGTGCCTGTACCACTGCCCGCCCTCCCCCGGTGCACAGGACACCAATGATGATGGGTATAATGGTGCCAGTACCGCTGCCCGCCCTCCCCCGATGCACAGGATATCAGTGATGATGGGTATAATAGTGCCTGTACCGCTGCCCATCCTCCCCCGGTGCACAGGACACCAATGATGATGGGTATAATGGTGTCTGTACCACTGCCCGTCCTCCCCCGATGCACAGGACACCAATGACGATGGGTATAATGGTGCCTGTACCGCTGCCCGTCCTCCCCCGATGCACAGGACACCAATGATGATGGGTATAATGGTGCCAGTACCGCTGCCCGTCCTCCCCCGGTGCACAGGACACCAATGATGATGGGTATAATGGTGCCAGTACCGCTGCCCGTCCTCCCCCGGTGCACAGGACACCAATGATGATGGGTATAATGGTGCCAGTACCGCTGCCCGTCCTCCCCCGATGCACAGGACACCAATGATGATGGGTATAATGGTGCCTGTACCACTGCCCGCCCTCCCCCGGTGCACAGGACACCAATGATGATGGGTATAATGGTGCCAGTACCGCTGCCCGTCCTCCCCCGATGCACAGGATATCAGTGATGATGGGTATAATAGTGCCTGTACCGCTGCCCATCCTCCCCCGGTGCACAGGACATCAATGATGATGGGTATAATGGTGCCTGTACCACTGCCCGCCCTCCCCCGGTGCACAGGACACCAATGATGATGGGTATAATGGTGCCAGTACCGCTGCCCGTCCTCCCCCGATGCACAGGATATCAGTGATGATGGGTATAATAGTGCCTGTACCGCTGCCCATCCTCCCCCGATGCACAGGACATCAATGATGATGGGTATAATGGTGCCAGTACCGCTGCCCGTCCTCCCCCGATGCACAGGACACCAATGATGATGGGTATAATGGTGCCTGTATCGCTGCCCGTCCTCCCCGGGTGCACAGGATATCAATGATGATGGGTATAATGGTGCCTGTACCGCTGCCCGTCCTCCCCCGATGCACAGGACACCAATGATGATGGGTATAATGGTGCCTGTACCACTGGCCGTCCTCCCCCGATGCACAGGATACCAATGATGATGGGTATAATGGTGCCTGTACCGCTGCCCGCCCTCCCCCGATGCACAGGACACCAATGATGATGGGTATAATGGTGTCTGTACCGCTGCCCGTCCTCCCCCGATGCACAGGACACCAATGATGATGGGTATAATAGTGCCTGTACCACTGCCCGCCCTCCCCCGGTGCACAGGATATCAATGATGATGGGTATAATGGTGCCTGTACCACTGCCCGTCCTCCCCCGATGCACAGGACATCAGTGATGATGGGTATAATAGTGCCTGTACCGCTGCCCATCCTCCCCCGATGCACAGGACATCAATGATGATGGGTATAATGGTGCCTGTACCGCTGCCCGCCCTCCCCCGGTGCACAGGATACCAATGACGATGGGTATAATGGTGCCAGTACCGCTGCCCGTCCTCCCCCGATGCACAGGACACCAATGATGATGGGTATAATGGTGCCTGTATCGCTGCCCGTCCTCCCCGGGTGCACAGGATATCAATGATGATGGGTATAATGGTGCCTGTACCGCTGCCCGTCCTCCCCCGATGCACAGGACACCAATGATGATGGGTATAATGGTACCTGTATCGCTGCCCGCCCTCCCCCGATGCACAGGACACCAATGATGATGGGTATAATGGTGCCTGTACCACTGCCCGCCCTCCCCCGGTGCACAGGATATCAATGATGATGGGTATAATGGTGCCTGTACCACTGCCCGCCCTCCCCCGATGCACAGGACACCAATGATGATGGGTATAATGGTGTCAGTATCGCTGCCCGCCCTCCCCCGATGCACAGGACACCAATGATGATGGGTATAATGGTGCCTGTACCACTGCCCGCCCTCCCCCGGTGCACAGGATATCAATGATGATGGGTATAATGGTGCCTGTACCACTGCCCGTCCTCCCCCGATGCACAGGACACCAATGATGATGGGTATAATGGTGCCTGTACCACTGCCCGCCCTCCCCCGATGCACAGGACACCAATGATGATGGGTATAATGGTGCCTGTACCACTGCCCGCCCTCCCCCGATGCACAGGACACCAATGATGATGGGTATAATGGTGCCTGTATCGCTGCCCGTCCTCCACCGGTGCACAGGATATCAGTGATGATGGGTATAATGGTGCCTGTATCGCTGCCCGTCCTCCCCGGGTGCACAGGATATCAATGATGATGGGTATAATGGTGCCTGTACCGCTGCCCGTCCTCCCCCGATGCACAGGACACCAATGATGATGGGTATAATGGTGCCTGTACCACTGGCCGTCCTCCCCCGATGCACAGGATACCAATGATGATGGGTATAATGCTGCCAGTACCGCTGCCCGCCCTCCCCCGATGCACAGGACACCAATGATGATGGGTATAATGGTGCCAGTACCGCTGCCCGTCCTCCCCCGATGCACAGGACACCAATGATGATGGGTATAATGGTGCCAGTACCGCTGCCCGTACTCCCCCGGTGCACAGGACACCAATGATGATGGGTATAATGGTGCCAGTACCGCTGCCCGCCCTCCCCCGGTGCACAGGACACCAATGATGATGGGTATAATGGTGCCAGTACCGCTGCCCATCCTCCCCCGATGCACAGGACACCAATGATGATGGGTATAATGGTGCCAGTACCGCTGCCCGTCCTCCCCCGGTGCACAGGACATCAATGATGATGGGTATAATGGTGCCTGTACCGCTGCCCGCCCTCCCCCGGTGCACAGGACACCAATGATGATGGGTATAATGGTGCCAGTACCGCTGCCCGCCCTCCCCCGATGCACAGGATATCAATGATGATGGGTATAATGGTGCCTGTACCACTGCCCGTCCTCCCCCGGTGCACAGGACACCAATGATGATGGGTATAATGGTGCCTGTACCACTGCCCGCCCTCCCCCGATGCACAGGACACCAATGATGATGGGTATAATGGTGCCAGTACCGCTGCCCGCCCTCCCCCGATGCACAGGACACCAATGATGATGGGTATAATGGTGCCTGTACCGCTGCCCGCCCTCCCCCGATGCACAGGACACCAATGATGATGGGTATAATGGTGCCTGTACCACTGCCCGCCCTCCCCCGGTGCACAGGATATCAATGATGATGGGTATAATGGTGCCTGTACAGCTGCCCGCCCTCCCCCGATGCACAGGACACCAATGATGATGGGTATAATGGTGCCTGTACCACTGCCCGCCCTCCCCCGTTGCACAGGACACCAATGATGATGGGTATAATGGTGCCAGTACTGCTGCCCGTCCTCCCCCGGTGCACAGGACACCAATGATGATGGGTATAATGGTGCCAGTACCGCTGCCCGCCCTCCCCCGATACACAGGATATCAGTGATGATGGGTATAATGGTGCCTGTACCACTGCCCGCCCTCCCCCGGTGCACAGGATATCAATGATGATGGGTATAATGGTGCCTGTACCACTGCCCGCCCTCCCCCGATGCACAGGATATCAATAATGATGGGTATAATGGTGCCTGTACAGCTGCCCGCCCTCCCCCGATGCACAGGACACCAATGATGATGGGTATAATGGTGCCAGTACCGCTGCCCGTCCTCCCCCGGTGCACAGGACACCAATGATGATGGGTATAATGGTGCCAGTACCGCTGCCCGCCCTCCCCCGGTGCACAGGACACCAATGATGATGGGTATAATGGTGCCAGTACCGCTGCCCGTCCTCCCCCGATGCACAGGACACCAATGATGATGGGTATAATGGTGCCAGTACCGCTGCCCATCCTCCCCCGATGCACAGGACACCAATGATGATGGGTATAATGGTGCCTGTACCGCTGCCCGCCCTCCCCCGATGCACAGGACACCAATGATGATGGGTATAATGGTGCCTGTACCACTGCCCGCCCTCCCCCGGTGCACAGGATATCAATGATGATGGGTATAATGGTGCCTGTACCACTGCCCGCCCTCCCCCGTTGCACAGGACACCAATGATGATGGGTATAATGGTGCCAGTACCGCTGCCCGTCCTCCCCCGATGCACAGGACACCAATGATGATGGGTATAATGGTGCCAGTACTGCTGCCCGTCCTCCCCCGGTGCACAGGACACCAATGATGATGGGTATAATGGTGCCAGTACCGCTGCCCGTCCTCCCCCGATGCACAGGACACCAATGATGATGGGTATAATGGTGCCAGTACCGCTGCCCGCCCTCCCCCGATACACAGGATATCAGTGATGATGGGTATAATGGTGCCTGTACCACTGCCCGCCCTCCCCCGTTGCACAGGACACCAATGATGATGGGTATAATGGTGCCTGTACCGCTGCCCGCCCTCCCCCGATGCACAGGATATCAATAATGATGGGTATAATGGTGCCAGTACCGCTGCCCGTCCTCCCCCGGTGCACAGGATATCAATGATGATGGGTATAATGGTGCCAGTACCGCTGCCCGCCCTCCCCTGATGCACAGGACACCAATGATGATGGGTATAATGGTGCCTGTACCACTGCCCGCCCTCCCCCGTTGCACAGGATATCAATGACGATGGGTATAATGGTGTCTGTATCGCTGCCCGTCCTCCCCCGATGCACAGGACACCAATGATGATGGGTATAATGGTGCCAGTACCGCTGCCCGTCCTCCCCCGATGCACAGGATATCAGTGATGATGGGTATAATAGTGCCTGTACCGCTGCCCATCCTCCCCCGATGCACAGGACATCAATGATGATGGGTATAATGGTGTCTGTACCGCTGCCCGTCCTCACCCGATGCACAGGATATCAATAATGATGGGTATAATGGTGCCTGTACCACTGCCCGTCCTCCCCGGGTGCACAGGACATCAATGACGATGGGTATAATGGTGCCAGTACCGCTGCCCGTCCTCACCCGATGCACAGGATATCAATGATGATGGGTATAATGGTGCCAGTACCGCTGCCCGTCCTCCCCCGGTGCACAGGATATCAATGACGATGGGTATAATGGTGCCAGTACCGCTGCCCGTCCTCCCCCGATGCACAGGATATCAGTGACGATGGGTATAATGGTGTCTGTACCGCTGCCCGTCCTCCCCCGATGCACAGGATATCAATGATGATGGGTATAATGGTGCCAGTACCGCTGCCCGTCCTCCCCCGATGCACAGGATATCAGTGACGATGGGTATAATGGTGCCTGTACCGCTGCCCGTCCTCCCCCGATGCACAGGATATCAGTGACGATGGGTATAATGGTGCCTGTATCGCTGCCCATCCTCCGCCGATGCACAGGATATCAGTGACGATGGGTATAATGGTGCCTGTACCGCTGCCCGTCCTCCCCGGGTGCACAGGATATCAATGATGATGGGTATAATGGTGTCTGTACCGCTGCCCGTCCTCCCCGGGTGCACAGGATATCAATGATGATGGGTATAATGGTGTCTGTACCGCTGCCCATTCTCCGCCGATGCACAGGATATCAATGAAGATGGGTATAATGGTGCCTGTACCGCTGCCCGTCCTCACCCGATGCACAGGATATCAATGACGATGGGTATAATGGTGTCTGTACCGCTGCCCATCCTTCCTCGATGCACAGGATATCAATGAAGATGGGTATAATGGTACCTGTATCGCTGCCCGTCCTCCCCCGATGCACAGGATATCAGTGACGATGGGTATAATGGTGCCTGTACCGCTGCCCGTCCTCCCCCGATGCACAGGACATCAATGACGATGGGTATAATGGTGTCTGTACCGCGGCCCGTCCTCCCCCGATGCACAGGACATCAATGATGATGGGTATAATGGTGCCAGTACCGCTGCCCGTCCTCCCCCGATGCACAGGACATCAATGATGATGGATATAATGGTGCCTGTACCGCTGCCCGTCCTCTCCCGGTGCACAGGACACCAATGATGATGGGTATAATGGTGCCTGTATCGCTGCCCGTCCTCCCCCGATGCACAGGATATCAATGACGATGGGTATAATGGTGCCTGTATCGCTGCCCGCCCTCCCCCGGTGCACAGGATATCAATGATGATGGGTATAATGGTGTCTGTACCGCTGCCCGTCCTCCCCCGATGCACAGGATATCAATGACGATGGGTATAATGGTGTCTGTACCGCTGCCCGTCCTCCCCGGGTGCACAGGATATCAATGATGATGGGTATAATGGTGCCTGTATCGCTGCCCGTCCTCCACCGGTGCACAGGATATCAATGATGATGGGTATAATGGTGTCTGTACCGCTGCCCGTCCTCCCCCGATGCACAGGATATCAATGACGATGGGTATAATGGTGCCTGTACCGCTGCCCGTCCTCCCCCGATGCACAGGATATCAATGATGATGGGTATAATGGTGCCTGTATCGCTGCCCGTCCTCCCCCGATGCACAGGATATCAATGACGATGGGTATAATGGTGCATGTACCGCTGCCCGTCCTCCCCCGATGCACAGGATATCAATGACGATGGGTATAATGGTGCCTGTACCGCTGCCCGTCCTCCCCCGATGCACAGGATATCAATGACGATGGGTATAATGGTGCCTGTACCGCTGCCCGTCCTCCCCGGGTGCACAGGATATCAATGATGATGGGTATAATGGTGTCTGTACCGCTGCCCGTCCTCCCCGGGTGCACAGGATATCAGTGACGATGGGTATAATGGTGCCTGTATCGCTGCCCATCCTCCCCCGATGCACAGGATATCAATGACGATGGGTATAATGGTGCCTGTACCGCTGCCCGTCCTCCCCGGGTGCACAGGATATCAATGATGATGGGTATAATGGTGCCTGTACCGCTGCCCGTCCTCCCCCGATGCACAGGATATCAATGATGATGGGTATAATGGTGTCTGTACCGCTGCCCGTCCTCCACCGGTGCACAGGACACCAATGATGATGGGTATAATGGTGCCAGTACCGCTGCCCGTCCTCCCCCGATGCACAGGATATCAATGATGATGGGTATAATGGTGCCTGTACCGCTGCCCATCCTCCGCCGATGCACAGGATATCAATGATGATGGGTATAATGGTGCCTGTATCGCTGCCCGTCCTCCACCGGTGCACAGGATATCAATGATGATGGGTATAATGGTGTCTGTACCGCTGCCCGTCCTCCCCGGGTGCACAGGATATCAATGATGATGGGTATAATGGTGCCTGTACCGCTGCCCGTCCTCCCCGGGTGCACAGGATATCAATGATGATGGGTATAATGGTGCCTGTATCGCTGCCCGTCCTCCACCGGTGCACAGGATATCAATGATGATGGGTATAATGGTGTCTGTACCGCTGCCCGTCCTCCCCGGGTGCACAGGATATCAATGATGATGGGTATAATGGTGCCAGTACCGCTGCCCGTCCTCCCCGGGTGCACAGGATATCAATGATGATGGGTATAATGGTGCCTGTATCGCTGCCCGTCCTCCCCCGGTGCACAGGATATCAATGACGATGGGTATAATGGTGCCTGTACCGCTGCCCGTCCTCCCCCGATGCACAGGATATCAATGATGATGGGTATAATGGTGTCTGTACCGCTGCCCGTCCTCCCCCGATGCACAGGATATCAATGACGATGGGTATAATGGTGCCTGTACCGCTGCCCGTCGTCCCCCGATGCACAGGATATCAATGATGATGGGTATAATGGTGCCTGTATCGCTGCCCGTCCTCCACCGGTGCACAGGATATCAATGATGATGGGTATAATGGTGTCTGTACCGCTGCCCGTCCTCCCCCGATGCACAGGATATCAATGATGATGGGTATAATGGTGCCAGTACTGCTGCCCGTCCTCCCCCGATGCACAGGATATCAATGATGATGGGTATAATGGTGTCTGTACCGCTGCCCGTCCTCCCCGGGTGCACAGGATATCAGTGACGATGGGTATAATGGTGTCTGTACCGCTGCCCGTCCTCCCCGGGTGCACAGGATATCAGTGACGATGGGTATAATGGTGCCTGTACCGCTGCCCGTCCTCCCCCGATGCACAGGATATCAGTGACGATGGGTATAATGGTGCCTGTACCGCTGCCCACCCTCCCCCGGTGCACAGGATATCAATGACGATGGGTATAATGGTGCCTGTACCGCTGCCCGTCCTCCCCGGGTGCACAGGATATCAGTGATGATGGGTGTAATGGTGCCTGTATCGCTGCCCGTCCTCCCCCGATGCACAGGATATCAATGACGATGGGTATAATGGTGCCTGTATCGCTGCCCGTCCTCCCCGGGTGCACAGGATATCAGTGATGATGGGTATAATGGTGCCTGTATCGCTGCCCGTCCTCCCCGGGTGCACAGGATATCAGTGACGATGGGTATAATGGTGCCTGTACCGCTGCCCGTCCTCCCCCGATGCACAGGATATCAATGACGATGGGTATAATGGTGCCTGTACCGCTGCCCGTCCTCCCCGGGTGCACAGGATATCAATGACGATGGGTATAATGGTGTCTGTACTGCTGCCCGTCCTCCCCCGATGCACAGGACACCAATGATGATGGGTATAATGGTGTCTGTATCGCTGCCCGTCCTCCCCCGAAGCACAGGATATCAGTGACGATGGGTATAATGGTGCCTGTACCGCTGCCCGTCCTCCCCCGATGCACAGGATATCAATGACGATGGGTATAATGGTGTCTGTATCGCTGCCCGTCCTCCCCCGAAGCACAGGATATCAGTGACGATGGGTATAATGGTGCCTGTACCGCTGCCCG
Source organism: Ranitomeya imitator (assembly GCF_032444005.1). Lineage (NCBI taxonomy): Eukaryota > Metazoa > Chordata > Amphibia > Anura > Dendrobatidae > Ranitomeya > Ranitomeya imitator. The sequence goes on along the minus strand of NC_091287.1, from coordinate 16,484,183 downwards.
TCCTCCCCCGATGCACAGGATATCAATGACGATGGGTATAATGGTGTCTGTACCGCTGCCCGTCCTCCCCGGGTGCACAGGATATCAATGATGATGGGTGTGACAGCTCTCCAGCGACCAAACAGCGACGCTGCAGCGATCGGCATCGTTGTCTAGATCGCTGCAGCGTCGCTTAATGTGACGGTACCTTTAGGCTTTTCTCTATTTGTGGGGCTTCCGGTGCCCCTACTGACACGGCCCCATGTGGAGTACAATGCACATTAATGCCGGTGTGAATCCCACCTGACGCGACTGCGCAGGACCAGTCCGGAGAGTACGGTGCTGTAATACTTGGCATCTACCGCACTACAACTCCCACATAAGAGGTAATGCCCCCCGTCCACTCATGTAATATCCAGCTTTGTGAAGCCCCCTCACCCCGAGGTCACCGGGGGAATTTTCCGTCTCCCTCGCTGCAGCAGTGAGGTGAGTCTCCGGATGGGGCGGCATCGGAGTGTAGGGGGTTCAGGGAGGTAAGAGAACTTTTTCGCTATTTTACAACAATCCCTCCATAGAAAACCTCTATAAAGACCCTAACACTTTATTTTGGTAGGAGTGCGCTGCTGAAGAGGTGACAGATCAGACTGTGGTCGCACCGCCTGCCAGAACCGAGTGCTCTACCATGGGGGGGACTGTTCAGCGATCTGTCCGGCTTACAACATGGAGGCGCTGGTTCCTTGCCTAGGATACTGCAGAGGTGGCCAGTTACCTAAGCAACGAGCAGTCCACTTAAATATCCCTTCATTCTTTAGGGTTTTACATTGCTTGTTTTATTGTTACAAGTAATTTTCAATTTTAGCCATTTAATAGGACGTGACAACCCCTTTAAGACAGAAATGATAAATGTCCGACTGCAGTAGCAGGTGAGGAGCCAGCCCCATGTTCTGCTGATCATCGCAATCAGTGCTTTACCCCAATACCCCGGCGTCCTCCCAATTAAATGCTCGCTAATAACCCCAAACCCAGGGTCCCACGGAGGTTCTTGGGCAGCAGACAGTGCAGAGTCTGGGGATGCAGGGTGCCACCGTCCGACTACATGGTGCATAACTCACCTGTGGTCAGACTCCTTCCCGAAGAGCAGATGCTTCAGCACACAGGCCTGGACGGCAGCCAGGACCCCGCAGGGACCACCCTAGAAGAAGCAAATGACAGTCCAGCATCAGGGAAAACGAGCAGCGGACCGGCTCATCACAGGATATGGTGATTTTATTTTTTGATTCCCCCATTCATCATTTTGGGGGAGCAGGTGTAACTGTTCCCATTGGGGAGGGTACAATACACTGCCGATTTCTATCCCAATGACGTATTTAGAAGACGCAAAAATGGAAAGCGAGATTTTACAAATTTAAAGGGGTTGGAAAAACATGGCTGCTCTCAGCGATTTTTGTTTTATTTCCCCCATTCATGGCTGTTCTCGGCCTGTTACAGCTTTAATCCAGACACGAAGAGCGTAATGTGCGGGTGCCGCCTCTTCTGTGGTGGTCTTTACACCAGAACATCAACAGCCAGAGCCACCAGCTGTGATAGGTGGTGTATACTGCAGGCACAGAGCATACAGCAGGGTATACAGCGGGGGTATATAGGGGCTGGGGGGCACTTACCTTTCTTTACACCAGAACATCAACAGCCAGAGCCACCAGCTGTGATACGTGGTGTATACTGCAGGCACAGAGCATACAGCAGGGTATACAGCGGGGGTATATAGGGGCTGGGGGCACTTACCTTTCTTTACACCAGCGCATCAACAACCAGAGCCACCAGCTGTGATACGTTGTGTATACTGCAGGCACAGAGCATACAGCAGGGTATACAGCGGGGGTATATAGGGGCTGGGGGGCACTTACCTTTCTTTACACCAGAACATCAACAGCCAGAGCCACCAGCTGTGATACGTGGTGTATACTGCAGGCACAGAGCATACAGCAGGGTATACAGCGGGGGTATATAGGGGCTGGGGGGCACTTACCTTTCTTTACACCAGAACATCAACAGCCAGAGCCACCAGCTGTGATACGTGGTGTATACTGCAGGCACAGAGCATACAGCAGGGTATACAGCGGGGGTATATAGGGGCTGGGGGCACTTACCTTTCTTTACACCAGCGCATCAACAACCAGAGCCACCAGCTGTGATACGTTGTGTATACTGCAGGCACAGAGCATACAGCAGGGTATACAGCGGGGGTATATAGGGGCTGGGGGGCACTTACCTTTCTTTACACCAGAACATCAACAGCCAGAGCCACCAGCTGTGATACGTGGTGTATACTGCAGGCACAGAGCATACAGCAGGGTATACAGCGGGGGTATATAGGGGCTGGGGGCACTTACCTTTCTTTACACCAGAACATCAACAGCCAGAGCCACCAGCTGTGATAGGTGGTGTATACTGCAGGCACAGAGCATACAGCAGGGTATACAGCGGGGGTATATAGGGGCTGGGGGCACTTACCTTTCTTTACACCAGAACATCAACAACCAGAGCCACCAGCTGTGATATGTGGTGTATACTGCAGGCACAGAGCGTACAGCAGGGTATACAGCGGGGGTATATAGGGGCTGGGGGGCACTTACCTTTCTTTACACCAGAACATCAACAGCCAGAGCCACCAGCTGTGATACGTGGTGTATACTGCAGGCACAGAGCATACAGCGGGGGTATATAGGGGCTGGGGGCACATACCTTTCTCTGCACCAGCGCATCAACAACCAGAGCCACCAGCTGTGATACGTTGTGTATACTGCAGGCACAGAGCATACAGCAGGGTATACAGCGGGGGTATATAGGGGCTGGGGGGCACATACCATGCTCTGCACCAGCACATCAACAACCAGAGCCACCAGCTGTGATAGGTGGTGTATACTGCAGGCACAGAGCGTACACCAGGGTATACAGCGGGGGTATATAGGGGCTGGGGGGCACATACCTTTCTCTGCACCAGCGCATCAACAACCAGAGCCACCAGCTGAGATACGTGGTGTATACTGCAGGCACAGAGCGTACAGCAGGGTATACAGCGGGGGTATATAGGGGCTGGGGGGCACATACCTTTCTCTGCACCAGCACATCAACAACCAGAGCCACCAGCTGTGATACGTTGTGTATACTGCAGGCACAGAGCGTACAGCAGGGTATACAGCGGGGGTATATAGGGGCTGGGGGGCACATACCTTTCTCTGCACCAGCACATCAACAACCAGAGCCACCAGCTGAGATACGTGGTGTATACTGCAGGCACAGAGCGTACAGCAGGGTATACAGCGGGGGTATATAGGGGCTGGGGGGCACATACCTTTCTCTGCACCAGCACATCAACAACCAGAGCCACCAGCTGTGATACGTTGTGTATACTGCAGGCACAGAGCGTACACCAGGGTATACAGCGGGGGTATATAGGGGCTGGGGGGCACATACCTTTCTCTGCACCAGCACATCAACAACCAGAGCCACCAGCTGTGATAGGTGGTGTATACTGCAGGCACAGAGCGTACACCAGGGTATACAGCGGGGGTATATAGGGGCTGGGGGGCACATACCTTTCTCTGCACCAGCACATCAACAACCAGAGTCACCAGCTGTGATACGTGGTGTATACTGCAGGCACAGAGCGTACACCAGGGTATACAGCGGGGGTATATAGGGGCTGGGGGGCACATACCATGCTCTGCACCAGCGCATCAACAACCAGAGCCACCAGCTGTGATACGTGGTGTATACTGCAGGCACAGAGCGTACACCAGGGTATACAGCGGGGGTATATAGGGGCTGGGGGGCACATACCATGCTCTGCACCAGCACATCAACAACCAGAGCCACCAGCTGTGATACGTTGTGTATACTGCAGGCACAGAGCGTACACCAGGGTATACAGCGGGGGTATATAGGGGCTGGGGGGCACATACCATGCTCTGCACCAGCACATCAACAACCAGAGCCACCAGCTGTGATACGTGGTGTATACTGCAGGCACAGAGCGTACACCAGGGTATACAGCGGGGGTATATAGGGGCTGGGGGGCACATACCTTTCTCTGCACCAGCGCATCAACAGCCAGAGCCACCAGCTGTGATACGTTGTGTATACTGCAGGCACAGAGCGTACAGCAGGGTATACAGCGGGGGTATATAGGGGCTGGGGGGCACATACCTTTCTCTGCACCAGCACATCAACAACCAGAGCCACCAGCTGTGATACGTGGTGTATACTGCAGGCACAGAGAGCCCACCAGGGTATACAGCGGGGGTATATAGGGGCTGGGGGGCACATACCTTTCTCTGCACCAGCACATCAACAACCAGAGCCACCAGCTGAGATATGTGGTGTATACTGCAGGCACAGAGCGTACACCAGGGTATACAGCGGGGGTATATAGGGGCTGGGGGTATATAGGGGCTGGGGGGCACATACCTTTCTCTGCACAATGCCGTACTTCAGCGTCTTGGTGTTGGTGAATGTGAAGCTCTGGATTTTCCATTCTTCACTGAAGCAGCAGAGAGACGAACCAAAGATCAGCGTCTTCAGATCCTGCAGAGGACAGCGATCAGCACAGGGGGCTTCCCATACGTGGGTGTATAATGAGCCCCCCATACTTTGTATCAGGATAAAGCGGTCTTTCCGCACGGACCGGGTCTGCGCTCGGGGTCCACATGGTGGCCACTTTACCAAACATCCCCTGTATACATCGACAGTCATGGCTGAAAGTGTTGGCACCCTTGAAATTGATCCAGAAAGTGAAGTATGTCTCCCACACAATTATTGCAGTCACGCAGGTTTTGTTATACACATTTTTATTTCTTTTGTGCATTGTAACAACACAAACAAAAACTGAGAAAAAAAGGGACGGAATTTCACACAAAACCCAAAAAATGGGCCGGACAAAATTGTTGGCAATTTTCTAAAATTATGGGTAAACAACTATGTTTCAAGCATGTGATGCTCGTTCACACTCACCTGTGGCAAGTAAGAGGTCGGAGCAATATGAAAATCACAACTGAAAATGGGGAGAAGTTGGCTCAATCTGCATTGTGTATCTGTGTGTGTCACACTAAGACTACTTTGACACTAGCGTTTTTTTTAATCCATCGCAATCCGTTGTTTTGGGCAAAAAACGGATCCTGCAAATTTGCCCGCAGGATGCGTTTTTTGCCCATTGATTTGTATTAGCGACGGATGGCCAAACGTCGCGTCCATCGTGCAACGGATCCGTCGTGTTTTGGCGGACCGTCGTCACGAAAAAACGACCAATGTCACATTTTTTCGTACGTCGCGTCCGCCATTTTCTACCGCGCATGCGCGGCCGAAACTCCGCCCCCTCCTCCCCGGACTTCAGAATGGGCAGCGGATGCGTTGAAAAACTGCATTCGCTGCCCACGCCGTGCACAAATTTCACATCGTGCGTCGGTATGTCGGCCCGACGCTTAGCGACGGACTCGTACCGACGCAAGTGTGAAAGTAGCCTTAGCATGGAGGACAGAAAGAGGAGAAGAGAACGGTCTGAGGACTTGAGAACCAAAATTGTTGAAAAATATCAACAATCTCAAGGTTACAATTCCATCTCCAATTCAACTTAATATTTGGTTGCACCTCTTTTGGAATAAATAACTGCAATCAATCGCTTCCTATAACTTCACAGCTCGAATTTTGGACAACTCTTCTTACAAACTGCTCGAGGTCGCTCATATTTGAAGGTGCCCTCTCCCAACAGCAATTTTAAGGTTTCACCACAGATGATCAATGGGATTTTCTGCCATTTCAGAACTCTCCAGCGCATTGTTTCCATCCATTCCTGGAGGCATTCTGAAGTATTTTTGTGGTCATTGTCCTGCTTGAAAACCCATGACCTAGGACGTCAACCCAGCTTTCTGACACTGGGCACTACATTACCACCCAAAATCCTTTGGTAATCTTCAGAATTCATGATGCCTTGCACAGAGTCAAGGTACCCAGTGCCAGAGGCAGCGAGACAACCCCAAAACATCTTTGAACCTCCACCATAATTGACTGTAGGTAGGGTGTTCTATTCTCATTACATTTTTGTTAAGCACTGGAATGATGTGCTTTACCAAAAAAAATCTATCTTAGTCTCATCTGTCTACAAGACGCTTTCCCAGGATTTTGGCTTACTCACGAACATTACGTGCAAGCTGCAGTCTAGCTTTTTTATGTCTCTGGGTCAGCAGTGGGGTCTTCCTTGGTTTCCTGCCATAGCGTTTCATTTCATTCACATGTGGACGGATAGTTCACGCTGACACTGATGCACCCTGAGCCTGAGGGACAGTTTCAATTTCTTTTGAGCTTGATTGGGACCTATCCTCCATCCAGACTATCCTGCGCTGTGACCTTTCATCAGCTTTTCTCTGCCGTCCACGTCCAGGGAGATTAGTTACAGTGCCATGGGTTATAATATTTTTTATTATGTTGTGCAGAGTGGACAAAGCAACATCAAGATCTCTGGAGATGGACTTGTAACCTTCAGATTGTAGATATTTATGAACAATTTTGGTTCTCAAGTCCTCAGACCGTTCTCTTCTCCTCTTTGTGTTCTCCATGCTTAGTGTGGTACACACACAGACACACAATGCAAAGATTGAGGGAACTTCTCCCCTTTATATCTGGTTTCAGGTGTGATTTTCATATTGCACACACCTGTCACAATTTTGTTGGCCCCGTTTTTGGTGTTTTGTGTGAAATTATGTCCAATTTGCCTTTTTTCCCTGCTTTTTTTTGTGTTCTTCCAATACACACAAAGGAAATAATCAAGTGTCTAACAAAACATGTTCAAATGCAATAATGTTCTGGGAGAAATACTTTATTTTCTGGAACAATTTCAATGGTGCCAACACTTTCGGCCATGACTCTATATACATTCCTGCAGTTTGCTGCCCGCCTGTCACTCACTGTCGCCTGCTGCAGATCGATCGCTTTCCCTTCAGTCTGAACATCATTTCTCATGAAGAAAGATGGAATCCTGGCGGTGTCAACCGAGAGCAAATCCTCCTCCACGTCATCTGATAGGAAGATGGAGGAAAAGAGGGATGAAGGCGACGATATACAGGTGCATCTCACAAAATTAGAATATCATCAAAAAGACAATTCATTTCAGTTCTTCAATACAAAAAGTGAATCTGCTATATTCTATAGAGTCATTACACACAGAGTGATCTATTTCACGTGTTTATTTCTGTTAATGTCGATGATTATGGCTTACAGCCAATGAAAACCCAAAAGTCGTTATCTAAATAAATTAGAATACTTTATAACACCAGCTTGAAAAATGATTGTAAAATCAGAAATGTTCCCTACTGAAATGTATATTAAGTAAATGCCCTCAATACTTGGTCGCGGCTCCTTTTGCATCAATGCGGCGTGGCATGGAGGCGATCAGCCTGTGTCACTGCTGAGGGGTTATGGAAGCCCAGGTTGCTTTGATAGCAGCCTTCAGCTCGTCTGCATTGTTGGTTCTGGTGTCGCTCATCTTCCTCTTGACAATACTCCATAGATTCTCTATGGGGTTAAGGTCAGCTGCCAATCAAGCCCAGTGATACTGTTGTTTGTACACCAGGTATTGGTACTTTTGGCAGTGTGGACAGGGGCCGAGTCCTGCTGGAGAATGACATTTACATCTCCAAAAAGCGGTCTGCATGTACATGTCTCCCTTCGGGTGTAAGCGTAAACCACGGGGTGACCTGCACTAGATCCAGGTAACTGCCCCCAGGGGAGTACTAGTTTGTTGGGTTTTTTTAAACGGAAATTTTGCCCCGATAACCCCTTTAATCTGCTCCCATCCTTTGAACCTTTCCGTCTCACATCTGTCCGAAGAAATATAAACCCCACTGCAAAAAAAAAATAAACTGGAAACCGCAGGGGTGAGTGTTTGGTACGTCAGTGGCTCTCTGAATAAGAAAGTAAAGGAGGTCGGCCTTTAACCCCAGACGTACTGATGACTTCTCCTGTGGGGCCCCGGAGGTCACACAGGACAATGTTATATCCCGGGGCCCCCAGCCACATGTGGCCCCCGTGTATTAACCCCATGAGCCGCAGTGAGGTGCTCACCCAGCCTGAGGTCTTCTCCGCCATCTTCTCGTGTGTACGACTTCCTGCAGGAAACAGACAAGTCAGAGGTTATCGTATAGAATAATAATCAGACGGCGCCCGTAGAGCTGGGGATGTCCCCATTGTGGTGGTCTCAGACTGCGCGCTCACTTTACCAGTAAGACCCTGTGCCGTCCACTCCGGGAGCAGCCTACACGGTGCCCGGGATCCTGCAGGAGGGGGTCCGCTCTCCATAAGGGCCCTGCACCTGAAATCTCTTACCATGTTAGTTTAAAGGTCTCAACTTTATCATTTCTTGGTCTAAGGCAGAGGTAGTAATCCCACCCAGTATGCAGACGCCGCGGTCTGATCCCAGCACACAGGACAAATGCTAAGTCACATCACTGTCACCGGCCATCAGTCACCTGACCTTACCGTCAATCAACAACAGCCTGAGCGATCACCTGACCTTACCGGCAATCAACAACGGCCTGAGCGATCACCTGACCTTACCGGCAATCAACAACGGCCTGAGCGGTCACCTGACCTTACCGTCAATCAACGGCCTGAGCGGTCACCTGACCTTACCGGCAATCAACAACGGCCTGAGCGGTCACCTGACCTTACCGTCAATCAACGGCCTGAGCGGTCACCTGACCTTGCCGTCAATCAACGGCCTGAGCGGTCACCTGACCTTACCATCAATCAACGGCCTGAGCGATCACATGACCTTACCGTCAATCAACGGCCTGAGCGGTCACCTGATCTCGCCATAAATCAACGGCCTGAGCGATCACCTGACCTCACCATAAATCAACGGCCTGAGCGATCACCTGAGCTCACCAATCAATGACCTGAGTGATCACCTGACCTCACCACCAATCCATGACCTGAGCGATCACCTGACCTCGCCACCAATCAATGACCTGAGCAATCACCTGAGCTCGCCGCCAATCAATGACCTGAGCGATCAACTGACCTCGCCACCAATCAATGACCTGAGCGATCAACTGACCTCGCCGCCAATCAATGGTATGAGCGATCAACTGACCTCGCCACCAATCCATGACATGAGTGATCACCTGACCTCGCCATCAATGACCTGAGAGATCACCTGAGCTCGCCGCCAATCAATGACCTGAGCGATCACCTGACCTCGCCACCAATCAATGACCTGTGCGATCACCTGACCTCGCCACCAATCAATGACCTGAGCGATCACCTGACCTCGCCATCAATGACCTGAGCGATCACCTGAGCTCGCCGCCAATCAATGACCTGAGCGATCACCTGACCTCGCCACCAATCAATGACCTGAGTGATCACCTGACCTCGCCACCAATCAATGACCTGAGCGATCAACTGACCTCGCCACCAGTCAATGACCTGAGCGATCAACTGACCTCGCCGCCAATCAATGGTCTGAGCATCCAACTGACCTCACCGCCAATCAATGGTCTGAGCATTCAACTGACCTCACCGCCAATCAATGGTCTGAGCATTCAACTGACCTCGCCGCCAATCAATGACCTGAGCGATCACCTGAGCTCGCCCCCAATCAATGACCTGAGCGATCAACTGACTTCGCCACCAATCAATGACCTGAGCGATCAACTGACCTCGCCACCAATCAATGGTCTGAGCGATCAACTGAGCTCGCCGCCAATCAATGGTCTGAGTGGTCAGGAGACTGACTGGAGAGGTTAGCATCACGCAGAGACCCCCGGAGCCACGGTGCTGTGACTCCGAGAGTCCAGTGGGGTAAGTCCACAGATGAATGTTGGCTGCCTCCTCCCAGGGCCGCGCTCGCTCCCACAGACATGGAGGCTACCCCTGCGTGTCCCCCATGTGTCTGCAGCAGTCCCGGATGCTGTGTGAGGAGCTGCTGACATTTCTATCACACGTCTTATTGTCTGAGACATCCTCCCTTTGAGGTTCGCTCTCAGATCATGACATGAAGGAAGAGCCACTTAGTGTAAATATTGTCCCAGGACGGCTTAATGCGGCTGATAATAATGGCAGGAGCTTCCGCCCCCGTCACTGTCTTTCGGCTGCAATCCTCGTCATTAGGACAGGGCAGGAGATACCCGGGGCCCAGAGAAGTAAGTGAACCTGCACTATAACAGAGGACTGTTACTGCCACTAGGGGGAGCTCTTCACATACAGACGCATACAGCCGACATTCACTGTGCCCTAGTGGTGGTAGAAGCAAGAATTGTATCATTCATCTTCAAGAGTCATTCCCTGATCGCCGGGGGTCCCCTGCAGTCCCGAGTAGGGAGCTCTGCAGCTCCGACTTGTATGGGGCAGAGGTGAACACACTCGGCCTCCACTCATTGTCTATGGGACAGCTGCAAATAGCCGAGCGCTGTCCTCCCCTTTCTCCAGCAGTCCCATAGACAATGAACAGAGCAGATGTGAAGAATGTGCACCTTCGCTCCATTCATGGCGGTGCAGCAGACCACCGTTCTCAGAATCACTGGAGATCGCAGGGGACAGACCAAGGAATAGAAGACAATTTATTTTGGGAATAACCCTTTAATGACTGATGACAAACCTACAGCCGTTTATAACCGGAGCACAGGATAGGTCTCCTGCAGCTCCGCTCTTGTGGTGTAATAATGGACCTGTCCCTGAGATGTGATGCAAGACATGTTCCTTTACGTGCGAGGGGCTCAGGACCCTACTATCCCCCATCATCCTCAGTGAAGGATTCCCTGCTCTGCTCCTCTCCAAGATCTCTCCGTGCTTCCCCCATACTCTAGAATGTGCTACCCCATCGCCCATTATTATTATTAAAAAGTAAAGATTATTATTACCCCAGCCAGTCATAGACTCCCCACCAGAGGATACCCTCAGAAGAACAGATGTTGGGCATATGAAGGTATTAAACGTCCCCAGAAATCTGCATATTGCACAATGGACCTTATTCTCCAGAGCTGCATTCACAATTCTGCGGGTTGGAAACAGTCGACACGCTTCAGAACAGACAAATCCATAACATCTGAACTGAGGGCAAATATGTAAGATGGAGCAAATACTATTTCCCGCATATTGCAGGCACTATACCCCCAGATCTGCAGACACGGGATCAGTGTACACAGCTCCGGCTGCCGTATTGTTCCTCGTATAGAATGTTTACATCCTGAGGATCTTTCCAGGCAGAAAAAGGAAGTTATAAACCCCATCCAAACAGATGAATTGTTCCTGGTCCCCGGGTGTCCTCCGCTGCGGCCGCTCCTATATATGCCATCCATGTTTCCTGTCCCAGAGAACAGAATGTTCCCGGCTGCAGCGCGGCTCTCCAGAGATGGACGGCGCTACAACACCACAATTCTCGGACCTCGGTACGGAAACATTCCCACCGGATAACGGCATGTCACGGCCGCGGGGATGTCTATATATATGTATACACACATACATATACACTGTACAGCACTGGGCAAAAGTTATAGGCAGCGGCCGAAAATGCTGCAGAGTCAGAAGCTTCACACATAGAAGTGAGAATAGTTTATTAATGAACAAAATACAAAGTGATTAAGTGAAATGTAACAGTATCTGGTGACTGCTTGTCGCCTCCATCATCAGTATCTGGTGACCGCCCGTCACCTCCATCATCAGTATCTGTTGACCGCCCGTCACCTCCATCATCAGTATCTGGTGACCGCCCGTCACCTCCATCATCAGTATCTGGTTACCGCCCGTCACCTCCATCATCAGTATCTGGTGACCGCCCCTCACCTCCATCATCAGTATCTGGTGACCGCCCCTCGCCTCCATCATCAGTATCTGGTGACCGCCCGTAACCTCCATCATCAGTATCTGGTGACCGCCCGTAACCTCCATCATCAGTATCTGCTGACTGCCCATCGCCTCCATCATCAGTATCTGGTGACCGCCTGTCTCCTCCATTGACAGTATCTGGTGACCGCCCGTCGCCTCCATCATCAGTATCTGGTGACCGCCCGTCACCTCCATCATCAGTATCTGGTGACTGCCCGTCTCCTCCATCATCAGTATCTGGTGACCGCCCGTCTCCTCCATCATCAGTATCTGGTGACCGCCCGTCTCCTCCATCATCAGTATCTGGTGACCGCCCGTAACCTCCATCATCAGTATCTGGTGACCGCCCGTCTCCTCCATCATCAGTATCTGGTGACCGCCCGTCACCTCCATCATCAGTATCTGGTGATCGCCCGTCTCCTCCATCATCAGTATCTGGTGACCGCCCGTCACCTCCATCATCAGTATCTGGTGACCGCCCGTCGCCTCCATCATCAGTATCTGGTGACCGCCCGTCTCCTCCATCATCAGTATCTGGTGACCGCCCGTCGCCTCCATCATCAGTATCTGGTGACTGCCCGTCTCCTCCATCATCAGTATCTGGTGACCGCCCGTCTCCTCCATCATCAGTATCTGGTGACCGCCCGTCTCCTCCATCATCAGTATCTGGTGACCGCCCGTCTCCTCCATCATCAGTATCTGGTGACCGCCTGTCTCCTCCATCATCAGTATCTGGTGACCACCCGTCACCTCCATCATTAGTATCTGGTGACCGCCCCTCACCTCCATCATCAGTATCTGGTGACTGCCCGTCTCCTCCATCATCAGTATCTGGTGACCACCCGTCCCCTCCATCATCAGTATCTGGTGACCGCCTGTCACCTCCATCATCAGTATCTGGTGACCGCCCGTCTCCTCCATCTTCAGTATCTGGTGACCGCCCGTCCCCTCCATCATCAGTATCTGGTGACCGCCTGTCTCCTCCATCATCAGTATCTGGTGACTGCCTGTCACCTCCATCATCAGTATCTGGTGAACGCCCATTACCTCCACCATCATCAGTATCTGGTGACCGCTCATCTCCTCCATCATCAGTATCTGGTGACCGCCTGTCTCCTCCATCATCAGTATCTGGTGACCGCCCGTCTCCTCCATCATCAGTATCTGGTGACCGCCTGTCACCTCCATCATCAGTATCTGGTGACCGCCCGTCTCCTCCATCTTCAGTATCTGGTGACCGCCCGTCCCCTCCATCATCAGTATCTGGTGACCGCCTGTCTCCTCCATCATCAGTATCTGGTGACTGCCCCTCGCCTCCATCTTCAGTATCTGGTGACCGCCCGTCCCCTCCATCATCAGTATCTGGTGACTGCCCCTCGCCTCCATCATCAGTATCTGGTGACCGCCCGTCTCCTCCATCATCAGTATCTGGTGACCGCCCGTCCCCTCCATCATCAGTATCTGGTGACTGCCCCTCGCCTCCATCACTTCTTCTCCTCACTTGTACACAGGTTATGGAGGATCTCGGGAGGAGTTTGTGTCAAATATCTTGGAGACCGGATCCCAGATCTCCTGTGTATGAGGTTTGTGCGGATCCGTCATGTGATCCCGGACAGACAGGATGATGAGAGATCGGGGCTCCGGGGCCGGATCATCACCCCCAGGACTCCTTGGATGTTGGGGGTTGTTAATAAATCACTCGCCTCCTGATGATATCACATGATGGAGAAGGATCTGGTTACATGTTTGAGCATTGAGGACACCATTAGGCTCTGTGCACACATTCAGGATTTCTTGCAGGAATTTCCTGAGAAAAACCTGAAATTTTCTGCAAGAAATCTGCATGCGTTTTTTGCGCGTTTTTTTTGCGGATTTTTCCGGACATTTCCCCAATTCATTATGTAGTGGGAAATCCGCAAAATTAATGAACATGCTGCGTTTTTTACCGCAATGCGTTTTTTTTTGCGGAAAAAAACGCATCATGTGCACAAAAATTGTGGAATTCATTCTAAATGATGGGATGCATAATGCATGCTTTTTTTTGCGGTTTTATAGCATTTTTATAGCAAAAAAACACGAAAAATCAGCAACGTGTGCACACAGCCTTAATCCTGACCAAATCCCCAGCTCCATTCACAGAAATGGAGCCACTAAGTTGCAGGGTCCTCCACGGGGAAAACCCCCCATTATTGTGCTGCTCTCCAGCACTTCAGAAAGAAGTACTTCAGTCCAGAGACCCGCTAACATGCTTCTGCACCCGGGTTCCTATGTCTTCAGGCATTGTTCAGCCACTTGGTCTTGTTTTCATGTCTCGCATCGGTTTTTTTTTTTTGCTCCATTTCTTCCATGAAGAGGACTCCTGGCCACAGATGGCTGCAGCCGGTCCCACTAGTTGCTGACAGTTCTGAATTGATGACACTGCTGGGCATCTTCTGATTTTGAAGGCAAGTAATCATGATCTGCCTTTCATCTGCTGCACTAAGTTTCAATGGCCGATAACTGTGTTGTCCATTTCTTGGTGCTTCTTCCAAAGAGCTAGAACATCACATCCTGAAACCTCAGCCTGCTGTGAAATCTTTGCCTGGGAGACACCTTGCTGATGCCGTATAACTACCCTGTGTCTCATTGCTGTGCTCATTCGTGCCGTGGTGTATGACCTGTGCCCCAGGATTAAGCCTCCTACACACTTGTCTGTTTCAGTTAATGACTGTTTCTACCTAGGTATTAATATGATCATCATTATCACCGGTTTGATATAATTGGTTACACGTACATCTGACAATAATCCTATAAAATCCCGGACTTTGTGCATATGGCAAATACCTACAAGAACGGATGAAGGCGGCAGGCTCTCACCAAATGCTGATGGGATTCACATTTCTCTTTTCTTCATTCACTTACATTTTTGTTCATTGATGAAAACAAATTATTAACACTTTTATTTTTTTAAAGCATTCTGACACAGGCCTAAAAATCTAAAATAGTAGTGTGTGTGTATATATATATATATATATATATATATATATATATATATATATATATATATATATATATATATATATATATATACACGGTATATACATACATATATACACACATACACACACACATCAATTCAAGCACCACCCCAGCGGTGACTGCATAAATAGGTATATCGTGATCTCTCCTTTGTGGTGGCTGTATAAATCTGTATGTAGTGAGCTCCCACTAGTGGTGACTGTATAAATCTGTATGTAGTGAGCTCCCCCTAGTGGTGACTGTATAAATCTGTATGTAGTGAGCTCCCCCTAGTGGTGACTGTATAAATCTGTATGTAGTGAGCTCTCTCTAGTGGTGACTGTATAAATCTGTATGTAGTGAGCTCCCTCTAGTGGTGACTGTATAAATCTGTATGTAGTGAGCTCCTCCTAGTGGTGGCTGTATAAATCTGTATGTAGCGAGCTCCCCCTAGTGGTGGCTGTATAAATCTGTATGTAGTGAGCTCCCCCTAGTGGTGACTGTATAAATCTGTATGTAGTGAGCTCCACCTAGTGGTGGCTGTATAAATCTGTATGTAGTGAGCTCCCCCTAGTGGTGACTGTATAAATCTGTATGTAGTGAGCTCCCCCTAGTGGTGACTGTATAAATCTGTATGTAGTGAGCTCTCTCTAGTGGTGACTGTATAAATCTGTATGTAGTGAGCTCCCCCTAGTGGTGACTGTATAAATCTGTATGTAGTGAGCTCCCCCTAGTGGTGACTGTATAAATCTGTATGTAGTGAGCTCCCACTAGTGGTGGCTGTATAAATCTGTATGTAGTGAGCTCCCCCTAGTGGTGGCTGTATAAATCTGTATGTAGTGAGCTCCTCCTAGTGATGGCTGTATAAATCTGTATGTAGTGAGTTCCTCCTAGTGGTGACTGTATAAATATGTATACACTGAGCTCCCCCTAGTGGTGACTGTATAAATCTGTATGTAGTGAGCTCCTCTTAGTGGTGGCTGTATAAATCTGTATGTAGTGAGCTCCCCCTAATGGTGACTGTATAAATCTGTATGTAGTGAGCTCCCCCTAGTGGTGGCTGCATAAATCTGTATGTAGTGAGCTCCCTCTAGTGGTGGCTGTATAAATCTGTATGTAGTGAGCTCCTCCTAGTGGTGACTGTATAAATCTGTATGTAGTGAGCTCCTCCTAGTGGTGGCTGTATAAATCTGTATGTAGTGCTCTCCCCCTAGTGGTGGCTGTATAAATCTGTATGTAGTGAGCTCCCCCTAATGGTGACTGTATAAATCTGTATGTAGTGAGCTCCCCCTAGTGGTGGCTGTATAAATCTGTATGTAGTGAGCTCCTCCTAGTGGTGACTGTATAAATCTGTATGTAGTGAGCTCCCCCTAATGGTGACTGTATAAATCTGTATGTAGTGAGCTCCTCCTAGTGGTGACTGTATAAATCTGTATGTAGTGAGCTCCCCCTAATGGTGGCTGTATAAATCTGTATGTAGTGAGCTCCCCCTAGTGATGGCTGTATAAATCTGTATGTAGTGAGCTTCCTCTAGTGGTGGCTGTATAAATCTGTATGTAGTGAGCTCCTCCTAGTGGTGGCTGTATAAATCTGTATGTAGTGCTCTCCCCCTAGTGGTGGCTGTATAAATCTGTATGTAGTGAGCTCCCCCTAATGGTGACTGTATAAATCTGTATGTAGTGAGCTCCCCCTAGTGGTGGCTGTATAAATCTGTATGTAGTGAGCTCCTCCTAGTGGTGACTGTATAAATCTGTATGTAGTGAGCTCCCCCTAATGGTGACTGTATAAATCTGTATGTAGTGAGCTCCCCCTAGTGATGGCTGTATAAATCTGTATGTATTGAGCTCCCTCTAGTGGTGGCTGTATAAATCTGTATGTAGTGAGCTCCTCCTAGTGGTGACTGTATAAATCTGTATGTAGTGAGCTCCTCCTAGTGGTGGCTGTATAAATCTGTATGTAGTGATCTCCCCCTAGTGGTGGCTGTATAAATCTGTATGTAGTGAGCTCCCCCTAATGGTGACTGTATAAATCTGTATGTAGTGAGCTCCCCCTAGTGGTGGCTGTATAAATCTGTATGTAGTGAGCTCCCCCTAGTGGTGACTGTATAAATCTGTATGTAGTGAGTTCCTCCTAGTGGTGACTGTATAAATCTGTATGTAGTGAGCTCCCTCTAGTGGTGGCTGTATAAATCTGTATGTAGTGAGCTCCCCCTAGTGGTGGCTGTATAAATCTGTATGTAGTGAGCTCCCCCTAGTGGTGACTGTATAAATCTGTATGTAGTGAGTTCCTCCTAGTGGTGACTGTATAAATCTGTATGTAGTGAGCTCCCCCTAGTGGTGACTGTATAATCTGTATGTAGTGAGCTCCCTCTAGTGGTGACTGTATAATCTGTATGTAGTGAGCTCCCTCTAGTGGTGACTGTATAATCTGTATGTAGTGAGCTCCCCCTAGTGGTGACTGTATAAATCTGTATGTAGTGAGCTCCCCCTAGTGGTGACTGTATAAATCTGTATGTAGTGAGCTCCCTCTAGTGGTGGCTGTATAAATCTGTATGTAGTGAGCTCCTCCTAGTGGTGACTGTATAAATCTGTATGTAGTGAGCTCCCCCTAGTGGTGGCTGTATAAATCTGTATGTAGTGAGCTCCCCTTAGTGGTGGCTGTATAAATTTGTATGTAGTGAGCTCCCCTTAGTGGTGGCTGTATAAATCTGTATGTAGTGAGCTCCTCCTAGTGGTGACTGTATAAATCTGTATGTAGTGAGTTCCTCCTAGTGGTGGCTGTATAAATCTGTATGTAGTGAGCTCCCTCTAGTGGTGGCTGTATAAATCTGTATGTAGTGAGTTCCTCCTAGTGGTGGCTGTATAAATCTGTATGTAGTGAGTTCCTCCTAGTGGTGGCTGTATAAATCTGTATGTAGTGAGCTCCTCTTAGTGGTGGCTGTATAAATCTGTATGTAGTGAGCTCCCCCTAATGGTGACTGTATAAATCTGTATGTAGTGAGCTCCCCCTAGTGGTGGCTGCATAAATCTGTATGTAGTGAGCTCCCCCTAATGGTGACTGTATAAATCTGTATGTAGTGAGCTCCCTCTAGTGGTGGCTGTATAAATCTGTATGTAGTGAGCTCCTCCTAGTGGTGACTGTATAAATCTGTATGTAGTGAGCTCCTCCTAGTGGTGGCTGTATAAATCTGTATGTAGTGATCTCCCCCTAGTGGTGGCTGTATAAATCTGTATGTAGTGAGCTCCCCCTAATGGTGACTGTATAAATCTGTATGTAGTGAGCTCCCCCTAGTGGTGGCTGTATAAATCTGTATGTAGTGAGCTCCTCCTAGTGGTGACTGTATAAATCTGTATGTAGTGAGCTCCCCCTAATGGTGACTGTATAAATCTGTATGTAGTGAGCTCCCCCTAGTGATGGCTGTATAAATCTGTATGTAGTGAGCTCCCTCTAGTGGTGGCTGTATAAATCTGTATGTAGTGAGCTCCTCCTAGTGGTGACTGTATAAATCTGTATGTAGTGAGCTCCTCCTAGTGGTGGCTGTATAAATCTGTATGTAGTGATCTCCCCCTAGTGGTGGCTGTATAAATCTGTATGTAGTGAGCTCCCCCTAATGGTGACTGTATAAATCTGTATGTAGTGAGCTCCCCCTAGTGGTGGCTGTATAAATCTGTATGTAGTGAGCTCCCCCTAGTGGTGACTGTATAAATCTGTATGTAGTGAGTTCCTCCTAGTGGTGACTGTATAAATCTGTATGTAGTGAGCTCCCTCTAGTGGTGGCTGTATAAATCTGTATGTAGTGAGCTCCCCCTAGTGGTGGCTGTATAAATCTGTATGTAGTGAGCTCCCCCTAGTGGTGACTGTATAAATCTGTATGTAGTGAGTTCCTCCTAGTGGTGACTGTATAAATCTGTATGTAGTGAGCTCCCCCTAGTGGTGACTGTATAATCTGTATGTAGTGAGCTCCCTCTAGTGGTGACTGTATAATCTGTATGTAGTGAGCTCCCTCTAGTGGTGACTGTATAATCTGTATGTAGTGAGCTCCCCCTAGTGGTGACTGTATAAATCTGTATGTAGTGAGCTCCCCCTAGTGGTGACTGTATAAATCTGTATGTAGTGAGCTCCCTCTAGTGGTGGCTGTATAAATCTGTATGTAGTGAGCTCCTCCTAGTGGTGACTGTATAAATCTGTATGTAGTGAGCTCCCCCTAGTGGTGGCTGTATAAATCTGTATGTAGTGAGCTCCCCTTAGTGGTGGCTGTATAAATTTGTATGTAGTGAGCTCCCCTTAGTGGTGGCTGTATAAATCTGTATGTAGTGAGTTCCTCCTAGTGGTGGCTGTATAAATCTGTATGTAGTGAGCTCCCTCTAGTGGTGGCTGTATAAATCTGTATGTAGTGAGTTCCTCCTAGTGGTGGCTGTATAAATCTGTATGTAGTGAGCTCCCTCTAGTGGTGGCTGTATAAATCTGTATGTAGTGAGTTCCTCCTAGTGGTGGCTGTATAAATCTGTATGTAGTGAGTTCCTCCTAGTGGTGGCTGTATAAATCTGTATGTAGTGAGCTCCCTCTAGTGGTGGCTGTATAAATCTGTATGTAGTGAGCTCCCCTTAGTGGTGGCTGTATAAATCTGTATGTAGTGAGTTCCTCCTAGTGGTGGCTGTATAAATCTGTATGTAGTGAGCTCCCCTTAGTGGTGGGTGCAGCAGTGGGTCCACCTGTAGAGGTAAGTACAATCACATCTAGACCCCCGAACAGGCGCCAGAAATAATTTCCTATATTTATAAAATCACCAGTTATCCAGCATCCAAAAGTAGTAAAATCACTTGACAATTTGTTATTCTTATTAAACACTATGGTCCATTATAAGCTGCCGAGCAATGCTACACTAGGGTGAAGGAATAAACATGAATGTTTCCATTCACTGATAGCGAACAGAGATTTTATAAATATTACTAATGTCATTGTTTGCAGTGTTGGTTTGCGGTCTGCATGGTGAAAATTTTCATGATATGCCAGATGGCTCCATAGGCCCGGACTGAGTGGAGTGAGGCTACGTTGGGCTGGCGTGTGGCCGTCTGGCTGGGGCGTGGCTGTCAGGCTGGCGTACGGCTTTCCATAGAGTTGCTGTGTGTTTCTTCGTCGAGCCGGGGTGTGGCCCTCCGTCAGGTTGGGGTGTGGCCCTCCGTCTGGCCTGCGTGCGGCCCTCCGTCGGGTTGGGGTGCGGCCCTCCGTCTGGCCTGCGTGCGGCCCTCCGTCGGGTTGGGGTGCGGCCCTCCGTCGGGTTGGGGTGCGGCCCTCCTCCGGGCTGGGGTGCGGCCCTCCTTCGGGCTGGGGTGCGGCCCTCCTTCGGGCTGGGGTGCGGCCCTCCTTCGGGCTGGGGTGCGGCCCACCTTCGGGCTGGGGTGCGGCCCTCAATCGGGTTGGGGTGCGGCCCTCCTTCGGGTTGGGGTGCGGCCCTCCTTCGGGTTGGGGTGCGGCCCTCCGTCTGGCCTGCGTGCAGCCCTCCGTCGGGCTGGGGTGCGGCCCTCCATCGGGTTGGGGTGCGCCCCTCCTTCGGGCTGGGGTGCGGCCCTCCATCGGGTTGGGGTGCGGCCCTCCTTTGGGTTGGGGTGCGGCCCTCCTTCGGGTTGGGGTGCGGCCCTCCTTCGGGTTGGGGTGCGGCCCTCCGTCTGGCCTGCGTGCAGCCCTCCTTCCGGCTGGGGTGCGGCCCTCCATCGGGTTGGGGTGCGCCCCTCCTTCGGGCTGGGGTGCGGCCCTCCATCGGGTTGGGGTGCGGCCCTCCTTTGGGTTGGGGTGCGGCCCTCCTTCGGGTTGGGGTGCGGCCCTCCTTCGGGTTGGGGTGCGGCCCTCCGTCTGGCCTGCGTGCAGCCCTCCGTCGGGCTGGGGTGCGGCCCTCCTTCGGGCTGGGGTGCGGCCCTCCTTCGGGCTGGGGTGCGGCCCTCCTCCGGGCAGGGGTGCGGCCCTCCTTCGGGCTGGGGTGCGGCCCTCCTTCGGGCTGGGGTGCGGCCCTCCTTCGGGCTGGGGTGCGGCCCTCCATCGGGTTGGGGTGCGGCCCTCCTTCGGGTTGGGGTGCGGCCCTCCTTCGGGTTGGGGTGCGGCCCTCCTTCGGGTTGGGGTGCGGCTCTCCGTCTGGCCTGCGTGCAACCCTCCGTCGGGCTGGGGTGCGGCCCTCCTTCGAGCTGGGGTGCAGCCCTCCTTCGGGCTGGGGTGCGGCCCTCCTCCGGGCAGGGGTGCGGCCCTCCTCCGGGCAGGGGTGCGGCCCTCCTTCGGGCTGGGGTGCGGCCCTCCTTCGGGCTGGGGTGCGGCCCTCCTTCGGGCTGGGGTGCGGCCCTCCTTCGGGCTGGGGTGCGGCCCTCCTTCGGGTTGGGGTGCGGCCCTCCGTCTGGCCTGCGTGCGGCCCTCCGTCGGGCTGGGGTGCGGCCCTCCGTCGGGCTGGGGTGCGGCCCTCCGTCGGGCTGGGGTGCGGCCCTCCGTCGGGCTGGGGTGCGGCCCTCCGTCGGGCTGGGGTGCGGCCCTCCGTCGGGCTGGGGTGCGGCCCTCCGTCGGGCTGGGGTGCGGCCCTCCGTCGGGCTGGGGTGCGGCCCTCCGTCGGGCTGGGGTGCGGCCCTCCGTCTGGCCTGCGTGTGGCCCTCCGTCGGGTTGGGGTGCGGTCCTCCGTCGGGTTGGGGTGCGGCCCTCCGTCACGTTGGGGTGCGGCCCTCCGTCACGTTGGGGTGCGGCCCTCCGTCACGTTGGGGTGCGGCCCTCCGTCACGTTGGGGTGCGGCCCTCCGTCACGTTGGGGTGCGGCCCTCCTGGTGAATGACCGTACACCATTTTCCCTGCTCTTGCATTACCTCTTTTTCAGGGTGTGTACCCCCATGTGCTCAGGGTTTGGCCTGTACACCTGTAGTAGGCGGCCTCCTCTGCCCCCCGTGCTCGGCCTCCTATTCCCAGGCTGCGCCAGTTGCAGAGGTGCAGGAGGAGGCTGCAGGCCGCACCATTCTTCCTTGGCTTCCTGTCTGCCATCACTCCTGGGCATTGGCGTCAGTACAGACTGGAAACACATGCTTGTCTTTATGAGGGTCCGCGGCCCGGGGGATGCAGTAAATGTGCCGAGTCTCCAGGAATCCCGCTGTGCGCTGCTCCGGGGTTATGTAAGGATTCTCTCCAGTCCCTTCCCACAATTGTGCCCACTCACACCATGTCCCAGAGGGCACAGCCTGCGTCCGATACTCACGGCATCACCTGCCCACAGTCCCACTCTCCGCACACAGCGCCCCCCAGGGGAAAAGGAGCAATAGTGCTGCTCATGCTGAGCCACCTAATGCATGAACCGAAGGCCAGAGAGATACATCATATATCATCATCAACACAGGAAGAAGGAGGTCGGACACCTCAATGCACTTTTACAAGCAAAGTGGTTACATTACTAAGAAACGGAGGAGCCGACATTAGACCTGGAGGGCGCACATGGAGGGGACAGTGTTCTCTGAAATCGTTAATCTGCTGCTTATGGCTGCCAGGATCTCTGCTTGCTGTCAGTAAGAAAGGCAAGAAACCCGCGAGGTCTCGGGCCAGCAACAGGCGCGGTCTCGAGCCAGCAACAGGCGCGGTCTCGGGCCAGCAACAGGCGCGGTCTCGGGCCAGCAACAGGCGCGGTCTCGGGCCAGCAACAGGCGTGGTCTCGGGACAGCAACAGGAGCGGTCTCGGGCCAGCAACAGGAGCGGTCTCGGGCCAGCAACAGGAGCGGTCTCGGGCAAGAAACCCGCAAGGTCTCGGGCCAGCAACAAGCGCGGTCCCGAGCCAGCAACGGGCTACGGCCTTGAGCCACCAACAGGCGCGGTCTCGTGCCACCAACAGGCGCGGTCGCGTGCCACCAACAGGCGCGGTCTCGTGCCACCAACAGGTGAGGCCTTGGGCTACCAACAGGCGTGGTCTCGGGCCAGCAACAGGCGAGGTCTCGTGCCACCAACAGGCGTGGTCTCGTGCCACCAACAGGCGAGGCCTCGGGCCACCAACAGGCGTAGCCTCGTGCCAACAACAGGCGAGGCCTCGAGCCACCAACAGGCGTGGTCTCGGGCCACCAACAAGCGTGGTCTCGTGCCACCAACAGGCGTGGTCTCGTGCCACCAACAGGCGAGGCCTCGGGCCACCAACAGGCGAGGCCTCGGGCCACCAACAGGCGTAGTCTCGTGCCAACAACAGGCAAGGCCTCGGGCCACCAACAGGCGTGGTCTCGGGCCACCAACAAGCGTGGTCTCGGGCCACCAACAGGCGTGGTCTCGGGCCACCAACAGGCGAGGCCTCGGGCCACCAACAGGCGAGGTCTCGGGCCACCAACAGGCGTGGTCTCCGGGCACCAACAGGCGTGGTCTCCGGGCACCAACAGGCGAGGTCTCGTGCCACCAACAGGCGCGGTCTCGTGCCACCAACAGGCAAGGCCTCGGGCCACCAACAGGCGAGGCCTCGGGCCACCAACAGGCGAGGTCTCGGGCCACCAACAGGCGTGGTCTCAGGGCACCAACAGGCGAGGTCTCGTGCCACCAACAGGCGCGGTCTCGTGCCACCAACAGGCAAGGCCTCGGGCCACCAACAGGCGTGGTCTCGGGCCAGCAACAGGCGCGGTCTCGTGCCACCAACAGGCGCGGTCTCGGGCCACCAACAGGCGAGGCCTCGGGCCACCAACAGGCGTGGTCTCGGGCCACCAACAGGCGTGGTCTCGAGCCAGCAACGGGCTACGGCCTCGTGCCACCAACAGGCACGGTCTCAGGAAAGCAACAGGCACGGTCTCAGGAAAGCAACAGGCGAGGCCTCGGGCCACCGAAAGGCGAGGTCACAGGCCACTGACAGGCGAGGTCACGGGCCAGGGACAGACGTGGTCTCGGGCCACCAACAGGCGCGGTCTCAGGCCACCGACAGGCGAGGTCTCTGGACATGGACTCAACCAACGTGACATAAATCCATTGGCAGAAAACAATGAAATAACAGCAAGCAGAGGTCTTCACAACAAAACACTAGGGAGGCAGAGGGTGACGTGCACGTACGAGGGGACTCCGAAAGCTGTGTGACTGCCCACATGCCCCTCACTGTGGCCCTGCAAGAGTTGTCCTCCATCTGTGTATTACTACAACTGGAGGACGAGACCATTACACACGTCATTCAGAATTCTAAAAAAGCTGGGTGACTACTGCTGGGGTAAGGTCGCCCATGCAGACACTTGTCACCCGAAATCACCCACAGCTTTTCACTGCCCTGAGATGATCTATTCAAGGATAAACCTCTAGTGATTATCTGCATCTACAAACAGCTGTCACTGGTGCCGGCCTGGAGCAGCGCGGACCCCAAATCCAGTGTCTGCAGGAGAGGAACAAAGCAGCCAGAGACCACCCTGCAAAGTGCGCAAGGAAAGGTGAGCGAGCGGTGACATCTGGTGGCCACTACAGGAATAGCCGTGTACACACAACACAAGTAATGTATGTACACAGTGACTGCACCAGCAGAATAGTGAGTGCAGCTCTGGAGTATAATACAGGATGTAACTCAGGATCAGTAATGTAATGTATGTACACAGTGACTGCACCAGCAGAATAGTGAGTGCAGCTCTGGAGTATAATACAGGATGTAACTCAGGATCAGTAATGTAATGTATGTACATAGTGACTGCACCAGCAGAATAGTGAGTGCAGCTCTGGAGTATAATACAGGATGTAACTCAGGATCAGTAATGTAATGTATATACACAGTGACTGCACCAGCAGAATAGTGAGTGCAGCTCTGGGGTATAATACAGGAGGTAGCTCAGGATCAGTAATGTAATGTATGTACACAGTGACTGCACCAGCAGAATAGTGAGTGCAGCTCTGGGGTATAATACATGATGTAACTCAGGATCAGTAATGTAATGTATGTACACAGTGACTGCACCAGCAGAATAGTGAGTGCAGCTCTGGAGTATAATACAGGATGTAACTCAGGATCAGTAATGTATGTACACAGTGACTGCACCAGCAGAATAGTGAGTGCAGCTCTGGAGTATAATACAGGATGTAACGCAGGATCAGTAATGTAATGTATGTACAAAGTGACTGAACCAGCAGAATAGTGAGTGCAGCTCTGGAGTATAATACAGGATGTAACTCAGGATCAGTAATGTAATGTATGTACACAGTGACTGCACCAGCAGAATAGTGAGTGCAGCTCTGGAGTATAATACAGGATGTAACGCAGGATCAGTAATGTAATGTATGTACACAGTGACTGCACCAGCAGAATAGTGAGTGCAGCTCTGGGGTATAATACAGGAGGTAACTCAGGATCAGTAATGTAATGTATGTACACAGTGACTGCACCAGCAGAATAGTGAGTGCAGCTCTGGGGTATAATACAGGAGGTAACTCAGGATCAGTAATGTAATGTATGTACACAGTGACTGCACCAGCAGAATAGTGAGCGCAGCTCTGGGGTATAATACAGGAGGTAACTCAGGATAAGTGATGTAATGTATGTACACAGTGACTGCACCAGCAGAATAGTGAGTGCAGCTCTGGGGTATAATACACAGGATCAGTAATGTAATGTATGTACACAGTGACTGCACCAGCAGAATAGTGAGTGCAGCTCTGGAGGATAATACAGGATGCTATTCGGGATCAGATAAGTATTGTATATAGTATATACCATGTGTCTGATGGATGCACCCACCTTCTGGAAGTAGATGAACCTTCTCTTTTTTGCACTGGCTTTTGAGGTTTTTCTTGTTCTGCTCCTAATGATAGTTTCATTCTGAAGTCCCTGTAGGCGTCCGTCCCGGTCTCTTCCACTTCCCCGGAGGACCTGGGCGGCTGTTTAGTAACAGGCAGGAGGGTCGGGCTCCTGGGCGCAGAGTTTGTCGCAGTGGCGGCCGATAGTTTGGCAGTGAATTCCTTGCCCAGTTGCAGTGCGGGGCTCGGGGGGCTTTTCGCAGGCTCCCTGGTCATTGCTTGTTGGCCATTAGTCAGGGGATCGTCTTTGGCTTGGACGGACTGGTGAGAAGCAGAGGAACGTCTCTGCACCTTCTTTTTCAGAGAATCCTATGGAAGAAATAACCATGAGAAGGTCTTATAGACGGCCGGACCCTGGGAGTAAATCTGCTAATGTAGCGTCAGGGGATGTCTTGGGAAAACCGTGAAGGATGTGACGGCGCCGTATTTCTCGTCATTCGCTCCCTCACCCCTCAAAGAAAAAAAACCCCAAAACATAAATTATAAAAGAACTTTCTGGGACTTGTGTCCCCCGCGGAGGTTTCCTGGCAGCTGCTCTCACCTCCTGGGTGCTGGCTATAGGGCCAGACATCATCCCCCGTACCATCCTGCTGGACTTCGGCCTCGGAGCCTCGGCTGGACTTTCTGGTGGTCCGGACGTCTCCCCCTTCGGCTCTCTGGCGAGGAGGTTTCCTTCTTTTTCGGACTTTCTACAGTTGTCGTTTACGGCTCTGGGTCGCTCCTTACGACTGTACGCTGGGTCCTGACTTCCAGCCCTGTAAGACGTTGTGTGAGAATCCACGTATCGGCCACGTCGGTCACATTCATCCATACGGCAAACACAACAAAGAAAAAAAAAAAAACAATGCATTTTTAGGTGACCTCCCCACAAAGACACAATAAAAAGTGATCAAAACATATGTGTGCCCAAAATGTTATTGGGAAACAGATCTGCAGAAACTTAGCATCGCCGTTATCAGTGACCTGGACGCTAGAACAAAAGGAACAACACAATGAGGGCGCGGCGGGATCGTCTTCACTGCACTTGGAATTTGGATGGAAAAATAAAAAAGTTATCGAAAAAGGGGAGAAAAAAAACCAAAAGCACAAACAAGGCGATAGGTAAAATCGCACCTGGCTCGCAGCCCAATCACACCTGCACAGTGAACATCACATGCATTTTTGGGGTGTGGCCATGTAGCCCCCGCTGGACCACTGGGGGTCCTGCAGCCGGATCTACAATCCCAGACGTGGGGAACGTAGGTGCAGAGGTTTCTGATACAAAGCTCCATATCCTCAGCTTTGCTTTATACAGTTATGAAGAAAATGGACAGAAAGCTGAAAATCCAATCTGCTCACAGTTTCGGGGTGATCTGGGGGTCCTAGGTGGCGGTTTTCATAGCCCACCTGGAAATCTCTGCAGGAATTGACATGCTGAGGACTGCAGCCCTGAACCGTCTGAAAGGCTAGATGCCCGCAGGGCCACTAATCGGGTCAGGAGAAGCTGCGACCATCAGCACATGCAATACCAGCAGTGGCCACAAGGTGTCAGTACAGGGCGTGTCAGTACAGGGGGCAGCAGCCGCTACCTGTGGATTCGGAGGGTGGTACTGGATTCGGACACGGCGGAGCTCTCCCCGGCGTCCTCGTCGGAGAGGTCGTACACGTCTAGGTGGGAGGCCTCCGACTCCTTCCTCCGATTTCCTTTGATAAATATCTTCGTGGCCTCCATACCGTGGTCTCCGGTCATTTCCAACTTTTTATTTTTATCAAAACTTTCAAGAAAATACTTAGTGATGAGCTCCAGGAGGGTCTTCAGGGGTCTGTCAGCCAACTATGAGAAAAAAAATATTAAAGGGATTTTTAAAAACGTTATTATTTATAAATTGTCCTTGAGAAATCTGCACTACCATTCATGGCCACTACATCCCGTGTGGCGCTATGCTACTTCCTGGCCGCTGAATCACGGGGGGGTGATGACCTCCACCAATCTTATACTGATGAACTATGAAGTAGGGATGGGCGAACTCATGGATATTCCAGTCTGGCTAAACTTTTAAGAAAAGATCTGTTTGGGTACCAAAGCTGTACCCAAACTGGTACACGAAACACACTGGGGCCCAAGCGTCCGGCATTTCCCACGCTGTCATCTGTGTGACAGCGTGAGAAACAAGGGCTCTGATCGGCGGTACAGTGTAAGGTTCACACTCTGTCACACAGATGACAGCAAGTGAGCCAGCAGCTGTGACAGGCGGTAATGTTACCGCTGGAGAGGCGTCAGCTGGGGAGTAATACTCCCATCATAGTAAGCCTGTTCTCGCTGACAGCAGGCAACGCTGATGAGAGTATTCACCTGCCGGAGCCGGAGCATGGTGAGAAACATCTCAGTGTGATAAGTAACTAGTGCAGTGCGAGTGTAGCTTTTTGTACATGTATTCAGCGAATGGTGTTATTATTCTGGGAAGGGGTCAATATCCTTGAGGCTTCCCAGCCTATTACTATCAGCTCACAGCTGTATACTTAGCCTATACTGGTTATTAAAATGGCAGACCCCAAAAGAAAAATGAAGTGGGGTCCCCCCCCCCCCGATATTTAATAACCAGCAAAGGCGAAACAGACAGCTGCGGGCAGATATTAGTGGCCTAGGAAGGGGTCATGGATATTGGCCCCCTCCCAGACAGAAAACACCAGCCCTCAGATGCTACAAAAATGGCGCATCCATTAGATGCACCAATTCTGACACTTTGCCCGGCTCTTCCCACTTGTTCTGGTGCGGTGACAAGTGGGGTGATAGTTTTAAAGTAAAAATAAAAGTTATACTCGCCTGTCCGGCGATTATCCACGATGCTGATATCGCACCATGAGCACCAACTCTGCTACAGGTGACAGTATAAAGCTGACATCAACCCCAGAAATATTACCCCTCTTGCCACCGCCGCAGGGATAGTAGGAAAAGCCGAGCAAAGCGCCAGAATTGGGGCATTTAATGGATGATCCTTTTCTGGGGCAGCTGTGGAGTGTGATTTTTAAGGGGGGCAATATTCATGGACCCTTACCAGCCCCCAGATGTCTGCTTTAGCTTGGGTGGTTGTCAAAAAAGGGGGAGCACACGCCGTTTTTTTTTTTTAGTTATTTACTTACACAATTAAAAAAACAGCATGGGGACCCCTCTATTTTTGATAACCACCCAAGATAAAGCTGACAACTGAGGACTGCAGCCGTCAGCTTTACCTGCGCTGGTTATCAAGAATAGAGGATCTCCACGCCATTCTTTTCTTTCTTTAGTTTTCCACATGATTCGCCAGCCAATCACAGCCATGCCAATACTGGACATGGCAGTGATGGGGCCCGAAGGGCCCACACAGGAGAGCTTGTTGATTGGCTGCGCTGTAGACTTTCAACAAGCTTTGTTCGGGCTACTGAACCTGAACATTAACACGGACTTCCAGAAAAAGTCGGTATTCAGGATCCGCGCATGGACACTAAGTGTCTGGTATGGATCCCGAACTTTACCATTCAGCTTCGCCCATCTCTAGTCATCGACATCCAAGTGGTGGACAATCCCTTTAAGGTGCGGTTTATTATGATGAAATGTGAGGCGTGATGTCGGACGATTTGTCATCACACCGTCTGTTCAGCCATTCACCTTATTCTCCCTGTACAAGGCCTCCAGGTGCAGGACGCTCCGCAGCTCGTTCCTATTATTGATGCTTTGTGGGGAGCGAGGAAACTCCACCTCCAGAGCAGCGCTCGTCCTCTTCAGCCCCTGGGGGAGAAAATGGGGAGAGGACGGGGGGTCAGCCACGTCAGTGTCAGTGCTAGGTTATCCCGGATACTGGCACGCCGACACTCGGGTGCGGGAAAAGGACGACGCCGACACTCGGGTGCGGGAAAAGGAGGTGGACGACGCTGACACTCGGGGTGTGGGAAAAGGACGACGCCGACACTCGGGGTGTGGGAAAAGGATGACGCCGACACTCGGGTGCGGGAAAAGGACGACGCTGACACTCGGGGTGTGGGAAAAGGACGACGCCGACACTCGGGTGCGGGAAAAGGATGACGCCGACACTCGGGTGCGGGAAAAGGACGACGCTGACACTCGGGGTGTGGGAAAAGGACGACGCCGACACTCGGGTGCGGGAAAAGGACGACGCCGACACTCGGGTGCGGGAAAAGGACGACGCCGACACTCGGGGTGTGGGAAAAGGAGGTGGACGACGCTGACACTCGGGGTGTGGGAAAAGGATGACGCTGACACTCGGGTGCGGGAAAAGGACGACGCCGACACTCGGGGTGTGGGAAAAGGACGACGCCGACACTCGGGTGCGGGAAAAGGATGACGCCGACACTCGGGTGCGGGAAAAGGAGGTGGACGACGCTGACACTCGGGGTGTGGGAAAAGGACGACGCCGACACTCGGGGTGTGGGAAAAGGACGACGCCGACACTCGGGGTGTGGGAAAAGGACGACGCCGACACTCGGGGTGTGGGAAAAGGACGACGCCGACACTCGGGTGCGGGAAAAGGAGGAGGATGACGCTGACACTCGGGGTGTGGGAAAAGGACGACGCCGACACTCGGGGTGTGGGAAAAGGAGGAGGATGACGCTGACACTCGGGGTGTGGGAAAAGGACGACGCTGACACTCAGGGTGTGGGAAAAGGAGGAGGATGACGCTGACACTCGGGGTGTGGGAAAAGGACGACGCCGACACTCGGGGTGTGGGAAAAGGAGGTGGACGACGCTGACACTCGGGGTGTGGGAAAAGGAGGTGGACGACGCTGACACTCGGGGTGTGGGAAAAGGAGGTGGACGACGCTGACACTCAGGGTGTGGGAAAAGGAGGAGGATGACGCTGACACTCGGGGTGTGGGAAAAGGACGACGCTGACACTCGGGGTGTGGGAAAAGGACGACGCTGACACTCGGGGCGCAGGAAAAGGAGGTGGACGACGCTGACACTCGGGGTGCGGGAGGAGGATGACGCTGACACTCGGGGTGTGGGAAAAGGACGACGCTGACACTCGGGGCGCAGGAAAAGGAGTTGGACGACGGCGACAATCGGGGCGCGGGAAAAGGAGGTGGACGAGGCTGACACTCGGGGTGCGGGAAAAGGAGGTGGACGACGCTGACACTCGGGGTGTGGGAAAAGGACGACGCCGACACTCGGGGTGTGGGAAAAGGACGACGCTGACACTTGGGGTGTGGGAAAAGGACGACGCCGACACTCGGGTGCGGGAAAAGGAGGTGGACGACGCTGACACTCGGGGTGTGGGAAAAGGACGACGCTGACACTCGGGGTGTGGGAAAAGGACGACGCCGACACTCGGGGTGTGGGAAAAGGACGACGCCGACACTTGGGGTGTGGGAAAAGGACGACGCCGACACTTGGGGTGTGGGAAAAGGAGGTGGACGACGCTGACACTCGGGTGCGGGAAAAGGAGGAGGATGACGCTGACACTCGGGGTGCGGGAGGAGGATGACGCTGACACTCGGGGTGCGGGAGGAGGATGACGCTGACACTCGGGGTGCGGGAGGAGGATGACGCTGACACTCGGGGTGCGGGAGGAGGACGACGCTGACACTCGGGGTGCGGGAGGAGGACGACGCTGACACTCGGGGTGCGGGAGGAGGACGACGCTGACACTCGGGGTGCGGGAGGAGGACGACGCTGACACTCGGGGTGCGGGAGGAGGACGACGCTGACACTCGGGGTGCGGGAGGAGGACGGCGCTGACACTCGGGGTGCGGGAGGAGGACGACGCTGACACTCGGGGTGCGGGAGGAGGACGACGCTGACACTCGGGGTGCGGGAGGAGGACGACGCTGACACTCGGGGTGCGGGAGGAGGACGACGCTGACACTCGGGGTGCGGGAGGAGGACGACGCTGACACTCGGGGTGCGGGAGGAGGACGACGCTGACACTCGGGGTGCGGGAGGAGGACGACGCTGACACTCGGGGTGCGGGAGGAGGACGACGCTGACACTCGGGGTGCGGGAGGAGGACGACGCTGACACTCGGGGTGCGGGAGGAGGACGACGCTGACACTCGGGGTGCGGGAGGAGGACGACGCTGACACTTGGGGTGCGGGAGGAGGACGACGCTGACACTCGGGGTGCGGGAGGAGGACGACGCTGACACTCGGGGTGCGGGAGGAGGACGACGCTGACACTCGGGGTGCGGGAGGAGGACGACGCTGACACTCGGGGTGCGGGAGGAGGACGACGCTGACACTCGGGGTGCGGGAGGAGGACGACGCTGACACTCGGGGTGCGGGAGGAGGATGACGCTGACACTCGGGGTGCGGGAGGAGGATGACGCTGACACTCGGGGTGCGGGAGGAGGATGACGCTGACACTCGGGGTGCGGGAGGAGGATGACGCTGACACTCGGGGTGCGGGAGGAGGATGACGCTGACACTCGGGGTGCGGGAGGAGGATGACGCTGACACTCGGGGTGCGGGAGGAGGATGACGCTGACACTCGGGGTGCGGGAGGAGGATGACGCTGACACTCGGGGTGCGGGAGGAGGATGACGCTGACACTCGGGGTGCGGGAGGAGGATGACGCTGACACTCGGGGTGCGGGAGGAGGATGACGCTGACACTCGGGGTGCGGGAGGAGGATGACGCTGACACTCGGGGTGCGGGAGGAGGATGACGCTGACACTCGGGGTGCGGGAGGAGGATGACGCTGACACTCGGGGTGCGGGAGGAGGATGACGCTGACACTCGGGGTGCGGGAGGAGGATGACGCTGACACTCGGGGTGCGGGAGGAGGATGACGCTGACACTCGGGGTGCGGGAGGAGGATGACGCTGACACTCGGGGTGCGGGAGGAGGATGACGCTGACACTCGGGGTGCGGGAGGAGGATGACGCTGACACTCGGGGTGCGGGAGGAGGATGACGCTGACACTCGGGGTGCGGGAGGAGGATGACGCTGACACTCGGGGTGCGGGAGGAGGATGACGCTGACACTCGGGGTGCGGGAGGAGGATGACGCTGACACTCGGGGTGCGGGAGGAGGATGACGCTGACACTCGGGGTGCGGGAGGAGGATGACGCTGACACTCGGGGTGCGGGAGGAGGATGACGCTGACACTCGGGGTGCGGGAGGAGGATGACGCTGACACTCGGGGTGCGGGAGGAGGACGACGCTGACACTCGGGGTGCGGGAGGAGGACGACGCTGACACTCGGGGTGCGGGAGGAGGACGACGCTGACACTCGGGGTGCGGGAGGAGGATGACGCTGACACTCGGGGTGCGGGAGGAGGATGACGCTGACACTCGGGGTGCGGGAGGAGGATGACGCTGACACTCGGGGTGCGGGAGGAGGATGACGCTGACACTCGGGGTGCGGGAGGAGGATGACGCTGACACTCGGGGTGCGGGAGGAGGATGACGCTGACACTCGGGGTGCGGGAGGAGGATGACGGGTCGGTCGTTACACTGAACAGTAATTATCTGCGCTTTGTATCGGACCGCTGACATATGATGGTGGCCACCACAGCACCAGGGCGTGCGCTCTACAATACACACATTTATACAGAGCAGCTCCAGTGACACCACAACTCCCAGCATGCCCTGACAAGATAGGTGATGCATGCTGGGAGCTGTAGTGTCACTAGCGCAGTGGTCATACATGGCGTCCGTACCTTCCTGCTGAGAAACTCCCTCACCAGAGACGACGCCACGGCCTCTGTGAAGCTCTGCTCCATCCCCGGCGCTCCCCTCCCGGCCGCTCAGCACCGGCTCCCGGCTGCCTCCATCCCGGGATCCACTAGGCCCCGACCGTGTGTCGCCTCTGTTGTCATGGTGACGCGTGGTCTCACTTCCTCTCTGTGCTTAGAGCAGGGCGTGCTCGCCATCTAGCGGCCACTCCTGAGAGTGCCGCCTAATGTGCAATTCATTTCGTCTCTCTTCTTCCTTAGCCCCCACACAGCGTTAGCCGCCCGTGCCCCCTGCACCCCCCACACCGTGCACCATTAGCCCCCACACAGCGTTAGCCGCCCGTGCCCCCTGCACCCCCCCACACCGTGCACCATTAGCCCCCACACAGCGTGAGCCATGCCCCCTGCACTCCCCACACACCGTGCACCATTAGCCCCCACACAGCGTGAGCCGCCCGTGCCCCCTGCACCCCCCCACACCGTGCACCATTAGCCCCCACACAGCGTGAGCCATGCCCCCTGCACCCCCCCACACCGTGCACCATTAGCCCCCACACAGCGTGAGCCATGCCCCCTGCACCCCCCCACACCGTGCACCATTAGCCCCCACACAGCGTTAGCCGCCCGTGCCCCCTGCACTCCCCACACCGTGCACCATTAGCCCCCACACAGCGTGAGCCATGCCCCCTGCACTCCCCACACACCGTGCACCATTAGCGCCTGTTACAGAACCCCCAGCACCAAGAATATGTTATGCAGTGCAGCAGTATATATTATGTATAATAGGTTCCATGTGAAATGCATCAGTCCACAGTCTGCGCCCCTGGGCAGAGAGGACAAGATATCCCCGTTCTGTCCTCCCCCACCTTTGTAATTCCCCCAGTAAATACCAGCAGGCTCCGGCCCCCTGGCTATTGTAATGTATGTCTGGCCTGTTTTTTCTATTGGCCTGCCCTGTGTATCTGTGTTATATATTCTGTGTGCTGTAGACCCCGTTACAGCGCCCCACACAGCGTTAGCCATGCCCCCTGCACTCCCCACACACCGTGCACCATTAGCGCCCCACACAGCGTTAGCCGTGCCCCTTGCACTCCCCACACCGTGCACCATTAGCCCCCACACAGCGTTAGCCGTGCCCCCTGCAGTATACAGCCAGGAAGAATGCACAAAGGAAGCAGAGGACATGTGGTTTACAGTATGGAGCAGGCAGAGGGCAGAACTCACAGTATGGCCCAGAGTGGTGAGTAAGTCGGTGCATCAGCCTGATGGGAGATGTGAAGCCATGCAGTGATGCCGGCAGGTTTCATCTCTCTGCTGTTTATGTTCTTTACCCCGCACCTATCTTCTGTCTCTTTATAGGAAGTAGGCACTTCATCCTTTATTTTGTATTTTGTGGTTTGTTTTACTCACTCTGGGATCTCTTTCTATGTTCACACACTACCCTTCTGTAGGTTATTTTAATTTTGTTTTGCCTTCTGGTTCTTTAGGAGGAACGTATAGCGCTGAACAGATTTTCAGGTTCAACCTGGCATTGTCTAATCTGTGGTTAGGGCTCTCTCAGCTCACACAGGATCCACTAGGAACTGCGGGGTCAGGATCTCTAGTCTGTACAGGAGTCGGCAGGGTCAAGTGCAGTTTTTAGAGTGTTACCTATTTTTCCCAAGATTCTTTACTATGCAAAACTCAGGTGAAATCCGAATCTTACACAACATATTTTCAAATCCAGTCATATTCCAGAGATAAACTCAACTCATTTTCCCAGTCCCTGCCAAAGTCGAGAGCATTTTGATTGGTTGATCTGTTCCATGGATTGGTTATTGCTGCTTATGATGTCGCGGAATGTTGCAATTGTTGGCTCCACCCCCACATAGAATGTTGTGGCTGTTGGCTCCACCCCCGCATAGAATGTTGTGGCTGTTGGCTCGACCCCTGCACAGGACGACATCAGACACATCACACGCAGAGCTGACACTGCACTGAAGGTGACAGATATTACTGGAAGGTAAGTCTGCTCCATGCGCTGCCTCCATCGAGTCCATCATTATCATTATGCTCCTCCTCAGTCGTTGTATCTTCTTCGCTTTTCCTCTTTTACAGATTTGGATTTGAGATTTGGAGGGTGTCAGGTAAACCCATCTTTAATGTAAATGTCAATATGCCTAATAACCTAATACCAGAAAGTCGGGTCCGGTACACCCAGGATGAGGCTGGCAGTGGGTAACCCACCATGACGGACGCCCTTATGACTTTTCTGGGACCCAAATTTGAGTCCTGCTTCCTGCTAGGGGAGATCACCGCGTACAGCTCCTTCTGAATTTCAGAACGTTTTGGGCAGGTCCGGTAACCAGAGCGCCGTTTTCTATTTTAGGATAAGACCAGAAGATGGAGAAGGTTCCAAATCCCAAACTGGACATCATGTAAGTTATCAGTGTAGCATTGCCGACCCCACACCGCCACCGCCTGGGAAGGGGGGGGGGGGTCACAAACTTATTATTTCTATATTTCCTGCCAACACAGAACAACACACTGAGGATTGCTATGATGAATAACTGATACCCCACTATACATCCCAACCCATCTCCATATAATCCATGCCCCCCTCCCCCCACTTTTCCCCCCAAAAGTGGTCAGAATAAAATACCCATTTATTAACAGATTATAGACTTTCTTTCGTATAGTGAAAAAGATCCAAAGGAAGAGGAGAAGGAAGGTGTGGAGGAAAAGGACGAAGAGGAGGAGCAAGGTGTGAAAGAAGAGGATAAAGAGGAGGAGGAAGGTGTGAAGGAAGAGGACAAAGAGGAGGAAGGTGTGGAGGAAGAGGAGGCACAGGATAAGAAGGCAATGTAAGTCTATGGAAAAAATAGGACTGAATTGACACTGCTGGAGCACAGGATGGGGGGTTCCATATTTTTTAGCTTTGAGCTCCACTTATTTCAGTGTTGAC
This sequence comes from Ranitomeya imitator, assembly GCF_032444005.1. Taxonomy (NCBI): domain Eukaryota; kingdom Metazoa; phylum Chordata; class Amphibia; order Anura; family Dendrobatidae; genus Ranitomeya; species Ranitomeya imitator. Next base: position 16,448,001 of record NC_091287.1, on the reverse strand, counting down.
ATGACAAGACACAGGACAGACTCAGTGTATTGGACCTTGTAGATTGATTCCGAGGGTCGTCCTCCTCTCTTATTATCCACTTGAATCTTTAGGACACAACACAGATGGTGGAGACCCAAATATGTGAGAAGTCGGAGTAACAATAGCAGGAGAGTGATATTGCACATTTAGTCCACCATCGCTGCCACTAGGGGGAGCTCCCTGCATAGGGATGTATACAGCTCCCACTGGGCCCTATCATAAATCTTTATGAGCTGAGCTCCCCCTAGTGGCAGCAGCTAGATTTTGTTTTCTTTTTTGGTGGGGGGAGGTGGACAGGAGTTGTTATTTTATGGGGGTTTTGGCACTGGTGCCATGTGACACATATTTGCCCGTGTAGGGTTTATTGATAATCACTTCTTATCAGTTTTCATGACCTGCGCTGGTGGAGAGGAGGGTGATATTGTCCATGTTGGACTGTTATTAATCAATTCTTCTTCTCTCTCAGCAACAGACAGAAGAGAGTGCGACGATCGAGGTAAATACAGGGTTTCGGATGTCCCACACTTTTCTTCCATTAATATGAAGGGGGGAACCAAGTAACCAAGTAACAGAACCTCCATAATCAGCTCGTGTCTATAGGACCTGTGCCCAGATGAGATGACCCCCATCCGCCGCTCTCCTGCCCTCGGCCAGTGCTCGCCGCCATCACCACCAGTCCTGCTCTTGTGTCTTGTAGATTTCCCTGGAGCCTGTTCTGCTGCTTCAGGTTCTCCGGCCCTGACCGTCTGGAGATTACGGAGCCTAGAAGACGAGCGGAGTCCGAAGATGTCTGATCCCACGACGAAGCTGATGGGGCGAGATCAGACCTGTGGGCACTTGTGCTATTCAATAAACGCCTGGTTCTCCGTGTGACGGGCGAGTGCCTGGAACTTTCTCCACTACATATTGTTGGCACAAGTTTTGTCGCCGATGTGCCACCGACGCCACTAGATAAAGATTCTACAGAGTTCTAAGGTTATTGTACCTTCCCCCATTGTCCTGTGTTCCCAAAATGTCTCTCCCTAACAGAGCTTCTGACTTAACCTTAGTGCCCCATCACTTTACCCCTACCCTCACCTAATCCCTATCACTGAACCCCTGCCCTCATCAATATCCCATCACTGTGCCCCTGCCCTCACCTACATCCCCATCACTGTGCCCCTGCCATCACCTAATCCCTATCACTAAGCCCCTGCCCTCATCAACATCCCCATCACTGTGCCCCTGCCCTCATCTACATCCCCATCACTGTGCCCTGCCCTCATCTACATCCCTATCACTGTGCCCCTGCCCTCATCTACATCCCCATCACTGTGCCCCTACCCTCATCTACATCCCCATCACTGTGCCCCTGCCCTCACATAATCCCTATCACTGTGCCCCTGCCCTCACCTAATCCCCATTACTGTGCCCCTGCCCTCATCTACATCCCCATCACTGATCCCCTGCCCTCATCTACATCCCCATCACTGAGCCCCTGCCCTCATCTACATCCCCATCACTGAGCCCTGCCCTAATCAATATCCCCATCACTGTGCCCCTGCCCTCATCAATATCCCCATCACTGTGCCCCTGCCCTCATCTACATCCCTATCACTGAGCCCCTGCCCTCATCTACATCCCCATCACTGTGCCCTGCCCTCATCTACATCCCTATCACTGTGCCCCTGCCCTCATCTACATCCCCATCACTGAGCCCCTGCCCTCATCTACATCCCCATCACTGAGCCCCTGCCCTCATCTACATCCCTATCACTGTGCCCTACCCTCATCTACATCCCCATCACTGAGCCCCTGCCCTCATCAACATCCCCATCACTGTGCCCTGCCCTCATCTACATCCCTATCACTGTGCCCCTGCCCTCATCTACATCCCCATCACTGAGCCCCTGCCCTCATCTACATCCCCATCACTGTGCCCCTGCCCTGATCTACATCCCTATCACTGTGCCCCTGCCCTCATCTACATCCCCATCACTGAGCCCCTGCCCTCATCTACATCCCCATCACTGAGCCCCTGCCCTCATCTACATCCCCATCTGTTATGAACAGGTAATTCAGAACCACAATGGACCTTGAAGTTCAGAGCACACAAAGTGACCTGACAATTACCAAAAACATAGGACGAGCTCTGAGACGTGGGAACTCTGCTGACCGCAATCCCTAATCCTATCACACCACACTAGAGGTAGCCGTGGATTGCGCCTAACGCTCCCTATGCAACTCGGCACAGCCTGAGAAACTAACTAGCCCTGAAGATAGAAAAATAAGCCTACCTTGCCTCAGAGAAATTCCCCAAAGGAAAAGGCAGCCCCCCACATATAATGACTGTGAGTAAAGATGAAAATACAAACTCAGAGATGAAATAGATTTAGCAAAGTGAGGCACGACTTACTGAATAGACGGAGGATAGGAAAGATAGCTTTGCGGTCAACACAAAAACCTACAAACAACCACGCAGAGGGGCAAAAAGACCCTCCGCACCGACTAACGGTACGGAGGTGCTCCCTCTGCGTCTCAGAGCTTCCAGCAAGCAAGAAAAACCAATAAAGCAAGCTGGACAGAAAATATAGCAAACAAAAGTAACACAAGCAGAACTTAGCTTATGCAGGATAGACAGGCCACAGGAACGATCCAGGAGGAAGCAAGACCAATACTAGAATATTGACTGGAGGCCAGGATCAAAGCACCAGGTGGAGTTAAATAGAGCAGCACCTAACGACTTAACCTCATCACCTGAGGAAGGAAACTCAGAAGCCGCAGTACCACTCTCATCCACCAAAGGAAGCTCATAGACAGAACCAGCCGAAGTACCACTCACGACCACAGGAGGGAGCTTGGCCACAGAATTCACAACAGTACCCCCCCCCTTGAGGAGGGGTCACCGAACCCTCACCAGAGCCCCCAGGCCGACCAGGATGAGCCACATGAAAGGCACAAACCAGATCGGCAGCATGGACATCAGAGGCAAAGACCCAGGAATTATCTTCCTGACCATAACCTTTCCACTTAACCAGATACTGGAGTTTCCGTCTCGAAACACGAGAATCCAAAATCTTCTCCACTATATACTCCAATTCCCCTTCAACTGGGACAAAGTCAAATTGTCCACTACATGAGTCCAAATCTGCTGCAACCTATCCACCACAGTATCCACACCAGGACAGTCCGAAGACTCAACCTGCCCTGAAGAGAAACGAGGGTGGAACCCAGAATTGCAGAAAAACGGCGAAACCAAAGTAGCCGAGCTGGCCCGATTATTAAGGGCGAACTCAGCCAAAGGCAAAAAGGACACCCAATCATCCTGATCAGCAGAAACAAAACATCTCAGATATGTTTCCAAGGTCTGATTGGTTCGTTCAGTCTGGCCATTTGTCTGAGGATGGAAAGCCGAGGAAAAAGACAAATCAATGCCCATCCTAGCACAAAAGGCTCGCCAAAACCTCGAAACAAACTGGGAACCTCTGTCAGAAACGATGTTCTCTGGAATGCCATGTAAACGAACCACATGCTGGAAAAACAATGGCACCAAATCAGAGGAGGAAGGCAATTTAGACAAGGGCACCAAATGGACCATCTTAGAGAAGCGATCACAAACCACCCAAATGACCGACATTCTTTGAGAGACGGGGAGATCCGAAATAAAATCCATAGAGATATGTGTCCAAGGCCTCTTCGGGACCGGCAAGGGCAAAAGCAACCCACTGGCACGAGAACAGCAGGGCTTAGCCCGAGCACAAATCCCACAGGACTGCACAAAAGAACGCACATCCCGCGACAGAGACGGCCACCAAAAGGATCTAGCCACCAAATCTCTGGTACCAAAGATTCCAGGATGACCAGCCAACACCGAACAATGAACCTCAGAGATAACTCTACTCGTCCATTTATCAGGGACAAACAGTTTCTCCGCTGGGCAACGGTCAGGTCTATTAGCCTGAAATTTTTGCAGCACCCGCCGCAAATCAGGGGAGATGGCAGACACAATTACTCCCTCTTTGAGAATACCCGCCGGCTCAGGCAAACTCGGAGAGTCGGGCACAAAACTCCTAGACAGGGCATCCGCCTTCACATTTTTAGAGCCCGGAAGGTACGAAACCACAAAGTCAAAACGGGAGAAAAACAGCGACCAACGAGCCTGTCTAGGATTCAACCGTTTGGCAGACTCTAGATAAGTCAAGTTCTTGTGATCAGTCAAGACCACCACGCGATGCTTAGCTCCTTCAAGCCAATGACGCCACTCCTCGAATGCCCACTTCATGGCTAGCAACTCTCGATTGCCAACATCATAATTTCGCTCAGCAGGCGAAAATTTCCTGGAAAAGAAGGCGCATGGTTTCATCACCGAGCAATCAGAAGTTCTCTGCGACAAAACAGCCCCTGCTCCAATTTCAGAAGCATCAACCTTGACCTGGAACGGAAGCGAAACATCTGGTTGGCACAACACAGGGGCAGAAGAAAAACGACGCTTCAACTCCTGAAAAGCTTCCACAGCAGCAGAAGACCAATTGACCACATCAGCACCCTTCTTGGTTAAATCAGTCAACGGTTTAGCAATACTAGAAAAATTATTGATGAAGCGACGATAAAAATTAGCAAAGCCCAGGAACTTCTGCAGACTCTTCAGAGATGTTGGCTGAGTCCAATCATAAATGGCCTGAACTTTAACAGGGTCCATCTCGATAGTAGAAGGAGAAAAAATGAACCCCAAAAATGAAACCTTCTGAACACCAAAGAGACACTTTGACCCCTTCACAAACAAAGAATTAGCATGCAGGACCTGGAACACCATTCTGACCTGCTTCACGTGAGACTCCCAATCATCCGAGAAGACCAAAATATCATCCAAGTACACAATCAGGAATTTATCCAGGTACTCTCGGAAGATGTCATGCATAAAGGACTGAAACACTGATGGAGCATTAGAAAGCCCGAATGGCATAACCAGGTACTCAAAATGGCCTTCGGGCGTATTAAATGCTGTTTTCCATTCATCGCCCCGTTTAATACGCACAAGATTATACGCACCACGAAGATCTATCTTGGTGAACCAACTAGCCCCCTTAATCCGAGCAAACAAATCAGACAGCAGCGGCAAGGGGTACTGAAATTTGACCGTAATTTTATTTAGAAGGCGGTAATCAATACAAGGTCTCAGCGAACCATCCTTGGCCACAAAAAAGAACCCTGCTCCCAATGGCGACGATAACGGGCGAATATGACCCTTCTCCAAAGACTCCTTCACGTAACTCCGCATAGCGGCGTGCTCAGGTACAGATAAATTAAACAGTCGACCCTTAGGAAACTTACTACCAGGAATCAAATTGATAGCACAATCACAATCCCTATGCGGAGGTAGGGTATCGGACTTGGGCTCATCAAATACATCCCGGTAATCAGACAAGAACTCTGGAACCTCAGAAGGAGTGGATGATGAGATAGACAGAAATGGAACATCACCATGTACCCCCTGACAACCCCAGCTGGACACAGACATAGATTTCCAATCCAATACTGGGTTATGGACTTGTAGCCATGGCAACCCCAACACGACCACATCATGCAGATTATGCAACACCAGAAAGCGAATAACCTCCTGGTGCGCAGGAGCCATGCACATGGTCAATTGGGTCCAGTACTGAGGCTTATTCTTGGCCAAAGGCATAGCATCAATTCCTCAATGGAATAGGACACTGCAAGGGCTCCAAGAAAAACCCACAGCGCCTGGCAAACTCCAAGTCCATCAAATTCAGGGCAGCGCCTGAATCCACAAATGCCATGACAGAATAGGAAGACAAAGAGCAGATCAAAGTAACGGACAAAAGAAATTTCGACTGTATCGTACCAATGACGGCAGACCTAGCGAACCGCTTAGTGCGCTTAGGACAATCGGAGATAGCATGAGTGGAATCACCACAGTAGAAACACAGCCCATTCAGACGTCTGTGTTCTTGCCTTTCAGCTCTGGTCAAAGTCCTATCGCACTGCATAGGCTCAGGTTTATGCTCAGATAATACCGCCAAATGGTGCACAGATTTACGCTCACGCAAGCGTCGACCGATCTGAATGGCCAAAGACATAAGGTACCGTCACACTTAGCGACGCTGCAGCGATACCGACAACGATCCGGATCGCTGCAGCGTCGCTGTTTGGTCGCTGGAGAGCTGTCACACAGACCGCTCTCCAGCGACCAACGATCCCGAGGTCCCCAGTAACCAGGGTAAACATCGGGTAACTAAGCGCAGGGCCGCGCTTAGTAACCCGATGTTTACCCTGGTTACCAGCGTAAAAAAACAAACAGTACATACTTACATTCAGCTGTCTGTCCCTTGCCGTCTGGTCCCTGCACTGACTGCTGGCCGCAAAGTGAAAGTGAAAGCACAGCACAGCGGTGAGTCACACAGCGGTGACTCACTGCTGTGGCTGTGCTCTGCTTTCACTACGGCCAGCAGTCAAGGCAGGAACCAGACAGCAAGGGACAGACAGCTGAATGTAAGTATGTACTGTTTGTTTTTTTACGCTGGAAACCAGGGTAAACAGCGGGTTACTAAGCGCGGCCCTGCGCTTAGTTACCCGATGTTTACCCTGGTTACCAGTGAAGACATCGCTGAATCGGTGTCACACACGCCGATTCAGCGATGTCTACGGGGAGTCCAGCGACGAAATAAAGTTCTGGACTTTCTTCCCCGACCAGCGATCTCCCAGCAGGGGCCTGATCGCTGCTGCCTGTCACACTGGACGATATCGCTAGCGAGGACGCTGCAACGTCACGGATCGCTAGCGATATCGTCTAGTGTGACAGTACCTATAGACTCATTCAGACCAGCAGGCATGGGAAATCCCACCATGACATCCTTAAAGGGGTTGTCCACTACTTTCAATTAACCCCCCAATGTACCCCCCCGGGGCCCCTAATGAATTGTGCCATTACCTTCTGTTGACGTTTTCGCCTGTGAGCGGCGCTATGGCTGCAGCTGGGTACGGGTCACATGACCCCCAGACTGCAGCCACCGCTCATTTCCGCCGACGTCACGTCAATTTCCAGGCTCTAGAAATTGACGTGACGTCAGCAGCAGGCGTGACCAGCCCCCACAGTCTGCAGTCACTCAGCAAGAGTGACTGGGCTGGGGGCTGTCTGCAGGGCTGTGCTGGGGGCGGGCGGGGCTCTGTGTGTGCTCACTGCTCAGTGGCATGCTGGGATCTGAGGAAGGGCTGTGCTGCGGTCGCCGGGGGTCTGCCCGCCGGCGCTGGTGTTTCTGCCCGCCGGTGCTTGTGCCCGCCGGCGCCGGTGTTGGTGCCCGCCGGTGCTTGTGCCCGCCGGTGCTTGTGCCCACCGGCGCTGTGTGTGTGCCGGCGCTGTGCGTGTGTGTGTTGGCGCTGTGCATGTGTGTGTGTGCCGGCGCTGTGCGTGTGTGTGTCGGCGCTGTGCGTGTGTGTGTGTGTCGGCGCTGTGCGTGTGTGTGTGTGTGTCGGCGCTGTGTGTGTGTGTGTCGGCGCTGTGCCTGTGTGTGTGTGTGTGTGCCGGTGCTGTGCCTGTGTGTGTGTGTCGGCGCTGTGCCTGTGTGTGTGTGTGTGTGCCGGCGCTGTGCGTGTGTGTGTGCCGGCGCTGTGCCTGTGTGTGTGTGTGTGTGCCGGCGCTGTGCCTGTGTGCGTGTGTGTGCCGGCGCTGTGCCTGTGTGTGTGTGTCGGCGCTGTGTGTGTGTGTGTGTGCCGGCGCTGTGCGTGTGTGTGTGTGCTGGTGCTGTGCGTGTGTGTGTGTGCCGGCGCAGTGCCTGTGTGTGTGTGTGTCGGCGCTGTGCCTGTGTGTGTGTGTGTGTGCCGGCGCTGTGCGTGTGTGTGCCGGCGCTGTGCGTGTGTGTGTGTGCGCCGACGCTGTGCGTGTGTGTGTGCGCCGACGCTGTGTGTGTGTGCCGGCGCCGTGCGTGTGTGCCGACGCTGTGCGTGTGTGTGCAGGCATCGTCCGATGGGACTACAAGTCCCATCGGGCTCTGCCTGCTACACTGACAGTGAGTGACACATTAGCCAATGATGGGACAGTAGTAGTCCCATCATCCGGCTAATGTGTTGAATGTAAAAAAAAAAAAAAAACACACAGTACATACATACATACAAACACACACCATGCGACGACATGCACCATGCGACGACATGCACCATGTGACATGCTGCATGCACCATGCGACGACATGCACCATGCGACGACATGCACCATGCGACGACATGCACCATGCGACGACATGCGACATTACCATGCGACGACATGCGACATGCACCATGCGACGACATGCGCCATGCGATGACTTGCACCATGCGACAACATGCACCATGCGACAACATGCGACATGCACCAAGCGGCTACATGCACCATGCGGCAACATGCGACATGCACCATGCGATGACATGCGCCATGCGACAACATGCACCATGCGACGACATGCACCATGCGCCGACATGCTACATGCACCATGCGCCGACATGCACCATGCGCCGACATGCTACATGCACCATGCGCCGACATGCACCATGTGACATGCACCATGCGGCGACATGCACCATGCGACGACATGCGACATGCACCATGTGACGACATGCACCATGCGACGACATGCACCATGCGACGACATGACCATGCGACGACATGCGACATGCACTATGCGACGACATGCACCATGCGGCTACATGCACCGACATGCGACATGCACTATGCGACGACATGCACCATGCGGCGACATGCGACATGCACCATGCGGCGACATGCACCATGCGGCGACATGCACCATGCGACGACATGCACCATGCGACGACATGCACCATGCGGCGACATGCAACATGCACCATGCACCATGCGATGACATGCACCATGCGACGACATGCACCATGCGACGACATGCTACATGCACCATGCGGCGACATGCACCATGCGACAACATGCGACATGCACCATGCGACGACATGCACCATGCGACGACATGCACCATGCGACGACATGCACCATGCGACGACATGCGACATGACCATGCGACGACATGCGACATGCACTATGCGACGACATGCACCATGCGGCTACATGCACCATGCGCCGACATGCGACATGCACCATGCAACATGCACCATGCGATGACATGCGACATGCACCATGCGCCGACATGCGACATGCACCATGCGGCGACATGCTACATGCACCATGCGGCGACATGCACCATGCGACATGCACCATGCGGCGACATGCACCATGCGACGACATGCAACATGCACTATGCGACGACATGCACCATGCGGCTACATGCACCGACATGCGACATGCACCATGCGACATGCACCATGCGGCGACATGCACCATGCGACATGCACCATGCGACGACATGCACCATGCGACGACATGCGACATGCACCATGCGACGACATGCACCATGCGACGGCATGCACCATGCGACGACATGCACCATGCGACGACATGCGACATGACCATGCGACGACATGCGACATGCACTATGCGACGACATGCACCATGTGGCTACATGCACCATGCGCCGAAATGCGACATGCACCATGCGACGACATGCACCATGCGACGACATGCACCATGCGACATGCACCATGCTGCGACATGCTACATGCACCATGCGCCGACATGCGACATGCACCATGCGACGACATGCACCATGCGACGCCATGCACCATGCGACAACATGCACCATGCGGCGACATGCACCATGCGACGACATGCACCATGCGCCGACATGCGACATGCACCATGCGACGACATGCGACATGCACCATGCGACGACATGCACCATGCGACGACATGCACCATGTGACATGCACCATGCGGCGACATGCACCATGCGACGACATGCGACATGCACCATGCGACGACATGCACCATGCGACGACATGCACCATGCGACGACATGCTACATGCACCATGCAACGAAATGCGACATGCACCATGCGCCGACATGCGACATGCACCATGCGACGACATGCACCATGCGACGACATGCACCATGCGACGACATGCACCATGCGACACCATGCGGCAACATGCGACATGCACCATGCGATGACATGCGCCATGCAACAACATGCACCATGCGACGACATGCACCATGCGCCGACATGCTACATGCACCATGCGCCGACATGCGACATGCACCATGCGCCGACATGCTACATGCACCATGCGGCGACATGCACCATGCGACGACATGCACCATGCGAACCAGGGATTCAAGCTTCAAACCAGGGATTCAAGCTTCAGGAGGCTAATTTGCATATTCCAGGTGCCTTCTGGGAGAAGCGAAGTCTCCCTAAGCTAGAAGATCGTTGGGTACAGCCGGGACCAGCTGCTTCGAAAGCATCACCAAAGCAGGGATTCAAGCTTCAGGAGGCTAATTTGCATATTCCAGGTGCCTTCTGGGAGAAGCGAAGTCTCCCTAAGCTAGAAGATCGTTGGGTACAGCCGGGACCAGCTGCTTCGAAAGCATCACCAAAGCAGGGATTCAAGCTTCAGGAGGCTAATTTGCATATTCCAGGTGCCTTCTGGGAGAAGCGAAGTCTCCCTAAGCTAGAAAATCGTTGGGTACAGCCGGGACCAGCTGCTTCGAAAGCATCACCAAAGCAGGGATTCAAGCTTCAGGAGGCTAATTTGCATATTCCAGGTGCCTTCTGGGAGAAGCGAAGTCTCCCTAAGCTAGAAGATCGTTGGGTACAGCCGGGACCAGCTGCTTCGAAAGCATCACCAAAGCAGGGATTCAAGCTTCAGGAGGCTAATTTGCATATTCCAGGTGCCTTCTGGGAGAAGCGAAGTCTCCCTAAGCTAGAAGATCGTTGGGTACAGCCGGGACCAGCTGATTCGAAAGCATCACCAAAGCAGGGATTCAAGCTTCAGGAGGCTAATTTGCATATTCCAGGTGCCTTCTGGGAGAAGCGAAGTCTCCCTAAGCTAGAAGATCGTTGGGTACAGCCGGGACCAGCTGCTTTGAAAGCATCACCAAAGCAGGGATTCAAGCTTCAGGAGGCTAATTTGCATATTCCAGGTGCCTTCTGGGAGAAGCGAAGTCTCCCTAAGCTAGAAGATCGTTGGGTACAGCCGGGACCAGCTGCTTCGAAAGCATCACCAAAGCAGGGATTCAAGCTTCAGGAGGCTAATTTGCATATTCCAGGTGCCTTCTGGGAGAAGCGAAGTCTCCCTAAGCTAGAAGATCGTTGGGTACAGCCGGGACCAGCTGCTTCGAAAGCATCACCAAAGCAGGGATTCAAGCTTCAGGAGGCTAATTTGCATATTCCAGGTGCCTTCTGGGAGAAGCGAAGTCTCCCTAAGCTAGAAGATCGTTGGGTACAGCCGGGACCAGCTGCTTCGAAAGCATCACCAAAGCAGGGATTCAAGCTTCAGGAGGCTAATTTGCATATTCCAGGTGCCTTCTGGGAGAAGCGAAGTCTCCCTAAGCTAGAAGATCGTTGGGTACAGCCGGGACCAGCTGCTTCGAAAGCATCACCAAAGCAGGGATTCAAGCTTCAGGAGGCTAATTTGCATATTCCAGGTGCCTTCTGGGAGAAGCGAAGTCTCCCTAAGCTAGAAGATCGTTGGGTACAGCCGGGACCAGCTGCTTCGAAAGCATCACCAAAGCAGGGATTCAAGCTTCAGGAGGCTAATTTGCATATTCCAGGTGCCTTCTGGGAGAAGCGAAGTCTCCCTAAGCTAGAAGATCGTTGGGTACAGCCGGGACCAGCTGCTTCGAAAGCATCACCAAAGCAGGGATTCAAGCTTCAGGAGGCTAATTTGCATATTCCAGGTGCCTTCTGGGAGAAGCGAAGTCTCCCTAAGCTAGAAGATCGTTGGGTACAGCCGGGACCAGCTGCTTCGAAAGCATCACCAAAGCAGGGATTCAAGCTTCAGGAGGCTATTTTGCATATTCCAGGTGCCTTCTGGGAGAAGCGAAGTCTCCCTAAGCTAGAAGATCGTTGGGTACAGCCGGGACCAGCTGCTTCGAAAGCATCACCAAAGCAGGGATTCAAGCTTCAGGAGGCTATTTTGCATATTCCAGGTGCCTTCTGGGAGAAGCGAAGTCTCCCTAAGCTAGAAGATCGTTGGGTACAGCCGGGACCAGCTGCTTCGAAAGCATCACCAAAGCAGGGATTCAAGCTTCAGGAGGCTATTTTGCATATTCCAGGTGCCTTCTGGGAGAAGCGAAGTCTCCCTAAGCTAGAAGATCGTTGGGTACAGCCGGGACCAGCTGCTTCGAAAGCATCACCAAAGCAGGGATTCAAGCTTCAGGAGGCTAATTTGCATATTCCAGGTGCCTTCTGGGAGAAGCGAAGTCTCCCTAAGCTAGAAGATCGTTGGGTACAGCCGGGACCAGCTGCTTCGAAAGCATCACCAAAGCAGGGATTCAAGCTTCAGGAGGCTAATTTGCATATTCCAGGTGCCTTCTGGGAGAAGCGAAGTCTCCCTAAGCTAGAAGATCGTTGGGTACAGCCGGGACCAGCTGCTTCGAAAGCATCACCAAAGCAGGGATTCAAGCTTCAGGAGGCTATTTTGCATATTCCAGGTGCCTTCTGGGAGAAGCGAAGTCTCCCTAAGCTAGAAGATCGTTGGGTACAGCCGGGACCAGCTGCTTCGAAAGCATCACCAAAGCAGGGATTCAAGCTTCAGGAGGCTATTTTGCATATTCCAGGTGCCTTCTGGGAGAAGCGAAGTCTCCCTAAGCTAGAAGATCGTTGGGTACAGCCGGGACCAGCTGCTTCGAAAGCATCACCAAAGCAGGGATTCAAGCTTCAGGAGGCTATTTTGCATATTCCAGGTGCCTTCTGGGAGAAGCGAAGTCTCCCTAAGCTAGAAGATCGTTGGGTACAGCCGGGACCAGCTGCTTCGAAAGCATCACCAAAGCAGGGATTCAAGCTTCAGGAGGCTAATTTGCATATTCCAGGTGCCTTCTGGGAGAAGCGAAGTCTCCCTAAGCTAGAAGATCGTTGGGTACAGCCGGGACCAGCTGCTTCGAAAGCATCACCAAAGCAGGGATTCAAGCTTCAGGAGGCTAATTTGCATATTCCAGGTGCCTTCTGGGAGAAGCGAAGTCTCCCTAAGCTAGAAGATCGTTGGGTACAGCCGGGACCAGCTGCTTCGAAAGCATCACCAAAGCAGGGATTCAAGCTTCAGGAGGCTATTTTGCATATTCCAGGTGCCTTCTGGGAGAAGCGAAGTCTCCCTAAGCTAGAAGATCGTTGGGTACAGCCGGGACCAGCTGCTTCGAAAGCATCACCAAAGCAGGGATTCAAGCTTCAGGAGGCTATTTTGCATATTCCAGGTGCCTTCTGGGAGAAGCGAAGTCTCCCTAAGCTAGAAGATCGTTGGGTACAGCCGGGACCAGCTGCTTCGAAAGCATCACCAAAGCAGGGATTCAAGCTTCAGGAGGCTATTTTGCATATTCCAGGTGCCTTCTGGGAGAAGCGAAGTCTCCCTAAGCTAGAAGATCGTTGGGTACAGCCGGGACCAGCTGCTTCGAAAGCATCACCAAAGCAGGGATTCAAGCTTCAGGAGGCTATTTTGCATATTCCAGGTGCCTTCTGGGAGAAGCGAAGTCTCCCTAAGCTAGAAGATCGTTGGGTACAGCCGGGACCAGCTGCTTCGAAAGCATCACCAAAGCAGGGATTCAAGCTTCAGGAGGCTATTTTGCATATTCCAGGTGCCTTCTGGGAGAAGCGAAGTCTCCCTAAGCTAGAAGATCGTTGGGTACAGCCGGGACCAGCTGCTTCGAAAGCATCACCAAAGCAGGGATTCAAGCTTCAGGAGGCTATTTTGCATATTCCAGGTGCCTTCTGGGAGAAGCGAAGTCTCCCTAAGCTAGAAGATCGTTGGGTACAGCCGGGACCAGCTGCTTCGAAAGCATCACCAAAGCAGGGATTCAAGCTTCAGGAGGCTATTTTGCATATTCCAGGTGCCTTCTGGGAGAAGCGAAGTCTCCCTAAGCTAGAAGATCGTTGGGTACAGCCGGGACCAGCTGCTTTGAAAGCATCACCAAACCGCGCGCCTTACGGCGCGCGAATTTTTGCCTGTAGGACATTATTGCAAGAGAGCTTGGCTGAGTAGATTACACAAGAAGGAAAACACACAGCAAGTCAGCAGGATCTAGGAGCAACATGGCAGATGTGACAACCTACATGGTGAGCTGCAGCATGTGCTACATGTTCACAGATCGACCAGAAGAAGAATCCAATTTCACCTGTCAGAAGTGTAGACTAGTGGCCCTTTTAGAAGAAAAGGTGCGGGGTCTGGAAGAAAGAATAGCAACTTTGAAACTCATCAAAGAGAATGAAGACTTTCTAGACAGAACAGAAGCATCTCTACTGGTCACAGAAGGTGAAAAAAGTGTCAGAGAACCTCCAAAAGCAGATGAGTGGAAGCATGTGACCAAAAGAAGCAAGAAGACCATGGAGAAATCACCAACCACACAACTGAAGAACCGATATCAAATCTTTGTAGAGGATGAAGATGGCACACCTAAGAATGAAGCAATACCAGCAAGCAAAAAAGAAAAGGGCACACGCAACAAGTGACAGCAAAAAGTACAGCCAAGAAGCAACGAAGAGTGGTGGTGGTGGGAGACTCACTACTGAGAGGCACAGAAGCAGCCATCTGCAGACCGGACATAACTGCAAGAGAAGTATGCTGCCTTCCAGGTGCGATGATCAAGGATGTGACCGATAGGATACCAAAGCTCTTCAGCTCCAAGGACGTCCACCCATTTCTTCTGATACATGTTGGCACCAATGACACGGCAAGGAAGGACCTACCGACAATCTGCAAGGACTTTGAAGAGTTGGGGAAGAAAGTAAAGGAACTGGATGCACAGGTAGTTTTTTCTTCTATCCTTCCAGTAGACGGGCATGGCACCAGGAGATGGAACAGGATCCTTGATGCAAACAACTGGCTAAGACGATGGTGCAGACAACAAGGATTCGGATTCCTGGACCACGGTGTGAATTACTGGTATGATGGACTCCTCGCCAGAGACGGACTACACCTCAACAAACCTGGGAAACACACATTCGCCAGGAGACTCGCTACACTCATCAGGAGGGCGTTAAACTAGAAGAAGAGGAGACGGGAAGAAAAACATTAGACTCGAACAAAGACGACCCAGGAAAACATACTCTGAAGGGAGGTAAGAACATTTCTAAAACAATCCACAGTGAGGAGATTGGAACAAAACAAAATCCTCTAAACTGCATGCTCGCAAACGCCAGAAGCCTGACAAACAAGATGGAAGAACTAGAAGCAGAAATATCTACAGGTAACTTTGACATAGTGGGAATAACCGAGACATGGTTAGATGAAAGCTATGACTGGGCAGTCAACTTACAGGGTTACAGTCTGTTTAGAAAGGATCGTAAAAATCGGAGAGGAGGAGGGGTTTGTCTCTATGTAAAGTCTTGTCTAAAGTCCACTTTAAGGGAGGATATTAGCGAAGGGAATGAGGATGTCGAGTCCATATGGGTTGAAATTCATGGAGGGAAAAATGGTAACAAAATTCTCATTGGGGTCTGTTACAAACCCCCAAATATAACAGAAAGCATGGAAAGTCTACTTCTAAAGCAGATAGATGAAGCTGCAACCCATAATGAGGTCCTGGTTATGGGGGACTTTAACTACCCGGATATCAACTGGGAAACAGAAACCTGTGAAACCCATAAAGGCAACAGGTTTCTGCTAATAACCAAGAAAAATTATCTTTCACAATTGGTGCAGAATCCAACCAGAGGAGCAGCACTTTTAGACCTAATACTATCTAATAGACCTGACAGAATAACAAATCTGCAGGTGGTCGGGCATTTAGGAAATAGCGACCACAATATTGTGCAGTTTCACCTGTCTTTCACTAGGGGGACTTGTCAGGGAGTCACAAAAACACTGAACTTTAGGAAGGCAAAGTTTGACCAGCTTAGAGATGCCCTTAATCTGGTAGACTGGGACAATATCCTCAGAAATAAGAATACAGATAATAAATGGGAAATGTTTAAGAACATCCTAAATAGGCAGTGTAAGCGGTTTATACCTTGTGGGAATAAAAGGACTAGAAATAGGAAAAACCCAATGTGGCTAAACAAAGAAGTAAGACAGGCAATTAACAGTAAAAAGAAAGCATTTGCACTACTAAAGCAGGATGGCACCATTGAAGCTCTAAAAAACTATAGGGAGAAAAATACTTTATCTAAAAAACTAATTAAAGCTGCCAAAAAGGAAACAGAGAAGCACATTGCTAAGGAGAGTAAAACTAATCCCAAACTGTTCTTCAACTATATCAATAGTAAAAGAATAAAAACTGAAAATGTAGGCCCCTTAAAAAATAGTGAGGAAAGAATGGTTGTAGATGACGAGGAAAAAGCTAACATATTAAACACCTTCTTCTCCACGGTATTCACGGTGGAAAATGAAATGCTAGGTGAAATCCCAAGAAACAATGAAAACCCTATATTAAGGGTCACCAATCTAACCCAAGAAGAGGTGCGAAACCGGCTAAATAAGATTAAAATAGATAAATCTCCGGGTCCGGATGGCATACACCCACGAGTACTAAGAGAACTAAGTAATGTAATAGATAAACCATTATTTCTTATTTTTAGTGACTCTATAGCGACAGGGTCTGTTCCGCAGGACTGGCGCATAGCAAATGTGGTGCCAATATTCAAAAAGGGCTCTAAAAGTGAACCTGGAAATTATAGGCCAGTAAGTCTAACCTCTATTGTTGGTAAAATATTTGAAGGGTTTCTGAGGGATGTTATTCTGGATTATCTCAATGAGAATAACTGTTTAACTCCATATCAGCATGGGTTTATGAGAAATCGCTCCTGTCAAACCAATCTAATCAGTTTTTATGAAGAGGTAAGCTATAGGCTGGACCACGGTGAGTCATTGGACGTGGTATATCTCGATTTTTCCAAAGCGTTTGATACCGTGCCGCACAAGAGGTTGGTACACAAAATGAGAATGCTTGGTCTGGGGGAACATGTGTGTAAATGGGTTAGTAACTGGCTTAGTGATAGAAAGCAGAGGGTGGTTATAAATGGTATAGTCTCTAACTGGGTCGCTGTGACCAGTGGGGTACCGCAGGGGTCAGTATTGGGACCTGTTCTCTTCAACATATTCATTAATGATCTGGTAAAAGGTTTACACAGTAAAATATCGATATTTGCAGATGATACAAAACTATGTAAAGCAGTTAATACAAGAGAAGATAGTATTCTGCTACAGATGGATCTGGATAAGTTGGAAACTTGGGCTGAAAGGTGGCAGATGAGGTTTAACAATGATAAATGTAAGGTTATACACATGGGAAGAGGGAATCAATATCACCATTACACACTGAACGGGAAACCACTGGGTAAATCTGACAGGGAGAAGGACTTGGGGATCCTAGTTAATGATAAACTTACCTGGAGCAGCCAGTGCCAGGCAGCAGCTGCCAAGGCAAACAGGATCATGGGGTGCATTAAAAGAGGTCTGGATACATAGTAACATAGTAACATAGTTAGTAAGGCCGAAAAAAGACATTTGTCCATCCAGTTCAGCCTATATTCCATCATAATAAATACCCAGATCTACGTCCTTCTACAGAACCTAATAATTGTATGATACAATATTGTTCTGCTCCAGGAAGACATCCAGGCCTCTCTTGAACCCCTCGACTGAGTTCGCCATCACCACCTCCTCAGGCAAGCAATTCCAGATTCTCACTGCCCTAACAGTAAAGAATCCTCTTCTATGTTGGTGGAAAAACCTTCTCTCCTCCAGACGCAAAGAATGCCCCCTTGTGCCCGTCACCTTCCTTGGTATAAACAGATCCTCAGCGAGATATTTGTATTGTCCCCTTATATACTTATACATGGTTATTAGATCGCCCCTCAGTCGTCTTTTTTCTAGACTAAATAATCCTAATTTCGCTAATCTATCTGGGTATTGTAGTTCTCCCATCCCCTTTATTAATTTTGTTGCCCTCCTTTGTACTCTCTCTAGTTCCATTATATCCTTCCTGAGCACCGGTGCCCAAAACTGGACACAGTACTCCATGTGCGGTCTAACTAGGGATTTGTACAGAGGCAGTATAATGCTCTCATCATGTGTATCCAGACCTCTTTTAATGCACCCCATGATCCTGTTTGCCTTGGCAGCTGCTGCCTGGCACTGGCTGCTCCAGGTAAGTTTATCATTAACTAGGATCCCCAAGTCCTTCTCCCTGTCAGATTTACCCAGTGGTTTCCCGTTCAGTGTGTAATGGTGATATTGATTCCCTCTTCCCATGTGTATAACCTTACATTTATCATTGTTAAACCTCATCTGCCACCTTTCAGCCCAAGTTTCCAACTTATCCAGATCCATCTGTAGCAGAATACTATCTTCTCTTGTATTAACTGCTTTACATAGTTTTGTATCATCTGCAAATATCGATATTTTACTGTGTAAACCTTCTACCAGATCATTAATGAATATGTTGAAGAGAACAGGTCCCAATACTGACCCCTGCGGTACCCCACTGGTCACAGCGACCCAGTTAGAGACTATACCATTTATAACCACCCTCTGCTTTCTATCACTAAGCCAGTTACTAACCCATTTACACACATTTTCCCCCAGACCAAGCATTCTCATTTTGTGTACCAACCTCTTGTGCGGCACGGTATCAAACGCTTTGGAAAAATCGAGATATACCACGTCCAATGACTCACCGTGGTCCAGTCTATAGCTTACCTCTTCATAAAAACTGATTAGATTGGTTTGACAGGAGCGATTTCTCATAAACCCATGCTGATATGGAGTTAAACAGTTATTCTCATTGAGATAATCCAGAATAACATCCCTCAGAAACCCTTCAAATATTTTACCAACAATAGAGGTTAGACTTACTGGCCTATAATTTCCAGGTTCACTTTTAGAGCCCTTTTTGAATATTGGCACCACATTTGCTATGCGCCAGTCCTGCGGAACAGACCCTGTCGCTATAGAGTCACTAAAAATAAGAAATAATGGTTTATCTATTACATTACTTAGTTCTCTTAGTACTCGTGGGTGTATGCCATCCGGACCCGGAGATTTATCTATTTTAATCTTATTTAGCCGGTTTCGCACCTCTTCTTGGGTTAGATTGGTGACCCTTAATATAGGGTTTTCATTGTTTCTTGGGATTTCACCTAGCATTTCATTTTCCACCGTGAATACCGTGGAGAAGAAGGTGTTTAATATGTTAGCTTTTTCCTCGTCATCTACAACCATTCTTTCCTCACTATTTTTTAAGGGGCCTACATTTTCAGTTTTTATTCTTTTACTATTGATATAGTTGAAGAACAGTTTGGGATTAGTTTTACTCTCCTTAGCAATGTGCTTCTCTGTTTCCTTTTTGGCAGCTTTAATTAGTTTTTTAGATAAAGTATTTTTCTCCCTATAGTTTTTTAGAGCTTCAATGGTGCCATCCTGCTTTAGTAGTGCAAATGCTTTCTTTTTACTGTTAATTGCCTGTCTTACTTCTTTGTTTAGCCACATTGGGTTTTTCCTATTTCTAGTCCTTTTATTCCCACAAGGTATAAACCGCTTACACTGCCTATTTAGGATGTTCTTAAACATTTCCCATTTATTATCTGTATTCTTATTTCTGAGGATATTGTCCCAGTCTACCAGATTAAGGGCATCTCTAAGCTGTTCAAACTTTGCCTTCCTAAAGTTCAATGTTTTTGTGACTCCCTGACAAGTCCCCCTAGTGAAAGACAGGTGAAACTGCACAATATTGTGGTCGCTATTTCCTAAATGCCCAACCACCTGCAGATTTGTTATTCTGTCAGGTCTATTAGATAGTATTAGGTCTAAAAGTGCTGCTCCTCTGGTTGGATTCTGCACCAATTGTGAAAGATAATTTTTCTTGGTTATTAGCAGAAACCTGTTGCCTTTATGGGTTTCACAGGTTTCTGTTTCCCAGTTAATATCCGGGTAGTTAAAGTCCCCCATAACCAGGACCTCATTATGGGTTGCAGCTTCATCTATCTGCTTTAGAAGTAGACTTTCCATGCTTTCTGTTATATTTGGGGGTTTGTAACAGACCCCAATGAGAATTTTGTTACCATTTTTCCCTCCATGAATTTCAACCCATATGGACTCGACATCCTCATTCCCTTCGCTAATATCCTCCCTTAAAGTGGACTTTAGACAAGACTTTACATAGAGACAAACCCCTCCTCCTCTCCGATTTTTACGATCCTTTCTAAACAGACTGTAACCCTGTAAGTTAACTGCCCAGTCATAGCTTTCATCTAACCATGTCTCGGTTATTCCCACTATGTCAAAGTTACCTGTAGATATTTCTGCTTCTAGTTCTTCCATCTTGTTTGTCAGGCTTCTGGCGTTTGCGAGCATGCAGTTTAGAGGATTTTGTTTTGTTCCAATCTCCTCACTGTGGATTGTTTTAGAAATGTTCTTACCTCCCTTCTGAGTATGTTTTCCTGGGTCGTCTTTGTTCGAGTCTAATGTTTTTCTTCCCGTCCCCTCTTCTTCTAGTTTAACGCCCTCCTGATGAGTGTAGCGAGTCTTCTGGCGAATGTGTGTTTCCCAGGTTTGTTGAGGTGTAGTCCGTCTCTGGCGAGGAGTCCATCATACCAGTAATTCACACCGTGGTCCAGGAATCCAAATCCTTGTTGTCTGCACCATCGTCTTAGCCAGTTGTTTGCATCAAGGATCCTGTTCCATCTCCTGGTGCCATGCCCGTCTACTGGAAGGATAGAAGAAAAAACTACCTGTGCATCCAGTTCCTTTACTTTCTTCCCCAACTCTTCAAAGTCCTTGCAGATTGTCGGTAGGTCCTTCCTTGCCGTGTCATTGGTGCCAACATGTATCAGAAGAAATGGGTGGACGTCCTTGGAGCTGAAGAACTTTGGTATCCTATCGGTCACATCCTTGATCATCGCACCTGGAAGGCAGCATACTTCTCTTGCAGTTATGTCCGGTCTGCAGATGGCTGCTTCGGTGCCTCTCAGTAGTGAGTCTCCCACCACCACCACTCTTCGTTGCTTCTTGGCTGTACTTTTTGCTGTCACTTGTTGCTGTGTGCCCTTTTCTTTTTTGCTTGCTGGTATTGCTTCATTCTTAGGTGTGCCATCTTCATCCTCTACAAAGATTTTTCTCTGCCTGATCCACTGAATTAGGTTCGTCATACAGCTATCCGAGCACCAGAAAAAATGCATCAATATTACATAATGCAGGATCTCCTGGCGCAAGGGAAAATGCCCAGTCTTGAGGGTCGCCACGTAATAAAGAAATAATGATCTTTACTTGTTGAACTGGGTCACCAGAGGAGCGGGGTTTCAAAGCCAGAAATAGTTTACAATTATTTTTAAAATTCAAAAACTTTGCTCTATCTCCAGAAAATAACTCAGGAATAGGAATTTTAGGTTCTAACATAGGATTCTGAACCACTAAATCTTGAATGTTCTGTACACTTATAGTGAGATTATCCATCAAAGAGGACAGACCTTGAATGTCCATGTCCACACCTGTGTTCTGAACCACCCTGATGTAAAGGGGAAAAGAAAGACAAAACACAATGCAAAGAAAAAAAATGGTCTCAGAACTTCTCTTTTCCCTCTATTGAGAAGCATTAGTACTTTGGGCCTCCAGTACTGTTATGAACAGGTAATTCAGAACCACAATGGACCTTGAACTTCAGAGCACACAAAGTGACCTGATAGTTACTAACATAGGACGAGCTCTGAGACGTGGGAACTCTGCTGACCGCAATCCCTAATCCTATCAAACCACACTAGAGGCAGCCGTGGATTGCGCCTAACGCTCCCTATGCAACTCGGCACAGCCTGAGAAACTAACTAGCCCTGAAGATAGAAAAATAAGCCTACCTTGCCTCAGAGAAATTCCCCAAAGGAAAAGGCAGCCCCCCACATATAATGACTGTGAGTTAAGATGAAAAGACAAACGTAGGGATGAAATAGATTCAGCAAAGTGAGGCCCGACTTACTGAATAGACCGAGGATAGGAAAGATAGCTTTGCGGTCAACACAAAAACCTACAAACAACCACGCAGAGGGGCAAAAAGACCCTCCGCACCGACTAACGGTACGGAGGTGCTCCCTCTGCGTCTCAGAGCTTCCAGCAAGCAAGAAAAACCAATAAAGCAAGCTGGACAGAAAATATAGCAAACAAAAGTAACACAAGCAGAACTTAGCTTATGCAGGATAGACAGGCCACAGGAACGATCCAGGAGGAAGCAAGACCAATACTAGAACATTGACTGGAGGCCAGGATCAAAGCACCAGGTGGAGTTAAATAGAGCAGCACCTAACGACTTCACCACATCACCTGAGGAAGGAAACTCAGAAGCCGCAGTACCACTCTCATCCACCAAAGGAAGCTCATAGACAGAACCAGCCGAAGTACCACTCACAACCACAGGAGGGAGCTTGGCCACAGAATTCACAACACCCATCACTGAGCCCCTGCCCTCATCTACATCCCCATCACTGTTCCCCTGCCCTCATCTACATCCCCATCACTGAGCCCCTGCCCTCATCTACATCCCCATCACTGTGCCCTGCCCTCATCTACATCCCCATCACTGTGCCCTGCCCTCATCTACATCCCCATCACTGTGCCCTGCCCTCACCTAATCCCTATGACTGAGCCCCTGCCCTCATCTACATCCCCATCACTGTGCCCCTGCCCTCACCTACATCCCCATCACTGTCCCCCTGCCCTCATCTACATCCCTATCACTGAGCCCCTGCCCTCATCTACATCCCCATCACTGAGCCCCTGCCCTCATCTACATCCCCATCACTGAGCCCCTGCCCTAATCAATATCCCCATCACTGTGCCCCTGCCCTCATCAATATCCCCATCACTGTGCCCCTGCCCTCATCTACATCCCTATCACTGTGCCCTGCCCTCATCTACATCCCCATCACTGAGCCCCTGCCCACATCTACATCCCCATCACTGTGCCCTGCCCTCATCTACATCCCCATCACTGTGCCCCTGCCCTCATCTACATCCCCATCACTGTGCCCCTGCCTTCATCTACATCCCCATCACTGTGCCCCTGCCCTCATCAACATCCCTATCACTGAGCCCCTGCCCTCATCTACATCCCTATCACTGAGCCCCTGCCCTCACCTAATCCCTATCACTGTGCCCCTGCCCTCATCAACATCCCCATCACTGAGCCCCTGCCCTCACCTAATCCCTATCACTGTGCCCCTGCCCTCATGTACATCCCCATCACCGTACCCTGCCTTCACTCACATCCCCATCATTGTACCCTGCCTTCATCCACATCCCCATCACTGTGCCCCTGCCTTCACCCACATCCCCATCACTGTGGCCTGCCTTCATCCACATCCCCATCACTGTGCCCCTGCCTTCACCCACATCCCCATCACTGTGGCCTGCCTTCACCCACATCCCCATCACTGTGCCCTGCCTTCACCCACATCCCCATCACTGTGCCCTGCTGTCACCCACATCCCCATCATTGTTCCCTGCCCTCACCCACATCCCCATCACTGTGCCCCTGCCTTCACCCACATCCCCATCACTGTGCCCCTGCCTTCACCCACATCCCCATCACTGTGCCCCTTCCTTCACCCACATCCCCATCACTGTGCCCCGGCCCTCACCCAGTTACCCATCACTGTGCCCCTGCCTTCACCCACATCCCCATCACTGTGCCCTGCCTTCACCCACATCCCCATCACTGTGCCCTGCCTTCACCCACATCCCCATCACTGTGCCCCTGCCTTCACCCACATCCCCATCACTGTGCCCCTGCCTTCACCCACATCCCCATCACTGTGCCCTGCCTTCACCCACATCCCCATCACTGTGCCCCTGCCTTCACCCACATCCCCATCACTGTGCCCCTTCCTTCACCCACATCCCCATCACCGTACCCTGCCTTCACTCACATCCCCATCATTGTACCCTGCCTTCATCCACATCCCCATCACTGTGCCCCTGCCTTCACCCACATCCCCATCATTGTACCCTGCCTTCATCCACATCCCCATCACTGTGGCCTGCCTTCACCCACATCCCCATCACCGTACCTCTGCCTTCACCCACATCCCCATCACTGTGCCCCTGCCTTCACCCACATCCCCATCATTGTACCCTGCCCTCACCCACATCCCCATCACCGTGCCCTGCCTTCACCCACATCCCCATCACTGTGCCCTGCCCTCACCCACATCCCCATCACCGTGTCCTGCCTTCATCCACATCCCCATCATGTGACGGCACATAGAGGGCACTTTTAAAGTGTGGAGGCACAGAGTGAATCCTGATTTTATAGAAGGTCAATAAGGGGCATTAAATCTTTGTAGAGGCAAAGAGAAAGCATTAGTATATTAATGGAGGCACAGAGGGGGCATTAATATAATTTGGAGGCACTGCAGGGGCGCTGGGGCATTATTACTGCCATAGGATCTTTGGATAGGTATTGGACCATAAAATTTGAGTGTTGCTGCTGGAAAAGTGATGAGCAAAGATGTCCATGTGTTATGTCTGACAGAGACGATTTGTGGATGGAAGAAGTTGTCATGATGGTCTGAACCGACCAGAAAGAAAAGGAAATGTGAACGCAGATTCACATACCTGTCTGCTGCTTTGTAATGGGATTTTGGCAGCTGCTCCCTTAATCCAATGAATCTGTCTGGCAGAAACCTTCCTTATTATGTCTTTATCTGCACAAACCCTCTGTATCAGCCACAATCTCTTCAAAGTACAATGATTGCACTTACGTTTTCAGGAAATATCTAATGTTTTCATACCTTGTCCGAGGCATTACACTATCTGAAGCTTTTTGGAAGCAGAAATCCTTTTTCTTTCCCATATAGCTGGAAACCTGCGGCTGCTTAATAATGCGGGCGCCTGACAACTAATTATTTCAGGGGTCTGAGATTGATGTCAGTGATCTAAAGATATAGCACTGACATCTTTGTGACACTTAAATCTAATTTGCATAATATTTTGGAATACGGTGTACAAAGTTGTCAGACTTTTTACTTTTACATATAAATGCGGAGATCCCCTTCAGCCCATGTTTGTCACTCGAGTTGCTATCATTCCTTTATAGCATTATTGTGGACTATACATTTTTGCAGATTTCAGTCTTCCACCTTTGGGTTCCTCTTATGTGACTTTTCCTAAAATTCATGGATTGGCATTCAGGTGACAGGTGACATCTTATCTCTGAATTCTTTCCCTGTGAGGTTTTTGTGGATCAATATTGGTGAGAGCGCACCGAGGGGAACGCACCGCTGACTCCTCCCTGCAAATACAGAGAAATGGACTCTGTTCTCAATGGTAAAACAGCCCAGCAGAGACATGAGCGAGGGGGCAGCGGGTGATCCCACAGGTGATCGACCAGCAGAGGACGGACGGATCGCTGGTGTCTGTTCACTGTGATCATGGCTTACAGGTCCACCTCCTGGTGGCTCCATGTCTGGTGCCTCGTTATTCTCCAGCACACGTGGATCATCTCCAATCAGCCAGCACCGAACAATGGTGAGTCTAATTATAGTATAATTTGGTATAGAATGATGCTGAGTTATATCCTGTATTATACTCCAGAGCTGCACTCACTATTCTGCTGGTGCAGTCACTGTGTACATACATTACATTACTGATCCTGAGTTACATCCTGCATTATACCCCAGAGCAGCACTCACTATTCTGCTGGTGCAGTCACTGTGTACATACATTACATTACTGATCCTGAGTTACATCCTGCATTATACCCCAGAGCAGCACTCACTATTCTGCTGGTGCAGTCACTGTGTACATAGATTACATTACTGATCCTGAGTTACATTCTGTATTATACCCCAGAGCTGCACTCACTATTCTGCTGGTGCAGTCACTGTGTACAAACATTACATTACTGATCCTGAGTTACATCCTGTATTATACTCCAGAGCTGCACTCACTATTCTGCTGGTGCAGTCACTGTGTATATACATTACATTACTGATCCTGAGTTACATCCTGTATTATACTCCAGAGCTGCACTCACTATTCTGCTGGTGCAGTCACTGTGTACATACATTACATTACTGATCCTGAGTTACATCCTGTATTATACCCCATAGCTGCACTCACTATTCTGCTGGTGCAGTCACTGTGTACAAACATTACATTACTGATCCTGAGTTACATCCTATATTATACCCCAGAGCTGCACTCACTATTCTGCTGGTGCAGTCACTGTGTACATACATTACATTACTGATCCTGAGTTACATCCTGTATTATACCCCAGAGCTGCACTCACTATTCTGCTGGTGCAGTCACTGTGTACATACATTACATTACTGATCCTGAGTTACATCCTGTATTACACCCCAGAGCTGCACTCACTATTCTGCTGGTGCAGTCACTGTGTACATACATTCCTGATCCAGAGTTACCTCCTGTATTATACCCCAGAGCTGCACTCACTATTCTGCTGGTGCAGTCACTGTGTACATACATTACATTACTGATCCTGAATTACATCCTGTATTATACTCCAGAGCTGCACTCACAATTCTGCTGGTGAAGTCACTGTGTACATACATTACATTACTGATCCTGAGTTACATCCTGTATTATACCCCAGAGCTGCACTCACTATTCTGCTGGTGCAGTCACTGTGTACATACATTACATTACTGATCCGGAGTTACCTCCTGTATTATACCCCAGAGCTGCACTCACTATTCTGCTGGTGCAGTCACTGTGTACATACATTCCTGATCCAGAGTTACCTCCTGTATTATACCCCAGAGCTGCACTCACTATTCTGCTGGTGCAGTCACTGTGTACATACATTACATTACTGATCCTGAATTACATCCTGTATTATACTCCAGAGCTGCACTCACAATTCTGCTGGTGAAGTCACTGTGTACATACATTACATTACTGATCCTGAGTTACATCCTGTATTATACCCCAGAGCTGCACTCACTATTCTGCTGGTGCAGTCACTGTGTACATACATTACATTACTGATCCGGAGTTACCTCCTGTATTAGGCTGGGTTCCCATTGCGTTATGGGAACGCGCTTAACGGACAGCGTTGCACGGCGAAATTAACGCCGTGCAACGCGTCCGTTAGCGCGCCCATTCACGGCAATGGGAACGCGCAGCACTAGCGCGTGCCATGTTCGGCACGCGCTAGCGACGCGCCGGTGTTTCCTGGCACGCCGCGGACGCTGCTCGCAGCGTCCGAGGCGCACCCGCGGTCCATTCCCCGCTCTCGCAGATCGGGGATCTGCGAGAGCGGGGACGTTACCGCGACCCCAGGACGCGGCCCCATTAAAAACATTGCGTTAGCGCAACCCGCTAGTGCTAAACGGGTTGCACTAACGCAATGTGACCCTAGCCTTATACCCCAGAGCTGCACTCACTATTCTGCTGGTGCAGTCACTGTGTACATACATTACATTACTGATCCTGAGTTACATCCTGTATTATACCCCAGAGCTGCGCTCACTATTCTGCTGGTGCAGTCACTGTGTACATACATTACTGATCCTGAGTTACCTTCTGTATTATACCCCAGAGCTGCACTCACTATTCTGCTGGTGCAGTCACTGTGCACATACATTACTGATCCTGAGTTACATCCTGTATTATACCCCAGAGCTGCACTCACTATTCTGCTGGTGCAGTCACTGTGTACATACATTACTGATCCAGAGTTACATCCTGTATTATACTCCAGAGCTGCACTTACTATTCTGCTGGTGCAGTCACTGTGTACAAACATTACATTACTGATCCTGATTTACATCCTGTATTATACCCCAGAGCTGCACTCACTATTCTGCTGGTGCAGTCACTGTGTACATACATTACATTACTGATCCTGAGTTACATCCTGTATTATACTCCAGAGCTGCACTCACAATTCTGCTGGTGCAGTCACTATGTACATACATTACATTACTGATCCTGAGTTACATCCTGTATTATACCGCGGAGCTGCACTCACTATTCTGGTGGTGAGGTCACTGTGTGCATACATTACTGATCCTGAGTTACATCCTGTATTATACTCCAGAGCTGCACTCACAATTCTGCTGGTGCAGTCACTGTGTACATACATTACATTACTGATCCTGAGTTACATCCTGTATTATACCCCAGAGCTGCACTCACTATTCTGCTGGTGCAGTCACTGTGTGCATACATTACTGATCCTGAGTTACCTCCTGTATTATACCCTAGAGCTGCACTCACTATTCTGCTGGTGCAGTCACTGTGTACATACATTACATTACTGATCCTGAGTTACATCCTGTATTATACCCCAGAGCTGCACTCACTATTCTGCTGGTGTAGTCACTGCGTACATACATTACATTACTGATCCTGAGTTACATCCTGCATTATACTCTAGAGCTGCACTCACTATTCTGCTGGTGCAGTCACTGTGTACATACATTACATTACTGATCCTGAGTTACCTCCTGTATTATACTCCAGAGCTGCACTCACTATACTGCTGGTGCAGTCACTGTGTACATGCATTACATTACTGATCCTGAGTTACCTTCTGTATTATACCCCAGAGCTGCACTCACTATTCTGCTGGTGCAGTCACTGTGTACATACATTACATTACTGATCCTGAGTTACCTTCTGTATTATACCTCAGAGCTGCACTCACTATTCTGCTGGTGCAGTCACTGTGTACATACATTACATTACTGATCCTGAGTTACATCCTGTATTATACCCCAGAGCTGCACTCACTATTCTGCTGGTGCAGTCACTGTGTACATACATTACATTACTGATCCTGAGTTCCATCCTGTATTATACCCCAGAGCTGCACTCACTATTCTGCTGGTGCAGTCACTGTGTACATACATTACATTACTGATCCTGAGTTCCATCCTGTATTATACCCCAGAGCTGCACTCACTATTCTGCTGGTGCAGTCACTGTGTACATAGATTACATTACTGATCCTGAGTTACATACTGTATTATACCCCAGAGCTGCACTCACTATTCTGCTGGTGCAGTCACTGCGTACATACATTACATTACTGATCCTGAGTTCCATCCTGTATTATACCCCAGAGCTGCACTCACTATTCTGCTGGTGTAGTCACTGCGTACATACATTACATTACTGATCCTGAGTTACATCCTGTATTATACCCCAGAGCTGCACTCACTATTCTGCTGGTGCAGTCACTGTGTACATACATTACATTACTGATCCAGAGTTACATCCTGTATTATACTCCAGAGCTGCACTCACTATTCTGCTGGTGCAGTCACTGTGTGCATACATTACTGATCCTGAGTTACCTCCTGTATTATACCCCAGAGCTGCACTCACTATTCTGCTGGTGCAGTCACTGTGTACATACATTACATTACTGATCCTGAGTTACATCCTGTATTATACCCCAGAGCTGCACTCACTATTCTGCTGGTGTAGTCACTGCGTACATACATTACATTACTGATCCTGAGTTACATCCTGCATTATACTCCAGATCTGCACTCACTATTCTGCTGGTGCAGTCACTGCGTACATACATTACATTACTGATCCTGAGTTACATCCTGTATTATACTCTAGAGCTGCACTCACTATTCTGCTGGTGCAGTCACTGTGTACATACATTACATTACTGATCCTGAGTTACCTCCTGTATTATACTCCAGAGCTGCACTCACTATACTGCTGGTGCAGTCACTGTGTACATGCATTACATTACTGATCCTGAGTTACCTTCTGTATTATACCCCAGAGCTGCACTCACTATTCTGCTGGTGCAGTCACTGTGTACATACATTACATTACTGATCCTGAGTTACCTTCTGTATTATACCTCAGAGCTGCACTCACTATTCTGCTGGTGCAGTCACTGTGTACATACATTACATTACTGATCCTGAGATACATCCTGTATTATACCCCAGAGCTGCACTCACTATTCTGCTGGTGCAGTCACTGTGTACATACATTACATTACTGATCCTGAGTTCCATCC
Source organism: Ranitomeya imitator (assembly GCF_032444005.1). NCBI lineage: Eukaryota > Metazoa > Chordata > Amphibia > Anura > Dendrobatidae > Ranitomeya > Ranitomeya imitator. Next base: position 16,417,930 of record NC_091287.1, on the reverse strand, counting down.
TGTATTATACCCCAGAGCTGCACTCACTATTCTGCTGGTGCAGTCACTGTGTACATACATTACATTACTGATCCTGAGTTCCATCCTGTATTATACCCCAGAGCTGCACTCACTATTCTGCTGGTGCAGTCACTGTGTACATAGATTACATTACTGATCCTGAGTTACATTCTGTATTATACCCCAGAGCTGCACTCACTATTCTGCTGGTGCAGTCACTGTGTACATACATTACATTACTGATCCTGAGTTCCATCCTGTATTATACTCCAGAGCTGCACTCACTATTCTGCTGGTGTAGTCACTGTGTACACACATTACATTACTGATCCTGAGTTACATCCTGCATTATACTCCAGAGCTGCACTCACAATTCTGCTGGTGCAGTCACTGTGTACATACATTACATTACTGATCCTGAGTTACATCCTGTATTATACCCCAGAGCTGCACTCACTATTCTGCTGGTGCAGTCACTGTGTACATACATTACATTACTGATCCAGAGGTACATCCTGTATTATACTCCAGAGCTGCACTCACTATTCTGCTGGTGCAGTCACTGTGTACATACATTACAGTGTACATACATTACATTACTGATCCCGAGTTACATCCTGTATTATACCCCAGAGCTGCACTCACTATTCTGCTGGTGCAGTCACTGTGTACATACATTACATTACTGATCCTGAGTTACATCCTGTATTATACTACAGAGCTGTACTCACAATTCTGCTGGTGCAGTCACTGTGTACATGCATTACATTACTGATCCTGAGTTACATCCTGTATTATACCGCGGAGCTGCACTCACTATTCTGCTGGTGCGGTCACTGTGTGCATACATTACTGATCCTGAGTTACCTCCTGTATTATACCCCAGAGCTGCACTCACTATTCTGCTGGTGCAGTCACTGTGTACATACATTACTGATCCTGAATTACATCCTGTATTATACTCCAGAGCTGCACTCACAATTCTGCTGGTGAAGTCACTGTGTACATACATTACATTACTGATCCTGAGTTACATCCTGTATTATACCCCAGAGCTGCACTCACTATTCTGCTGGTGCAGTCACTGTGTACATACTTTACATTACTGATCCGGAGTTACCTCCTGTATTAGGCTGGGTTCCCATTGCGTTATGGGAACGCGCTTAACGGACAGCGTTGCACGGCAAAATTAACGCCGTGCAATGCGTCCGTTAGCGCGCCCATTCACGGCAATGGGAACGCGCAGCACTAGCGCGTGCCATGTTCGGCACGCGCTAGCGATGCGCCGGTGTTTCCTGGCGCGTCGCGGACGCTGCTCGCAGCGTCCGAGGCGCGCCCGCGGTCCATTCCCCGCTCTCGCAGATCGGGGATCTGCGAGAGCGGGGACGTTACCGCGACCCCAGGACGCGGCCCCATTAAAAACATTGCGTTAGCGCAACCCGCTAGCGCTAAACGGGTGGCACTAACGCAATGTGACCCTAGCCTTATACCCCAGAGCTGCACTCACTATTCTGCTGGTGCAGTCACTGTGTACATACATTACATTACTGATCCTGAGTTACATCCTGTATTATACCCCAGAGCTGCGCTCACTATTCTGCTGGTGCAGTCACTGTGTACATACATTACTGATCCTGAGTTACCTTCTGTATTATACCCCAGAGCTGCACTCACTATTCTGCTGGTGCAGTCACTGTGCACATACATTACTGATCCTGAGTTACATCCTGTATTATACCCCAGAGCTGCACTCACTATTCTGCTGGTGCAGTCACTGTGTACATACATTACTGATCCAGAGTTACATCCTGTATTATACCCCAGAGCTGCACTCACTATTCTGCTGGTGCAGTCACTGTGTGCATACATTACTGATCCTGAGTTACCTCCTGTATTATACCCCAGAGCTGCACTCACTATTCTGCTGGTGTAGTCACTGCGTACATACATTACATTACTGATCCTGAGTTACATCCTGCATTATATTCCAGATCTGCACTCACTATTCTGCTGGTGCAGTCACTGCGTACATACATTACATTACTGATCCTGAGTTACATCCTGTATTATACTCCAGAGCTGCACTCACTATTCTGCTGGTGCAGTCACTGTGTACATACATTAAATTACTGATCCTGAGTTACCTCCTGTATTATACTCCAGAGCTGCACTCACTATTCTACTGGTGCGGTCAATGTGTACATACATTACATTACTGATCCTGAGTTACATCCTGTATTATACTCCAGAGCTGCACTCACTATTCTGCTGGTGCAGTCACTGTGTACATACATTACTGATCCTGAGTTACCTCCTGTATTATACTCCAGAGCTGCACTCACTATACTGCTGGTGCAGTCACTGTGTACATACATTACATTACTGATCCTGAGTTACCTTCTGTATTATACCCCAGAGCTGCACTCACTATTCTGCTGGTGCAGTCACTGTGTACATACATTACATTACTGATCCTGAGTTACCTTCTGTATTATACCTCAGAGCTGCACTCACTATTCTGCTGGTGCAGTCACTGTGTACATACATTACATTACTGATCCTGAGTTACATCCTGTATTATACCCCAGAGCTGCACTCACTATTCTGCTGGTGCAGTCACTGTGTACATACATTACATTACTGATCCTGAGTTCCATCCTGTATTATACCCCAGAGCTGCACTCACTATTCTGCTGGTGCAGTCACTGTGTACATACATTACATTACTGATCCTGAGTTACATTCTGTATTATTCCCCAGAGCTGCACTCACTATTCTGCTGGTGCAGTCACTGTGTACATACATTACATTACTGATCCTGAGTTACATCCTGCATTATACTCCAGAGCTGCACTCACTATTCTGCTGGTGTAGTCACTGTGTACATACATTACATTACTGATCCTGAGTTACCTCCTGTATTATACTCCAGAGCGGCACTCATTATACTGCTGGTGCAGTCACTGTGTACATACATTACATTGCTGATCCTGAGTTACATCCTGTATTATACCCCAGAGCTGCACTCACTATTCTGCTGGTGCAGTCACTGTGTACATACATTACATTACTGATCCTGAGTTACATCCTGTATTATACCCCAGAGCTGCACTCACTATTCTGCTGGTGCAGTCACTGTGTACATACATTACATTACTGATCCTGAGTTACATCCTGTATTATACTCCAGAGCTGCACTCACTATTCTGCTGGTGCAGTCACTATGTACATACATTACATTACTGATCCTGAGTTACATCCTGTATTATACTCCAGAGCTGCACTCACTATTCTGCTGGTGCAGTCACTGTGTACATACATTACATTACTGATCCTGAGTTACATCCTGTATTATACTCCAGAGCTGCACTCACCATTCTGCTGGTGCAGTCACTGTGTACACACATTACATTACTGATCCTGAGTTACATCCTGTATTATACTCCAGAGCTGCACTCACTATTCTGCTGGTGCAGTCACTGTGTACATACATTACATTACTGATCCTGAGTTACCTCCTGTATTATACTCCAGAGCTGCACTCACTATTCTGCTGGTGCAGTCACTGTGTACATACATTACATTACTGATCCTGAGTTACATCCTGTATTATACTCCAGAGCTGCACTCACTATTCTGCTGGTGCAGTCACTGTGTACATACATTACATTACTGATCCTGAGTTACATCCTGTATTATACTCCAGAGCTGCACTCACTATTCTGCTGGTGCAGTCACTGTGTACATACATTACATTACTGATCCTGAGTTACATCCTGTATTATACTCCAGAGCTGCACTCACTATTCTGCTGGTGCAGTCACTGTGTACACACATTACATTACTGATCCCGAGTTACATCCTGTATTATACTCCAGAGCTGCACTCACTATTCTGCTGGTGCAGTCACTGTGTACATACATTACATTACTGATCCTGAGTTACATCCTGTATTATACTCCAGAGCTGCACTCACTATTCTGCTGGTGCAGTCACTGTGTACACACATTACATTACTGATCCCGAGTTACATCCTGTATTATACTCCAGAGCTGCACTCACTATTCTGCTGGTGCAGTCACTGTGTACATACATTACATTACTGATCTTGGAGTATAGTACAGGATGTAACTCAGGATCAGTAATGTAATGTGGATCGCCCCCAGACACAGGGCCACGCGTTTCGGTTCTGAGGTGGTCACGGTGGCTAGACCCGGTCCGTGACCCTGCTAATGGGTGTCCAATAAAGGTGATACAGTCTATCAGGGATTCGTGACGCCACCTGTGGTGTTCGGTCAGGGTGACCGACGCTGCTGTGGGGTCCGCTGGGGTGATGGAATGGCAGCTGGATGGTATAACTTCCCACAGGTGAAGTGTGTCCCCAGGGCTTCCCAGTAAGGTAGATGGTGATGGTGTGAGGTGCAGGCAATAACGAGGACACAAGGTTGCAGTCTCTTTACCTCTTTACTGAAGACTTCAGGATCCTCAATCCAGAGCACGTTTAACAGGGCTATCAGAGACCGGCCGGTCCGATGGGCACTTCCAGAGTTCCCTTTGCAGGTGGAAATCGTTGCCTACCACTAGCGCCTGTGTGTTGTAGTCCTACCCTGCTGAGCATTCGGAATAGTCCTCACAACTGCTGTTCTCGATCGTTCATTCTTTCTAATTCTCTCTCGTTCTTTAGTTCCAGATGTTACTAGTTTCTCGTCCCCCCGGTATATTTTTGGCTAGGACGCACCCGTATGACGGGAAGGCTCGGAGCTCTTCCGGGACCCTAGAGACGCCCCTCTCCCACAGTTGCCCCCTATGTCTTCGTAGGAAATTTAAGGTAGACCGCCAACCTATAATTAACTGTCCTGCGGAGTTTGAAGTAAGGCCTAAAGTCAGTTACTCCCGCGGTGTTCCGGCCACCGGCTACGCGCCTCAGTAGGATGTTGCCTCGGTCTCACGGCACGACTCCTACTGGCTCTCCTTTGTGCTTGATCTCGTTTACACTGTTCCACAATATCCTTCTCTTCGTGTCTCTCTCTTGGATACCGCCGCAGGATGTGCAGGAGCGGTTCCGTAACGTTCTGCTCTGTTCGCTAGGTACCTGCCAGGCTCCCACGCCTGACCGGGACCCCCCTGTGTCTTCTCCCTGCAACACCCCCTGCCACGGGATGTTGCCTGAATCCAACCCAGTCAGCTTCTGACTATGTTCCTATCCAACCCCTAGTTTTACCAGTGTGCGGAGTGGCCCAATAAATAAAGCCTTTTTCTCCCCCTAGTGGCCGGAGTGTGAAGTGTAATGTGTGCTGGTGATACCTGGTCAGGAGAACTCCTTCAGTGCCATCAGACGTACCATCACTCCCCTTAGTGGCAGAGTGTCATACTGCAACGACAAGATCTCTGGGGCGCTGCAAATGTATATACACAGTGACTGCACCAGCAGAATAGTGAGTGCAGCTCTGGAGTATAATACAGGATGTAACTCAGGATCAGTAATGTAATGTTTGTACACAGTGACTGCACCAGCAGAATAGTGAGTGCAGCTCTGGGGTATAATACAGGATGTAACTCAGGATCAGTAATGTAATGTCTGTACACAGTGACTGCACCAGCAGAATAGTGAGTGCAGCTCTGGAGTATAATACAGGATGTAACTCAGGATCAGTAATGTAATGTATGTACACAGTGACTGCACCAGCAGAATAGTGAGTGCAGCTCTGGGGTATAATACAGGATGTAACTCAGGATCAGTAATGTAATGTATGTACACAGTGACTGCACCAGCAGAATAGTGAGTGCAGCTCTGGGGTATAATAGATAATGTCCTTCTCTCTTTGGTTTACGTAGTTTTAGTTGCATAAACTGATTTTATGGACAATATGTAGATTTTAACGTTAAGAAAACAATCTACATGTAATGATTTAGTGTGTTCCATAATTTATGTGCTTCCCTTGCAGAGACACACTGGGATAACTTTACTACAGGATTGGGCCAGGTCTACATTACTGGTGATGCAACAATCGAAACCCTCAATGTCACCAACAACGAAACATCTAGTAATTTTACTATAAGACCAGAACAGGACTTCATTACCAGTGACGAAACCCCAGACACTTCTCTAGAGATGTTTCCAAGTAATGTCACTGCAGGATTACACGTGACCAATATCTCACAGGACACAAATGGAAGGCCCAACTCTACCCCTGAGTCCCTCCTAAATAATACTCCTACAGAAGCGGACCTGAGCTACATCAACCAGGAGACAATCAGATCCCCCAACATTACTTTACAGTCACACCCAGAAAATGTTACTTCTGGACCACATCTGACCTACATGATTGAGGAGACATCCGAAATCCCCAACAGTACTCTAGAGACATTTCCAAATAATGTTACTACTGGAGCCAACGTGAGCTATATCACTGAAGAGACATCTAGAGCCCCCAACAGTTCTCCAGAAAATTACTCAAGTAATGTCACTACAGGACCGGACCTGGCCTATATCACTGAAGAGGCATCTAGAGCCCCCAACACTTCTCCAGAAAATTACCCAAGTAATGTCACAACAGGACCGGACCTGACCTATATCACTGAAGAGACATCTAGAGCCCTCAACAGTTCTCCAGAAAATTACCCAAGTAATGTCACTACAGGACCACACCTGGCCTATATCACTGTAGAGACATCTAGAGCCCTCAACATTTCTCCAGAAAATTACCCAAGTAATGTCACTACAGGACCACACCTGACCTATATCACTGAAGAGACATCTAGAGCCCTCAACAGTTCTCCAGAAAATTACTCAAGTAATTTCACTACAGGACCACACCTAACCTATATCACTGAAGAGACATCTAGAGCCCCCAACAGTTCTCCAGAAAATTACTCAAGTAATGTCACTACAGGACCACACTCGACCTCTACCACTCAGTACACATCTGGTACATCAACCTCTACTTTAGAGCCATACCCAAATAATGCTACAACAAGGCCAAACATGAGCTACATCAGTGAGGAGACATCTATAACCCCCAGCACTACTACAGAGAAGTACCAAAGTAACGTTACTTCGGGATCACACCTGACCTACATCACTGAGGAAACATCCAGAACATCCAACACTACTCTATTCGTACCAAATAATGGTACTACAGCAGGAGACCTGATCTACACAAATGAGGAACCATCCAGAACCATCAACAATGTTCACGAGTTCTTCTTCAATGTGACTTCTGGATCAGACTTGACCTCCCTAATGGTGGTAACAGTAAGGACTCTCAACAATACTTTAGAGCAATTACAAAGCAATGTTACTACAGACCCGGGTCTAGTCTATCTCCGCGAGAAGACAACTGGAACCCCTAACACCAGCCTAGAGATGGACAGAACTTCTTATCCTGGTAACTATTTTTCAAGGGGTGTCAGGACAAAGATGAAAAGTTGTGGCCAGACATGTGTCCATCATACTGTTGTATTATTAGGCAGTCCGATCTCGGGATTCTCACTACGAGACTTGGAAGTCAGAACCCAAACTAGAATTAGACAGAACGCCATATCTCAGGACAACAACAGTCCTCCAGAGAATCTTTCACAATCTTTAAAGAATGACCATCATTTTATTTTGATAAATTAATGACACACATGAAAATAAGAAACTTTGTGATATATCTTATCAGAGAAATCTGCTTCTTCCTCCTCAGGGACTGGTAATTTACTCAAAATCCTCAATTTTCAGATAAAATCTGTATTCAGTAAAGGCAAAATGTCCTATTACTGACATAGGAGATGATTGTTAGTGCTCATAAAGTTCTATGGAGGTCTGGAACTGTCATTTCAGGAGAACTTGCAGCACAATGTCTTTGTCTTCATCTAACTTCTCCCTTGTCTTCCCCTCCGCCCACTTCATATTCATAGAACTTTAAAAGCACCAACTGTCCTCTCCTCTCAGTAATGGGAAAATCTCTCTTCCCTGCATACAGATTTGACAGATTTTACTCAAGAATTGAGACTGGAGAAATAGGCAGATTTCTTTGATCAAGACATATCACAAAGTTGCTTATTTTCACGTGTTATATACAGTAGATTTATGAAATAAAAATTAAAATGACGGTTACATGTTAATTACTTACTAGTTACAATTTTAGCCGAATTCTAGATAGCTTTAGGGTTAAACTACATTCATAGTGATCGCTATAGACTGGGATTAGGATCTAAATCACTATCGATACATAGGATGATGACCTAGAATGTGATCTACTGTAAAAACGGAGAAAATAGGATAATAAAGTGGGATCGAAACCAAAATCCATCAGAGATCGTGACGTAAAATTACACTTACAAAGTGTGTGCAGGGGATTAATAGCCATAATATCAATTACGAGTCTTTTACATTACTGCAGTGCTGACATTACAACGAATGTTCTAGATTACTACTGGCGTTATAGTGTTCTAGATTACTAATTACTTAATAGATGGCGTTCTAGGTCATTGCTGACATACTAGAGAATGTTCTAGATTGCTACAGAGAGTGTTCTAGATCATTACTAGTACTGACTCTATATAGAGTGTTCTAGAGCACTACGGGCATTATAGTGTTCTAGACTGATTACTTTATAGAGGGTTCTATATACAGGGGCTTCTCACAAAATTAGAATATCATCAAAAAGTTAATTTATTTCAGTTCTTCAACACAAAAAGTGAATATCCTATATTATCTAGAGTCATTACACACAGAGTGATCTATTTCTCGTGTTTATTTCTGTTAATGTTGATGATTATGGCTTACAGCCAATGAAAACCCAAAAGTCATTATCTCTGTAAATTAGAATACTTTATAACACCAGCTTGAAAAATGATTATAAAATCTGAAATGTCCTACTGAAATGTATGATCAGTAAATGCACTCAATACTTGGTCCAGCTCCTTTTGCATCAATTACTGCATCAATGCGGCGTGGCATGGAGGCGATCAGCCTGTGGCGCTGCTGAGGGGTTATGGAAGCCCAGGTTGCTTTACTAGCAGCCTTCAGCTCGTCTGTATTGTTGGGTCTGGTGTCTCTCATCTTCCTCTTGACAATACTCCATAGATTCTCTCAGGTCAGGTGAGTTTGCTGCCAATCAAGCCCAGTGATACTGTTGTTTTTACACCAGGTATTGGTACTTTTGGCAGTGTGGACAGGGGCCAAGTCCTGCTGGAGAATGACATTTCCATCTCCATAAAGCTTGTCGGCAGAGGGAAGCATGAAGTGCTCTAAAATGTGCTCTCCCTTTATCTGACTACCATCTGCTCACTTTCTCCTCCCTGTCCTCCTGACCTGTCACCCATGTCCAGCACCATGCGCACCCACGCAGGAACCTCGCACACCTAGACCCTCGCACGCTCTCTGACTCTATCCTACCACTGTCCTCCATATCCTCACTCCACGACACACACACTGCCACTGCTTTCTACAATGCCACTCTTGCATCAGCTATTGACACGGTCGCCCCTGTCATGCGTAGCAGAGTGCGACGAACCAATAGACAACCCTGGCATAATAACATCACTAAAAAGCTTCGGCAAGTATCCAGAATTGCAGAACGGCGTTGGAAGAAAACGCATTCACAAGATGATTTCACTGCACTCAAACAACCAACACTGGCAATCAAATCTGCTCTCACCTCTGCTAAACAGATCTACTTCACAACCCTTGTATCTTCCTTATCCCACAACCCCAAATAGTTGTTCAACACTTTTAACTCCCTCCTCCGCCCACCACTGCCCACTCAGAGTTCTCTAATCGCTGCTGAGGACTTTGCCACACACTTCAAAAATAAGACCAAACAAGGCAAGTCTTTGTTGGCCAACCACCACAACCCCTTTGTATGAGAGACCAATGCCGAAACCCCATAACTTCACTCTCCAAAATCACTGAAGGGGAGCTTGCTCATCTTCTCTCCAAATCACACCTCACTACTTGTGCACTTATCCCAATCCCATCCCACCTCCTCCCCAAACTCACCACCACACTAATCCCATCCCTAACCCATCTCTTCAACCTTTCACTAACTTCTGGTACCTTCCCCTCTGCCTTCAAACATGCCACCATCACACCTATCCTCAAAAAGCCATCCCTTGACCCAAGCGCTATGTCCAGCTATCGCCCCATATCTTTGCTCCCATTTGCTTCCAAACTCCCTGAGCAGCACGTCCATGCTGAACTTTCCTCTCACTTTGCATCTATCTCTCTCTTCGACAACCTACAATCTGGCTTCTGTCCCCACCATTCCACTGAGACTGCCCTGACCAAAATTACTAACGACTTACTTACAGCCAAAGCTAACAGACAATTCTCTATACTCCTCCTTCTAGACCTGTCCTCTGCCTTCGACACAGTTGACCACTGCCTCCTACTACAGATCCTCTCTTCCTTTGGGGTCAAAGACCTCGCCCTATCCTGGATCTCCTCATACCTTAGCAACCGCACATTTAGCGTTTCCTACTTCCGTACTACCTCTTCATCTCGCCCCCTCTCTGTCGGAGTCCCCCAAGGCTCTGTCCTAGGACCCCTACTCTTCTCAATCTATACACTCGGCCTGGGACAACTCATAAGGTCGTATAGCTTCTAGTACCATCTATATGCTGATGACACTCAGATCTACCTCTCTGGCCCAGATGTCACCTCCCTGCTGCCCAGAATCCCAGAGTGTGTCTCAGCCATATCCTCCATCTTCTCCTCTTGCTTCCTCAAGCTCAATGTGGAGAAATCTGAACTCATTATCTTTCCTCCATCCCATAGATCTTCCATACCTGATCTATCTATCAAAATAAATGAAATCACACTTTCCCCTGTCCCCAAAATCCGCTGCCTTGGAGTAACCCTTGACTCTGCCCTGTCCTTTAAACCGCACATCCAAGCTCTCGCCACCTCCTGTCGACTCCAGCTCAAAAATATTTCCAGAATCCGTCCTTTCCTCAACCCACACTCTACCATAATGCTCGTGCATGCCCTAATCATCTCCCGCCTGGACTACTGCAACATACTCCTCTGTGGCCTCCCTGCTAACACTCTCGCACCCCTCCAGTCCATCCTTAACTTTGCTGCCCGACTAATTAATCTCTCTCCTCTCTACACTCCTGCGTCACCTCTTTGCAAATCACTTCACTGGCTCACAATTTCCGAGCGTATCCAGTTTAAACTACTAACACTGACCTACAAAGCCATCCATAATCTTTCTCCTCCATATATTTCCACACTTATCTCTCAATATCTTCCCTCACGTAATCTCCGGTCCTCCCAAGACCTCCTCCTCTCCTCCACGCTTATTCGCTCCTCACCCAATCGCCTCTCCCGAATATCCCCCATCCCCTGGAATTCAGTGCCCCAACACATCCAGTTATCCAAACCTGAAAACCCACCTCTTCAAAAAAGCTTACAGCCTGTAAAGACCACACGGCCATCTCAACACCATCGGAGCTCCTGCAACCCTCGACCTACTGTCTCCTTCCCCATAATCCTGTAGAATGCAGCTTGGATTGTAGCCTCCACTCTTCCTCCAGACTCTGGGACCTTGATTTCCAAATGAAATGCAACATTTACTTTCATCTGAACACAACACCTTGGACCACTGACAACAGTCCGGTTCTTCTTCTCCTTGGCCCAGGTAAGACGCTTCTGGCGTTGTCTATTGGTCATGAGTGGCCGGACACAAGGAATGTGACACTTGTAGCCCATGTCCTGGAGACGTCTGTGTGTGGTGAAGCAATGACTCCAGCAGCGTCCGCTCCTTGTGAATCTCCACCACATTACTGAATGGCCTTTTCTTACCAATCCTTTCCAGGCAGCAGTTCTCCCGGTTGCTTGTGCACCTTTCTCTATCACACTTTTTTCTTCCACTCCACTTCCCATTAATATTCTTGGATACAGCACTCTGTGAACAGCCGCCTTCTTTAGCAATGACCTTTTGTGGCTTCCCCTCCTTGTGGAGTGTTTCACTGACGCCTTCTGGACATCTGTCAGGTCAGCAGTCTTCCCCATGATTGTGGAGCTACTGAAACAGACTAAGGACCTTTGCAGGAGTTTTTTAATTATTCTAATTTACTGAGATAATGACTTTTGGGTTTTCATTGGCTGTAAGCCATAATCATCAACATTAACAGAAATAAACACGTGAAATAGATCACTCTGTGTGTAATGACTCTACAGAATATAGGAGATTCACTTTTTGTGTTGAAGAACTGTAATAAATTTACTTTTTGGTGATATTCTAATTTTGTGAGAAGCACTTGTAACTACTAACTTTATAGAGTGTTTTAGATGACTATTGATTTTATAGAGCGGTCTAGATTACTAATTACTTTATAGAGAATGTTCTAGATTACTACAGACATAGTGTTCTAGATAACTACTAGTACTGACATTACAGAGAGAGTGTTCTAGATTACTAATGATTTTATATAGTGTTCAAGACTCTATATAGTCACTATAAAGTCACTCTATATAAGGTCACAACACAATACTGATTCTATAGAGAGCGTTCTAGATTACCACTGACATTACAGTATTCTAGACTACTACAGACATTGCAGACAATTCTAGATTGCTACTGAGGTTATAGATTGTTATAGATTACTAATACTGACGTTATAAATCGGTCTAGATCACTACTGATTTGTTAGAGAATATCGTAGATTTTTACAGACATTATAGTGTTTTAGATTACTACTGGCATTATAGGGAGTGTTCTAGATCACTATTAACATTATAAAGAGTGTTCTACATTACTACTGACTTTAGCGTGTTCTAGATTACTACTGGCATTATAGAGTGTTCTTTATTTTTACTGACTTTATATAGAGTGTCCTAAATTACTACAGACATTATAGAAATTGTTATAGATTACTAAGAGTACAGACTTTTATAGAGTGTTCTAGATTACTACTGACTTTATGGAGTGTTCTAGATTACTACTGACTTTATGGAGTGTTCTAGATTACTACTGACTTTATGGAGTGTTCTAGTTACTACTGACTTTATGGAGTGTTCTAGTTACTACTGACTTTATGGAGTGTTCTAGATTACTACTGACTTTATGGAGTGTTCTAGTTACTACTGACTTTATGGAGTGTTCTAGTTACTACTGACATAATAGTGAGTGCTTTAGATTACTACTGACTCTACAGGGAGAGTGTAGATAATATTAGATGTTTTTCTTACATTATTTGTTTATATTTTAGATATTATTAATTCACTCGATCTGATCGATACCATCACTGACGCTCCCACAACTTGGACCTCAATCACATCCGTACAGACGGGAGGAACTTTTTTCATAAGTACGAAACCTGAGCTATAATACTATTGACAGGACGTGTTACAGCTGATTGGGTGTGTTGGACGGGTTGCTTCATCTCCATTTTACACTATTTGCACCTTAGTAAGAAGAGCCGACTGAATTCTCTAAATATAAAAGCGAAGACATAGGCGCCAATGCATTACTTGCGTTTTTATTTTTTTATTTAGATTTTCACTTTTGCCTTGTTTAAATCATTGCATTTCTTTGTAACCACAATACAATCTGTTATTGTACATCATTTCTTTGCAACAAATTCTTCCAAATCTCGTACACGGCTCATAAATGTGCAATGTAAAAAATGTTCCTAGTTTTTGTATTTAAACATTTTTGCAATTATTTTTTTTTTTTTTTATGCAAACAGTGGATTGTTTCTCAAAATGTCACGGAAACTGGCTAAGAAAAATACTAGCATGCATAAAAATACTTTTATACTTTTTGAAAAGTCTCAAATAATAAATCAGGAGAAAACATCTGAAAGGCCCCAAATAACGCTTACAAAGAAAAATATAAAAAAATAAGGCAGACACGTAAAAATTTGACTTAAAAAAGGCGCAAATATAAAGATGAATGTGGCTCGAACAAAAAACAGGCGCAAAACACAGAAAACATTACAAAAACGTTACAACCCCTCCTCTCTGCAAAAGTAGTGATAAATTGACCCCATAGTTTTAGAGTGTTTGGAGCGGCTATTTAATGGGGTGCAGTTCGTTCCCATCGCTGCCCTCTTTTATTTTTTCTGAGGTCATAGAATTGACTTGTTACCAATTGGTTCTATAATTTTTTTTTATTGCCTGCACCTCTCACTGAAATTTTGTAAACCTGAAGATCTGTAGGTTAGAGACTGCTCATTCAACATCATATGCCATGTTGTGAATGGTAGCATTGTGAGATCTATGGCAAATAAGGACTGGATGTTATCAACTGAGTCCTAAAAGTGCTTATCTTATTACAGGTGCAGTGCATTGTTTCCAGGATGCAGATTGCCCACCCTATTCCATGTGCTCACTACAGGGGGCGCTCCACATATGTCAGTGTCATCTGGGATACTTTTTCCATCAGGACTTGGGCTGCGTGGCAGGTAAAATTGCAATAATGTACCGTATATAAATCTTTTGCTAATAACCTTTTTATCTACTAACCTCCTATTTACTGATAAGCAGATGTATCTAAGACAAATTAAAACATTTAGCTCAGAAAACCAAACTTTTCACTTTAAATGGTATTACATATGAAAATAAGATGTTATTCACTACAATTATTAAAAATAACACAAAGCTACTGGTATCGAAATTAAAAACAACTTGAATCAAAACCTAAGCAAGAAAAATAAAAATATTTATGTAGAAAATTATAAGGACTATAATACTGCCCCTATGTACAATACTATAACTGCTATAATACTGCCCCCTATGTACAAGAATATAACTACTATAATACTGCTCCTATGTACAAGAATATAACTGCTATAATACTGCTCCTATGTACAAGAATATAACTAATATAATACTGCCCCTATGTACAAGAATATAACTACTATAATACTGCTCCTATATACAAGAATGTAACTACTATAATACTGCTCCTATGTACAATACTATAACTGCTATAATACTGCTCCTATGTACAAGAATATAACTACTATAATACTGCCCCTATGTACAAGAATATAACTACTATAATACTGC
The DNA here is from genome assembly GCF_032444005.1 of Ranitomeya imitator. Classification (NCBI taxonomy): domain Eukaryota; kingdom Metazoa; phylum Chordata; class Amphibia; order Anura; family Dendrobatidae; genus Ranitomeya; species Ranitomeya imitator. The sequence goes on along the minus strand of NC_091287.1, from coordinate 16,402,923 downwards.
TCCTATGTACAGGAATATAAATACTATAATACTGCCCCTATGTACAGGAATATAACTACTATAATACTGCTCCTATGTACAACAATATAACTACTATAATACTGCTCCTATGTACAGGAATATAAATACTATAATACTGCTCCTATGTACAGGAATATAACTACTATAATACTGCTCCTATGTACAACAATATAACTACTATAATACTGCCCCTATGTACAAGAATATAACTACTATAATACTGCCCCTATGTACAAGAATATAACTACTATAATACTGCTCCTATGTACAACAATATAACTACTATAATACTGCCCCTATGTACAAGAATATAACTACTATAAGGGTATGTGTCCACGTTCAGGATTGCATCAGGATTTGGTCAGGATTTTATGTCAGTATTTGTAAGCCAAAACCAGGAGTGGGTGATAAATGCAGAAGTGGTGCATGTGTTTCTATTATACTTTTCCTCTAATTGTTCCACTCCTGGTTTTGGCTTACAAATACTGACATAAAATCCTGACCAAATCCTGATGCAATCCTGAACGTGGACACATACCCTAATACTGCTCCTATGTACAAGAGTATAACTACTATAATACTGCTCCTATGTACAAGAATATAACTACTATAATACTGCTCCTATGTACAAGAATATAACTACTATAATACTGCTCCTATGTACAAGAATATAACTACTATAATACTGCCCCTGTGTACAAGAATATAACTACTATAATACTGCTCCTATGTACAAGAATATAACTACTATAATACTGCCCCTATGTACAAGAATATAACTACTATAATACTGCTCCTATGTACAAGAATATAACTACTATAATACTGCCCCTGTGTACAAGAATATAACTACTATAATACTGCCTCTATGTACAAGAATATAACTACTATAATACTGCCCCCTATGTACAAAAATATAACTACTATAATACTGCTCCTGTGTACAAGAATATAACTACTATAATACTGCCTCTATGTACAAGAATATAACTACGGTACTATAATACTGCTCCTATGTACAAGAATATAACTACTATAACACTGCCCCTATATACAAGAATATAACTACTATAATACTGCTCCTATGTACAAGAATATAACTACTATAATACTGCCCCCTATGTACAAGAATATAACTACTATAACACTGCCCCTATATACAAGAATATAACTACTATAATACTGCTCCTATGTACAAGAATATAACTACTATAACACTGCCCCTATATACAAGAATATAACTACTATAATACTGCTCCTGTGTACAAGAATATAACTACTATAATACTGCCTCTATGTACAAGAATATAACTACTATAATACTGCTCCTATGTACAGGAATATAACTACTATAATACTGCCCCTATGTACAAGAATATAACTACTATAATACTGCCCCCTATGTACAAGAATATAACTACTATAATACTGCCTCTATGTACAAGAATATAACTACTATAATACTGCCCCTATGTACAAGAATATAACTACTATAATACTGCTCCTATGTACAAGAATATAACTACTATAATACTGCCCCTACATACAAGAATATAACTACTATAATACTGCCCCTATGTACAAGAATATAACTACTATAATACTGCCCCCTATGTACAAGAATATAACTACTATAATACTGCCTCTATGTACAAGAATATAACTACTATAATACTGCCCCTATGTACAAGAATATAACTACTATAATACTGCCCCTATGTACAAGAATATAACTACTATAATACTACTCCTATGTACAAGAATATAACTACTATAATACTGCCCCTATGTACAAGAATATAACTACTATAATACTGCCTCTATGTACAAGAATATAATTACTATAATACTGCCCCTATGTACAAGAATATAACTACTATAATACTGCCCCTATGTACAAGAATATAACTACTATAATACTGCCTCTATGTACAAGAATATAACTACTATAATACTGCTCCTATGTACAAGAATATAACTGCTATAATACTGCTCCTATGTACAAGAATATAACTACTATAATACTACTCCTATGTACAAGAATATAACTACTATAATACTGCCCCTATGTACAAGAATATAACTACTATAATACTGCCTCTATGTACAAGAATATAACTACTATAATACTGCTCCTATGTACAAGAATATAACTACTATAATACTGCTCCTATGTACAAGAATATAATTACTATAATACTGCCCCTATGTACAAGAATATAACTACTATAATACTGCCCCTATGTTTTCTATGTGGTGATGTCTTAGATCTTTCATTGTAAATTGTTTTTCTGTTTTCTTTTCCTGGAAGCCAGGACATTCCCGGCCAGGATTCCCATTTCCATCCTGTCCTGGGATGAGACATCTGGAGGTGGAGATATTGGAGATGAGATCAGACATATGGAGGCCGCTCAGTATGATCTGGGGGTCCACAGAGTGCGGATGTTGGTAAGAATTGCAGGTCATATGGGGGGGGGGGGGAGATGGTTGCAGTTTGGGGTCTTTTCATCATTTTTTTCTCTGTGTTGGGGGTGGCATTTGGTCCAGATCTCATTACTTGTCAGTTTGTATCTGTCGCTTGTTTTTATTAGAGAATTTGTTTCCAGAAGTTTCTTTTTCTTTAGTTCCAGGATGTCTTCGATCACATTCCGGGTTATGTATCTACGTCGATCACCGATGTGCAGTGAGTAATGTCCGTGCTCCATATGTGAAGGGGAAAACAGAAATGTCTCACCATTATCTGGACATGTTTTCAGTCTGCAGTAGCACAATACCCTACTGATTGGGTTTTCTCCAGTCACACCCAAAGCTGCACTCACAGTTCCTGTTTGGTTCCCGTTAGCAGGATTTCTTCTTCTTCTGCTTCTTCATCTTCTTCTTCTTGTTCTTCTTCTTCTTGTTCTTTTTGTTCTTCTTGTTCTTCTTCTTGTTCTTCTTTTTCTCAGACAGTAAGCAGCAGACCGCAGCTTTGTGTGTGACTGGAGTGTACAATATTATGGAAAAAGACACAAATCTTAAAGTCAATGTCCATCATGATCTTCATTTCATTTGATTTTTGTCTTAAAGGGGTTTTCCGATTTTGGAAAATCTGTCCCCCTCCTGCAGTGTGTTTTAATAACAAATATTCCTTTCTTTAAACCTTTCCCCCGGGTCTTCACCACTGCTCCCAGTCTGCAGTGAGGACATTCCGACGATAGCGCTGCAGACAATCAGGGAGCTTAGCGACTCGTGTCGTCAACTTTGCACGAGTTGACAATAACAAACAGTTTGCTTTTAATAACTCAAGAGACAGGTTTAAAGTTTGACCAATTCAGTGCTTATTAACTTTGTCTCCTTTAAAGCGCGGTCTTCCTGATACAAAGCTCCATATCCCCAGCATTAAAGGTGTAATCACATGGTAAATTTCTGTATAACTTTAGCCACCACTAGAGGGAGCTGAGGAGCTTGCTGCATACACTGAGCTCAATAATAACCTCCTGAGCTCCCCCTAGTGGAGGCTGCAGGCAATCAGAATTTTGTAATGTGACTCCGTGTTTGTGATCTGGAGCTCAGTACCGAACCCCCAAACCGGGAACGTGCACCTCACTATGGGGGCTCACAGAAGTAGACCTTCCACTGCTGATAAGATGTTGGGTTTCATATATCGTGAGACATAAGGGACAAATCTGTCTTAAAGTCCCGGAGGGAGGTCTATGACGCACTCTTTACAGTGAGGTTGATGGCGGCTGTTCCTCCTGTAGGTTGGACGAAGGCCACGTGACGATCGTCCATTCATTCTCCACGCTGTATCCAGTCACTGAGGAGGACGTGTGGAGGGCGCTGACGGTCTCCCCGATCTTCTGCGATGACCCTCATGGCGGCTGCGCGTCTGCGCTGACCCGTGATAACTATCAGGGTAAGATGGGAACAAGACTAAGGAGCAAAGGTTGTCGGGAAATCTCCGCTGTGGCGTCCCTATCTCATCATAATGTAATACTATGCGTCTCTCTATAGAATCATCTTAAAGGGGTCTTCTGTCAATATATAAACAATGGCTCAAGCTCTGAGGTGTCATTGTATAAAGAAAGTCTCCTCTGGCAGGATTTCCTATTGAGTCTCAGAAAAAATGGCAAAATATTACTGCTGTAACTGCAGAGAACCCTTCCCACCTCTATTACTGCTGTGACTGCAGAGAACCCTTCCCTCCTCTATTACTTCTGTAACTGCAGAGAACCCTTCCCTCCTCTATTACTTCTGTAACTGCAGAGAACCCTTCCCTCCTCTATTACTTCTGTAACTGCAGAGAACCCTTCCCTCCTCTATTACTGCTGTGACTGCAGAGAACCCTTCCCTCCTCTATTACTTCTGTAACTGCAGAGAACCCTTTCCTCCTTTATTACTGCTGTGACTGCAGAGAACCCTTCCCTCCTCTATTACTGCTGTGACTGCAGAGAACCCTTCCCTCCTCTATTACTGCTGTGACTGCAGAGAACCCTTCCCTCCTCTATTACTGCTGTAAGTGCATAGAACCCTTCCCTCCTCTATTACTGCTGTAACCGCAGAGAACCCTTCCCTCCTCTATTACTGCTGTGACTGCAGAGAACCCTTCCCTCCTCTATTACTGCTGTAACTGCAGAGAACCCTTCCCTCTATTACTGCTGTAAGTGCATAGAACCCTTCCCTCCTCTATTACTGCTGTAACCGCAGAGAACCCTTCCCTCCTCTATTACTGCTGTGACTGCAGAGAACCCTTCCCTCCTCTATTACTGCTGTAACTGCAGAGAACCCTTCCCTCCTGTACACATAGGTGATTTGATTTGTCCTGTGTTGCTTTGCTGTGAATCAAAGATGTCACCAAGATGGATAAATCCATTATTTACATGACAGAGTGACACACAGTGATACATTCTTCCCATATATTTACTATTATTCCCATAGTCCTAATTGAAGAAGTCTGAAAGACATGTGATTAGCATAATTATGGCAGGTGCCACACAGATAAGAAGTGATAGAAGACGACGTACGAGGAAGGATATCGTTATTAAATAACAATATTAAATAAACAGTTTTAATAAGACAGAGAAAGAACAGGGTCTCTCAATAGTGGGGAAGCAAACTGGAGACCCCCGCTTTATATAGGCTGAGATTTGCAAGGGCAATATAATTAGTTTCTTTACATCACTTGTACCAGTGGGCCTCAGTAACGAGGTCGGCGTATTAATTAATGTCCAAAATGTTCCTATGGTTAATTACTTGCTGAAGAACTGGGACTGTGAGACGGGGAAGTAATGGCAGCTGCTGCCATTGTCAGATTGTCACTTGGACTCAGGTTTGCGCCCGGGCTGGATCATTCCACAACTTCCATGTTCCTCTGGAGGAGCCATTCTTTTGATGATTTGGAGGTCAATTAGGGTTGTTCTCTGCTAAAAGGTGAAATTTCTCTTCATCTTCAGCTTTTTAGCAGAGGCCTGAAGCTTTTGATACAAAATTGACTGATATTTGGAACTGTTCATAATTCTACCCACCAACAAAAGTTCTAGCTGCTGAAAACCGTCCCCAATCAAAACGCTACCTCCACCATGCCTCCCTATGGGGATGGTGATCTTCTGGTGATGCGCACTGGTGGCTTTGCATCTTTTGGATTTATGGCCCAAAAGTTCCCCCTCGGTTGACTGTAGTTTTGTTATTTTTATATTTCTCTGATTTCAGTTTGTTACCCAATGAATTTGTACAAATTATGAGTTACATTAAAAGAGGGGAAAAAAAGCTCTGAAATGCTTCTACTTTGTAGGATTTTTTTATGGCATTTTTTAGGGCGTGTAGACTTTTTATATCGGCTGTTTGCCTCCTCTTACCTCCAGGTTTTGCTTACTCTCCACCTTCTTATTTTCGTCTATATTGCAGGTCTTAGTCTGTGTGACTTTGACGTATGTGACTTCTCCTCCAGCGACTGCCACGTCCACGGGGGGCTGGTGACGTGTGAGTGCCGGCGAGGGTACTATAAGTTCAGCCCCACGGACCGCTCCTGCAGAGGTGAGACTGTGAGTGCCGACGGCGTCGCATCATCAAAGGTCCGATCATTGCGCAATGAAAAGTTCTGGAACCTTCTAATATACTTTGTGTTTCAGCACCTCTGCGTGATGTCATGTCAACTATTGTTTTTTACAGACCAATAAAAAAATCTTACAAAAAAAAAAAGTTTTGCTACAATTGTATCCAGTCCAGTGAGTCCTCTGGAGATAAACTATCTGGACTCTGGGCTGATACATTGTAACAAACTGCCAGCACAAGAGAGAGGCTCATCTGCTATTCTCAAGAGACATTGCTACACAATTGTAGTGAATCTTCAGAGAAGGATTTTCAGCTTCTGGATGTAAGAACATATAATGCCGTATATTGTACCGCACAACGTGTCACAGAATGGACTTTCTATTGCAGAGTGTGGGAGCGGATACAGGAGGACGGAGAGCGGCTGTGAGAGGTCGGTACTGTCTCCTGCCATATTGTGTGTCCACCGAGCTGCTACATCTATCTATATAATCGTCTAAGGGTGACTGCCGTCTGTTTGTCTGTCACGGAAATCCCGCGTCTCGCCTGCCGCAACCAATCAGCGACTGGCACAGACCGGCCGCGAATTCGCCCTTCCCTGCTCCCCTCCAGTCAGTGCCCCTATAGCGGTTTAGCAGTCCGTTAACGCTGCTATTAACCCTGTGTGCCCAACTTCTTACTATTCATGCGGCCTATGTAGCACCAATAGTAAAAACATATAATGTTAAAAATAATAAAAAAAAATTAAAAATCATTATATTCTCACCTTCCGGCGTCTGCGGCAGCCTTTCCTGCTCCTTGCGACGCTCTGGTCCCAAGAATGCCTTGCGGCAATGACCGGAGATGACGTAGCGGTCTCGCGAGATGATGACGTAGCGGTCTCGCGAGACCGCTACATCATCACGTGTTATTGCCGCAATGCATTCTTGGGACCGGAGCGTCGCGAGGAGCATCGGTAAATGCCTGGGCTGGACCCAGGGGCCAACGGAAGGTGAGTATATAACTATTTTTTATTTTAATTCTTTTTTTAACAGGGATATGGTGCCCACATTCCTATATACTACGTGGGCTGTGTTATATACTGCGTAGGCTGTGTTATATACTACGTATCTGCTATATACTGCATGGGCTGTGTTTTATACTGCGTGGCCGGTGTTATATACTACGTCTCTGTGCAATATACTACGTGGCTGTGTTATATACTACATGGCTGTGCTATATACTACATGGCCTGTGTTATATACTACGTCTCTGTGCTATATACTATGTGGGCTGTGCTATATACTACGTGGGCTGTGCAATATATTATGTGGGCTGTGCTATATACTATGTGGCTGTGTTATATACTACGTAGGTTGTGCTATATACTACGTGGGCTGTGTTTTATAGTGCATGGGCTGTGTTATATACTACATCTCTGTGCTATATACTATGTGGGCTGTGCTATATACTACATGAATGTGCTATATACTATGTGGGCTGTGTTATATACTACCTGGGCTGTGTTGTATACTGCGTAGGCTGTGTTATATACTACGTGGGCTGGTTATATACTGCATGGGCTGTGTTATATACTACGTCTCTGTGCTATATACTTCGTGGGCTGTGCAATATACTACGTGGCAGTGCTATATACTATGTGGGCAGTGTTATATACTGCATGGGCTGTGTTATATACTGCGTGGGCTGTGCTATATAGTACTATATAGAATCGGGCCACCATCTAGTATAATTATATATATTTAATATGTATATACATCCTGCACATGTAATATAACGTCTCTGATATACAGCAACTGCATCAGCAGAATAGTGAGTGCAGCTCTGGGGTATAATACAGGATGTAACTCAGGATCAGTAATGTAATGTATGTACACAGTGACTGCACCAGCAGAATAGTGAGTGCAGCTCTGGAGTATAATACAGGATGTAACTCAGGATCAGTAATGTAATGTATGTACACAGTGACTGCACCAGCAGAATAGTGAGTGCAGCTCTGGAGTATAATACAGGATGTAACTCAGGATCAGCAATGTAATTGTATGTACACAGTGACTGCACCAGCAAAATAGTGAGTGCAGCTCTGGAGTATAATACAGGATGTAACTCAGGATTAGCAATGTAATGTATGTACACAGTGACTGCACCAGCAGAATAGTGAGTTCAGCTCTGGAGTATAATACAGGAGGTAACTCAGGATCGGTAATGTAATGTATGTGCACAGTGACTGCACCAGCAGCATAGTGAGTGCAGCTCTGGGGTATAATACTGGATGTAACTCAGGATCAGTAATGTAATGTATGTACACAGTGACTGCACCAGCAGAATAGTGAGTGCAGATCTGGAGTATAATACAGGATGTAACTCAGGATCAGTAATGTAATATATGTACACAGTGACTGCACCAGCAGAATAGTGAGTGCAGCTCTGGAGTATAATACAGGATGTAACTCTGGATCAGTAATGTAATGTATGTACACAGTGACTGCAACAGCAGAATAGTGAGTGCAGCTCTGGAGTATAATACAGGATGTAACTCAGGATCAGCAATGTAATTGTATGTACACAGTGACTGCACCAGCAGAATAGTGAGTGCAGCTCTGGAGTATAATACAGGATGTAACTCAGGATCAGCAATGTAACTGTATGTACACAGTGACTGCACCAGCAGAATAGTGAGTGCAGCTCTGGAGTATACCGTAATACTGGATGTAACTCAGGATCAGCAATGTAATTGTATGTACACAGTGACTGCACCAGCAGAATAGTGAGTGCAGCTCTGGGGTATAATACAGGATGTAACTCCCGATCAGTAATGTAATGTATGTACACAGTGACTGCACCAGCAGAATAGTGAGTGCAGCTCTGGGGTATAATACAGGATGTAACTCACGATCAGTAATGTTATATTTGTAGATTGATTCCTCCAGTTTTCTTCACTTCAATCTATATATATTTTTGTCTAAGGGGTACTTCCGTCTGTTTGTCTGTCTTTCTGTCGGCAACGTCCTTCACGGAAATCCCGCGTTGCTGATTGGTCTCGCCAGCTGCCTGTCATGGCTGCCGCGACCAATCAGCGTCGGCCACAGTCCGAATAGTCCCTCCCCTAAAGTCGGCGCCCGCATGCTCCCCTTCAGTCACCGCTCACACAGGGCTAATACCAGCGGTAACGGACCATGTTATGCCGCGGGTAACTCACTCCGTAACCGCTGCTATAAACACTGTGTGACCAAGTTTTTACTATTGATGCTGCTTATGCAGCATCAATAGTAAAAACATATAATGTTAAAAATAAAAATAAAAAAAAAAACCTGCTTTTCTCACCTTCCGTAGTCCGACGATGTGCTCGCGCCTGCCGCCATCTTCCGCTCCCAGAGATGCATTGCGAAATTATCCAGAAGACTTAGCGGCCTCGCAAGACCGCTAAGTGATCTGGGTAATTTTGCAATGCATCCTGGGAACGAAAGATGGCGGCAGCCGCGCGCAACGCCAGAGCTTCGCTGGATATCGAGTATATAACTATTTTTTATTTTAGTTATTTTTTTTTTAACAGGGATATGTGTTATGGACCTGGTGGTTAGGAGCACCCGGAACGACCTGATGGTTAGACTCACACAGGACAAGCTCTGGGAAGTGGGAGCTCTGCTGACCGCAACCCCTAGTCCTATCACACAACTAGAAATAGCCGTGGAGCGTACCTAACACGACCTAGACGCCTCTTCACAGCCTAAGAGCTAACTAGCCCTAAAGAAAGAGAATAAAGCCTACCTTGCCTCAGAGAAATTCCCCAAAGGAAAAGGCAGCCCCCCACATATATTGACTGTGAGTTAAGATGAAAGTCACAAACACAGAAATGAAACAGGTTTCAGCAAAGGGAGGCCAGACTTACTAAACAGACTGAGGATAGGAAAGGTATCTTTGCGGTCAGCACAAAAAACTACAAAAAGACCACGCAGAGTGTGCAAAAAGACCTCCGCACCGACTCACGGTGCGGAGGTGCCACTCTGCATCCCAGAGCTTCCAGCTAGCAAGGCAAAATCATGATAGCTAGCTGGACAAGGAAACAATGAACAAACAATCAACCAGCAGGGCCTTAGCTTCTGCTGGAGTAGACAGGTCACCAGAAAGATCCAAGAGCGAACAGAACCAGTACAAGAACATTGACAGCTGGCATGGAGTAACGATCTGAGTGGAGTTAAATAGAGCAGCCAGCCAAAGAATAACCTACGTCACCTGTGGAAGGAACCTCAGAAGCAGCAGCTCCACTCACAGCCACCAGAGGGAGTCCATGGACAGAACTCGCCGAAGTACCATTCATGACCACAGGAGGGAGTTCGATAACAGAATTCACAACAGATATGGTGCCCACACTGCTAAATACTACGTGGGCTGTGTTACATACCGCGTGGCTGCTATATACTACATAGGCAGTGTAATATACTATGTGGGCTGTGTTCTATACTGCGTGGGCTGTGCTATATACTACATGGCTGCTATATACTATGTGGGCTGTGCTATATACTACATGGGCTGTGTTAGATACTGCGTGCTATATACTACGTGGCCACTGTTAGATACTACGTGAGCTGTGTTATATATTACGTGGCCAGTGTTACATACTACGTGGGCTGTGTTATATACTGCGTGGCTGCTATATACTGTGTAGGCTGTGTTATATACTACGTGGGCTGTGTTATTTACTGCGTGGCCTATATTAACGCATCGGGTATTCTACAGTATGTATATAGCAGCTGTAATAGGGTGCAGGGTTGAGTATGTCACGATGGAACAGACAGACCAACTGTTGAAGGGGTTTTATTAACAGGGGTAAAATTCTCCTCGCAGGGAGTAAACAGGGGGTTAATAGAGACAAATCAAACAGTAAACAGTTAAGCGGAATCAAAAGGGTTAACGAGTTTTCTTGTAACTTATCAGTCCAGGGAGGTCCTGACTGGAGGGTCCTTTTTCCAACGTGGGTACAGTCACCAGCAGGGCTTGAGATCCTGAAGTCTCTTCTCTGTCTCCTGGAAACTCCGGGGTTAAGCCTCTGCAGCCTGTTCTCCCTGTGCAGCTGGAAGCAGGAAGTCACACAGCCACTCTGCTGCCAGTCTCTGGATATCAGGCTGACAGTCTCTCTCTCCCTGCAGCAGGAACACACACACTGAGCAGTTTCCTTAGTCACACTCAGGGGTCATGGCTTGTCAGTGCGGTCACCGGGGCTGCGCGCTCAGGTCACTGTAAGGGGATACATCATCTCAGATTATGGAGGCTTCCAAGTCCCCACTCTCACTCCAGCCTTAGTGCCCTCACGGGGAGCACTCTGTCATGGGGAGCGCAACGCTGCAGCCTGCTTTCTCTCTGGCACGCTGTCCCCTCTGTGTGGCGCGCTCTGCTCTCCCGCACTTTTCTGACCACACCCCTGTCTCTTCCTCCCTGCCCCAGCCGTCACATGGTCCCTTCTGTCCAGGGCAGAAAGTCTTCCCCCCGACAACCCGGCTGTCTGACTAAGTGGTTCCAGGTAAGGAGCAGGGAAAGCAACCTCCTTACACAGCCACATGGTAAATACCACAGGCCACGTAGTGCTCCTATATACTACATGGCCTGTGCTATATACTATGTGGCTGCTATATACATATATACATACATATTCTAGAATACCTGATGCGTTAGAATCGGGCCACCATCTAGTGTCTGTATAATAATATATCATGGGTCTTTGTTCCATACACAACATGTTTCTTAAAGGGGTTTTAAACTTTAACCCCTTTCTGACATTAGACGTACTATCCCGTCGAGGTGGGGTGGGCCCCTATGACCACCGACGGGATAGTACGTCATATGCGATCGGCAGCGCTCACGGGGGGAGCGCCGCCGATCGCGGCCGGGTGTCAGCTGTTTATCGCAGCTGACATCCGGCACTATGTGCCAGGAGCGGTCACGGACCGCCCCCGGCACATTAACCTCTGGCACACCGCGATCAAAGATGATCGCGATGTGCTGGCGGTATAGGGAAGCTTCCCGCAGGGAGGGGGCTCCCTGCGGGCTTCCCTGAGCCCCCCGCAGCAACGCGATGTGATCGCGTTGTTGTGAGGGTCTTACCTCCCTCCCTGCTTGCTCCAGGCCCGGATCCAAGATGGCCACGGATCCGGGTGCTGCAGGGAGGGAGGTGGCTTCACAGAGCCTGCTCAGAGCAGGCACTGTGAAGCCTGCAGCACTGTAAGTCAGATCAGTGATCTGACAGAGTGCTGTGCACACTGTCAGATCATTGATCTGTGATGTCCACCCCTGGGACAAAATAAAAAAGTTAAAAAAAAAATTTACAAATGTGTAAAAAAAAAATAAAAAAAAATATTCCTAAATAATGAAAAAAAATATATACAGTTAGGTCCATATATATTTGGACAGAGACATCATTTTTCTAATTTTGGTTATAGTCCTTACCACAATAAATTTTAAGCAAAACAATTCAGATGCAGTTGAAGTTCAGACTTTCAGCTTTCATTTGAGGGTATCCACATTAAAATTAGATGAAGGGTTTAGAAGTTTCAGCTCCTTAACATGTGCCAACCTGTTTTTAAAGGGGCCAAAAGTAATTGGACATATTCAATAATTTTAAATAAAATGTTCATTTTTAGTACTTGGTTGAAAACCCTTTGTTGGCAATGACTGCCTGAAGTCTTGAACTCATGGACATCACCAGACGCTGTGTTTCCTCCTTTTTGATGCTCTGCCAGACCTTCACTGCGGTGGTTTTCAGTTGCTGTTTGTTTGTGGGCCTTTCCGTCTGAAGTTTAGTCTTTAACAAGTGAAATGCTGCTCAATTGGGTTGAGATCAGGTGACTGACTTGGCCATTCCAGAATATTCCACTTCTTTGTTTTAATAAACTCTTGGGTTGCTTTGGCTTTATGTTTTGGGTCATTGTCTACCTGTAGTATGAAACGACGACCAATCAGTTTGGCTGCTTTTGGCTGGATCTGAGCACACAGTATGGCGGCTCTGAAGACCTCAGAATTCATTCTTCTGTCCTGTGTCCCATCATCAATAAACACTAGTGACCCAGTGCCACTGGCAGCCATGCTTGCCCGCGCCATCACACCGCCTCCGCCGGGTGTTACAGATGATGTGGTATGCTTTGGATCATGAGCTGTACCTCGCCTGCGCCATACTTTTCTCTTTCCATCATTCTGGTAGAGGTTGATCTTGGTTTCATCTCTCCATAGAATGTTCTTCCAGAACTGTGCGGCTTTTTTAGAGGTTTTTTAGCCTTTTTCTTCTTGATGCTTATGAGTGGCTGCACCGTGCAGTGAACCTTCTGTAGTTACCATCATGCAGTCTTCTCTTTATGGTAGATTTGGATATTGATCCGCCGACCTCCTGGAGAGTGTTGGTCACTTGGTCGGCTGTTGTGAAGGGGTTTCTCTTCACCGTGGAGATTATTCTCCGATCATCCACCACTGTTGTCTTCCGTGGGCGCCCAGGTCTTTTTGCATTGATGAGTTCACCAGTGCTTTCTTTCTTTCTCACGATGTACCAAACTGTAGATTTTGCCACTCCTAATATTGTAGCAATTTCTCGGTTGGGTTTTTTTCTGTTTTCGCAGCTTAAGGATGGCTTGTTTCACCTGCATGGAGAGCTCCTTTACCGCATGTTTACTTCACAGCAAAACCTTCCAAATGCAGCACAGCACCCCAAATCAACTCCAGGCCTTTTATCTGCTTAATTGAGAATGACATAGCGAAGGGATTGCCCACACCTGTCCATGAAATAGCCTTGGAGTCCATTGTCCAATTACTTTTGGTCCCTTTAAAAACAGGGTGGCACATGTTAAGGAGCTGAAACTCCTAAACCCTTCATCCAATTTTAATGTGGATACCCTCAAATGAAAGCTGAAAGTCTGAACTTCAACTGCATCTGAATTGTTTTGTTTGAAATTCATTGTGGTAATGTCTATAACCAAAATTAGAAAAATGTTGTCTCTGTCCAAATATATATGGACCTAACTGTATATATTATTCCCATAAATACATTTCTTCATCTAAATAAAAAAAAACAACAATAAAAGTACACATATTTAGTATCGCCGCGTCCGTAACGACCCAACCCATAAAACTGGCCCACTAGTTAACCCCTTCAGTAAACACCGTAAGAAAAAAAAAAAAAAAACGAGGCAAAAAACAACGCTTTATTATCATACTGCCGAACAAAAAGTGGAATAACACGCGATCAAAAAGACAGATATAAATAACCATGGTACCGCTGAAAACGTCATCTTGTCCCACAAAAAACGAGCCGCCATACAGCATCATCAGCAAAAAAATAAAAAAGTTATAGTCCTGAGAATAAAACGATGCAAAAATAATTATTTTTTCTGTAAAATAGTTTTTATTGTATAAAAGCGCCAAAACATAAAAAAATTATATATATGAGGTGTCGCTGTAATCGTACTGATCCGAAGAATAAAACTGCTTTATCAATTTTACCAAACACGGAACGGTATAAACGCCTCCCCCAAAAGAAATTCATGAATAGCTGTTTTTTGGTCATTCTTCCTCACAAAAATCGAATAAAAAGCGATCAAAAAATGTCACGTGACCGAAAATGTTACCAATAAAAACGTCAACTCGTCCCGCAAAAAAACAAGACCTCACATGACTCTGTGGACCAAGATATGGAAAAATTATAGCTCTCAAAATGTGATAACGCAAAAAATATTTTTTGCAATAAAAAGTGTCTTTCAGTGTTTGACGGCTGCCAATCATAAAAATCCGCTAAAAAACCCGCTATAAAAGTAAATCAAACCCCCCTTCATCACCCCCTTAGTTAGGGAAAAATTTAAAAAATGTATTTATTTCCATTTTCCCATTAGGGCTAGGGCTAGGGTTAGGGCTAGGGTTAGGGCTAGGGTTAGGGCTAGGGTTAGGGTTAGGGCTAGGGTTAGGGTTAGGGCTAGGGTTAGGGTTAGGGCTAGGGTTAGGGCTAGTGTTGGGGTTGGGGCTACAGTTAGGGTTGGGGCTACAGTTAGGGTTAGGGCTAGGGTTAGGGTTGGGGCTACAGTTAGGGTTGGGGCTAAAGTTAGGGTTAAGATTACATTTACAGTTGGGAATAGGGTTGGGATTAGGGTTAGGGGTGTGTCAGGGTTAGAGGTGTGGTTAGGGTTACTGTTGGGATTAGGGTTAGGAGTGTGTTTGGATTAGGGCTTCAGTTATAATTGTCGGGTTTCCACTGTTTAGGCACATCAGGGACTCTCCAACCACGACATGGCGTCCGATCTCAATTCCAGCCAATTCTGCATTGAAAAAGTAAAACAGTGCTCCTTCCCTTTCGAGCTCTCCCGTATGCCCAAACAGGGGTTTACCCCAACATATGGGGTATCAGCGTACTCAGGACAAATAGGACAACAACTTTTGGGGTCCAATTTCTCCTGTTACCTTTGGGAAAATACAAAACTGGGGGCTAAAATATAGTTTTTGTGGGAAAAAAAAAAGATTTTTTATTTTCACGGCTCTGCGTTATAAACTGTAGTAAAACACTTGGGGGTTCAAAGTTCTCACAACACATCTAGATGAGTTCCCTGGGGGGTCTAGTTTCCAGTATGGGGTCACTTATGGGGGGTTTCTACTGTTTAGGTACATTAGGGGCTCTGCAAACGCAATGTGACGCCTGCAGACTATTCCATCTAAGTCTGCATTCCAAATGGCACTCCTTCCCTTCTGAGCCCTCCCATGCGCCCAAACGGTGGTTCCCCCCACATATGGGGTATCAGCGTACTCAGGACAAATTGGACAACAACTTTTAGGGTCGAATTTCTCCTCTTACCCTCGGGAAAATACAAAACTGGGGGCTAAAAAATAATTTTGGGGGGAAAGTTTTTTTTTTTTTTTAATTTTCACGGCTCTGCGTTACAAACTGTAGTGAAACACTTGGGGGTTCAAAGCTCTAACAACCCATCTAGATGAGTTCCTTAGGGTGTCTAGTTTCCAAAATGGTATCACTTGTGGGGGGTTTCTACTGTTTAGGTACATTAGGGGCTCTGCAAACGCAATGTGACACCTGCAGACCATTCCATCTAAGTCTGCATTCCAAATGGAGCTCCTTCCCTTCTGAGCCCTCCCATGCGCCCAAACAGTGGTTCCCCCCCACTTATGGGCTATCAGCGCACTCAGGACAAATTGGACAACAAATCTTGGGGTCCAATTTCTCCTGATACCCTCGGGAAAATACAAAACTGGGGGCTAAAAAATAATTTTTGTGGGAAAAAATTTTTGTTTTATTTTTACGGCTCTGCATTATAAACTTCTGTGAAGCCCTTGGTGGGTCAAAGTGCTCACCACACATCTAGATAAGTTCCTTAGGGGGTCTACTTTCCAAAATGGTGTCACTTGTTGCGGGTTTCTACTGTTTAGGTATATTAGGGGCTCTGCAAACGCAATGTGACACCTGCAGACCATTCCATCTAAGTCCGCATTCCAAATGGCGCTCCTTCCCTTCTGAGCCCTCCCATGCGCCCAAACAGTGGTTCCCCACACATATTGTGTATAATCGCACTCAGGACAAATTAGGCAACAAATTTTGGGGTCCAATTTCTCCTGTTATCCTCGGGAAAATACAAAACTGGGGGCTAAAAAAATAATTTTTGTGGGAAAAATGTTTTGTTTTATTTTTACGGCTCTGCATTATAAACTTCTGTGAAGCCCTTGGTGGGTCAAAGCGCTCAAAACACATCTAGATAAGTTCCTTAGGGGGTCTACTTTCCAAAATGGTGTCACTTGTGGGGGGTTTCAATGTTTAGACACATCAGTGGCTCTCTAAACGCAACATGGCGTCCCATCTCAATTCCTGTAAATTTTGCATTGAAAAGTCAAACGGCGCTCCTTCCCTTCCGAGCTCTCCCATGCGCCCAAACAGTGGTTTACCCCCACATATGGGGTATCGGTGTACTCAGGACAAATTGTACAACTTTTGGGGTCCATTTTCTCCTGTTACCCTTGGTAAAATAAAACAAACTGGAGCTGAAGTAAATTTATTGTGAAAAAAAGTTAAATGTTCATTTTTATTTAAACATTCCAATAATTCCTGTGAAGCACCAGAAGGGTTAATAAACTTCTTGAATGTGGTTTTGAGCACCTTGAGGGGTGCAGTTTTTAGAATGGTGTCACACTTGGGTATTTTCTATCATATAGACCCCTCAAAATGACTTCAAATGAGATGTGGTCCCTAAAAAAAAAATGGTGTTGTAAAAATGAGAAATTGCTGGTCAACTTTTAACCCTTATAACTCCCTAACAAAATAAAATTTTTGGTTCCAAAATTGTGCTGATGTAAAGTAGACATGTGGGAAATGTTACTTATTAAGTATTTTGTGTGACATATCTCTGTGATTTAATTGCATAAAAATTCAAAGTTGGAAAATTGTGAAATTTTCATAATTTTCGCCAAATTTCCGTTTTTTTTTCACAAATAAACGCAGGTACTATCAAAGAATTTTTACCACTATCATGAAGTACAATATGTCACGAGAAAACAATGTCAGAATCACTGGGATCCGTTGAAGCGTTCCAGAGTTATAACCTCATAAAGGGACAGTGGTCAGAATTGTAAAAATTGGCCATGTCATTAACGTGCAAACCACCCTTGGGGGTAAAGGGGTTAAGGAAAGTGAATTCATATTTGCCTAAAATAATATACAGGGCAGATTCTCACCCTCCTCGGGTCCAGCACTGTCTTCCTGTTGCTGCTCACGTGTCAGTGTTTTGGCCGCTCCAAGTGATGTCGCACATAAACGCTGCAGCCAATCAATGAGCTTATCTACCTGGACAGAAGCCACTGAGCTCAGTGATTGGCTGCAGCATTGATGAGCGCTGTCGTTGTGACATCATCATTGCAACTAAAACACCAAGACCAGAGCAATGGCGGGGAGTCAGTGCTGGACCTGGGGAGGGTGAGCACCCACTCTGTTTTTTTGTTTTAGGCATGTAATACCGCGTGGAGTTTCTTTTACAGTGGAAAATTCCTTTAATAGAACAATATAAGGCTCAGTAGTGTTGGGTGTGTTTTGTTTTAAGATAAAAATCAGGGATTTCAGAAAGGAGGGAACCTGAAGTCAGTTTATATGTGACATTGCTGAAAGTAACATCTGGCTGTAGTGCAGAGCACTGACCAGCAGGTGGCAGCAGAGAACTGGACGCACCCGGTATCAGCCCAGTGTGTATCATGTATTATTATTATTATTAGTCGATTACAAAGTAACATAGCGCCCCCCTGGGGACACGTAAGGTCAGCTTGGTACCCTTTTACACAGATGTCCCCTGTCCACATGGCCCACAGGTGGGGAGGCCCCTTTCAATAGCACCAGTGAGACAGCACCAGTTCCTCGTTAGATAGAATCCCATTAACGGATCAGGCTTATATCAGATAGAAACCAGGTGTACAATGAACACAAATACTAAAAATTAATCATAAAAATGTAGCATTTTATTGAATGACAAAAAATATATAAAATATAATACATCAAATACCAAAGATGGCCAGAAGGTGGCACCACAGGGTAACAAATCAGCAGATCCCTCAAGAAAATGATTAGAACAATGAAAAATATGATAGTGAGGTAACAATAAAAAAATATAAAAAATAGAAATGTGAAAAATAAAATGCAGTGAAAAAACATCCCAATATATGTGAGGTAAAGAACATACCGTGAGCGTACGGTGGAGCCAACCTGTTCCGATGCACGTATCGTCAGTAAAAAGCCTTTTTTCAGGGGAGTCTCGCAGAAGGCGGCTTTTTAATGCCGATACGTGCGTAGGGACAGGTTGGCTCCACAGTACACTCACGGTATGTTCTTTACCTCACATATATTGTGATGTGTTTTCACTGCATTTTATTTTTCACATTTGTATTTTTTATAGTTCAGAGTGCAGAGAGTTCAGCAGCTGCTCCATCCTCATCCTCCGCAGGTGCTGCTGTGGCTGCCAGGAAATATCAGACAGCCGCACACGGGGACGGAGGCCGGGAAGGGAAGGAATCGGGCGGCTTCTGGGTGCAGAGTCTTATCGCCTTTTATAAGGCCCTGATGTCTCTCAGTGTGAATGCACATGAGGAAATCACAAGCTGCGCACTTCAGACTAAAGAACTGGTCAATTCTGCCACCTACACATATGTGGAGAGCAGAACAAAAACAATGTAAGACCGTTTCCCCCATACAATCAGTATTCACCCAGCTTTCCTCCATACAAATCGGTATCCACCCAGCTTTCCCCCATACATATCAGTCTCCACCCAGCTTTCCTCCATACAAATCGGTATCCACCCAGCTTTCCCCCATACATATCAGTCTCCACCCAGCTTTCCCCCATACAAATCAGTATCCACCCAGCTTTCCCCCATACAAATCAGCATCCACCCAGCTTTCCCCCATACAAATCAGTATCCACCCAGCTTCCCCCCATACAAATCAGCATCCACCCAGCTTCCCCCCATACAAATCAGCATCCACCCAGCTTCCCCCCATACAAATCAGCATCCACCCAGCTTCCCCCCATACAAATCAGCATCCACCCAGCTTTCCTCCATACAAATCAGTCTCAAATACCGCCGCACCAGGACCAGACCACATAGTGACTAAATATTACGATACTGTAAGGAGAGGATGGAGCCCTGGAGACTGCCCGTCCCAGTCTACGCCGCAGCCTGGAGCCCTCATTATCGGAGGGATATGGCAGGTAATACATTTGTAGCGCCCCCCACGTAAGGGCAATGGGGTACTCGGTACCGGGTCCTTCAGTTCCCTCGGCTGGGATGTCACAGTGGCCCGACCCGGACCGTGGCCCTATGAGGGGCGCCCAATTAAAAGTTGATATAAGTTTGTCAAGTGTTCGTGACGCCACCGTGGTATTCGGTCAGATGGTGATGGTGGGTGGTGCAAGGCGCGGTGAATAACGAGGACACAATGGGTGCAGTCTCTTTACCTTTACTGAAGGCTTCAGCATCCACAGTCCAGAGTGCCGGATCACAGGACAGGCAGAGTCCGGCCGGTCTGATGGCAATTCCAGAGTCCCCTATCCAGGTGGAAATCAGTAGCCTTCCCCTTGCGCACAGTAACATAGTAGGTCCCTACGTGCATTAGCTCCCATAAGGTCCTCACTGTTATTACTCTTCTTTCGGTCCCCCAGATGGATAGGGCATAACCTGTATGACAGTGGTGGCCTGAGGCTATTTTATAGGAACCCTAGCGTCGCCCCTCCTCCGCGTTGCCACCTTGTCTGCTTATGTTCTTAGGTCGGGCAGCCAACTTGAAGATGACTGTCCTGCCGGTCTCAGAAGTAAAGCATAGAGTCTATTACTCCCTCGGTGTTCCGGCTACTGGATCTGCGCTCAGTGGGAGGCAGCCTGCTTCTAGCTGGTCTCCCACTGGTGTTATACTCCTGTTGCTACGACTTCGGTGCTCACTCACTACGACACACTTCCTTTCTTGTCCTTTCCTTGGAGACTGCCGCAATCAGGTGCAGGCGCAGCTCCGTGACCTTCTTTCCTTCCTGGGTCGAGCCCAGTCTGCTCCTCTCCTCTCCTGCTGACTATCTCCTTCTCCCTCCAGTCAGAACTGCCTAACTTCCTAACCAAAGCCCCAGTTTTACCCAAGTGTGAGGAGTGGCCTAGTAGATAGAACCCTTAGCTCCCCCTGGTGGCTGGCGTGTGAAATGTGTGTGGCTGTGATACCTGGCAGGGTGAACTCCTTTGGTGCCATCAGACGTAACATTGCTCCCCCTGGTGGAAGAACGACATCACTGCAACGACCAGGACTTTGGGGCGCTGCACTCCTCCCCGTTAAACCCAGCACTCCGGGGCTGGTAAAAGAACACAACAATTACAGGTTAGCAAAAGACATGCAAAATTTTGGAATGCTTTAACCCCTTCCCGACCTTTGACGCATACGCTGCGTCATGAAAGTCGGTGCCAATCCGACCCATGACGCAGCATATGCGTCATGGAAAGATCGCGTCCCTGCAGGCCGGGTGAAAGGGTTAACTCCCATTTCACCCGATCTGCAGGGACAGGGGGAGTGGTAGTTTAGCCCAGGGTGGGTTGCTTCACCCCCTCGTGGCTACAATCGCTCTGATTGGCTGTTGAAAGTGAAACTGCCAATCAGAGCGATTTGTAATATTTCACCTAAAAAAATGGTGAAATATTACAATCCAGCCATGGCCGATGCTGCAATATCATCGGCCATGGCTGGACACACTAATGTGCACCCACCCCACCCCTCCGATCGCCCCCCCCAGCCCCCCGATCTGTGGTCCGCTCCCCTCGGTCCTGTGCTCCGCTCCCCCGTCCTCCTGTCCGCTCCCCCCGTGCTCCAATCACATCCCCCGTGCTCCAATCACACCCCCCCGCACTCCGATCCCACCCCCCGCACAGCGATCCCCCCCCCGTGCTCCGATCCACCCGCCCGCACAGCGATCCCCCACTCCGTGCTCCAATCCACCCCCCGTGTTCCGATCCACCCCCCCCCCCGTGCTCCGACGGCCCCCCCCGTGCCCTGATCTCCCCCCCCTTATACTTACCTGGTCTCCCGGGGACCATCCGTCTTCTTTCCTGGGCGCCGCCATCTTCCAAAATGGCGGGCGCATGTGCAGTGCGCCCGCCGAATCTGCTGGCCGAATCTGCCGGCCGGCAGATTCGTTCCAGAGTGAATTTTGATCACTGAGATATAACCTATCTCAGTGATCAAAATAAAAAAAAAAAGTAAATGACCCCCCCCCACCCCTTTGTCACCCCCATAGGTAGGGACAATAAAAAAAAAATATATATATTTTTTTCCACTAAGGTTGGGGTAAGAACTAGGGGTAGGGTTAGGGTTAGGGTTAGGGTTAGGGGTAGGGTTAGGGGTAGGGTTAGGGGTAGGGTTAGGGGTAGGGTTAGGAATGTGCACACATATTCTGGTCCTCTGCGGATTTTTCCGCTGGGGATTTGATAAATCCGCAGTGCTAAACCGCTGCGGATTTATGGCGGATTTACCATGTTTTTTCTGCGCATTTCAATGCGGTTTTACAACAGCGATTTTCTATTTGAGCAGTTGTAAAACCGCTGCAGAAAGAAGTGACATGCTGCGGAATGTAAACCGCTGCGTTTCCGTGCAGTTTTTCTGCAGCATGTGTACAGCGATTTTTGTTTCCCATAGGTTTACATTGAACTGTAAACTCATGGGAAACTGCTGCGGATCCGCAGCGTTTTCCGCAGCGTGTGCACATACCTTTAGAATTAGGCTATGTGCACACGGTGCGGATTTGGCTGCGGATTGGCCGCTGCGGATTCGCAGCAGTGTTCCATCAGGTGTACAGTACCATGTAAACATATGGAAAGCCAAATCCGCTGTGCCCATGGTGCGGAAAATACCGCGCGGGAACGCTGCGTTGTATTTTCCGCAGCATGTTAATTCTTTGTGCGGATTCCGCAGCGTTTTACACCTGTTCCTCAATAGGAATCCGCAGGTGAAATCCGGACAAAAAACACTGGCAATCCGCGGTAAATCCGCAGGTAAAACGCAGTGCCTTTTACCCGCGGATTTTTAAAAAATGGTGCTGAAAAATCTCATACGAATCCGCAACGTTGGCACATAGCGTTAGGGCTAGGGTTGGGTTGGAATTAGGGTTGTGGTTAGGGTTAGGGGTGTGTTGGGGTTACGGGTGTGTTGGGGTTAGGGTTGTGATTAGGGTTACGGCTACAGTTGGGATAAGGGTTAGGGGTGTGTTGGGGTTAGGGTTGTGGTTAGGGGTGTGTTGGGGTTAGGGTTGTGATTAGGGTTAGGGGTGTGTTGGGGTTAGGGTTGTGGTTAGGGGTGTGTTGTGGTTAGGGCTGTGATTAGGGTTATGGCTACAGTTGGGATTAGGGTTAGGGGTGTGTTGGGGTTAGTGTTGGAGTTAGAATTGAGGGGTTACCACTGTTTAGGCGCATCAGGGGGTCTCCAAACGCAACATGGCGCCACCATTGATTCCAGCCAATCTTGTATTCAAAAAGTCAAATGGTGCTCCCTCACTTCCGAGCCCCGACGTGCACCCAAACAGTAGTTTACCCCCACATATGGGGCACCAGCATACTCAGGACAAACTGCGCAACAATTACTGGGGTCCAATTTCTCCTGTTACCCTTGTGAAAATAAAGAAATGCTTGCTAAAACATCATTTTTGAGGAAAGAAAAATGATTTTTTATTTTCACAGCTCTGCGTTGTAAACGTCTGTGAAGCACTTGGGGGTTCAAAGTGCTCACCACATATCTAGATAAGTTCCTTGGGGGGTCTAGTTTCTAAAATGGGGTCACTTGTGGGGGGTTTCTACTGTTTAGGCACACCAGGGGCTCTGCAAACGCAATGTGACGCCCGCAGACCATTCCATCAAAGTCTGCATTTCAAAAGTCACTACTTCCCTTCTGAGCCACGACGTGTGCCCAAACAGTGGTTTACCCCCACATATGGGGTATCAGCGTACTCAGGAGAAACTGGACAACAACTTTTGTGGTCCAATTTCTCCTGTAACCCTTGGGAAAATAAAAAATTCTGGGCTAAATAATTATTTTTGAGGAAAGAAAACGTATTTATTATTTTCACGGCTCTGCATTATAAACTTCTGTGAAGCACTTGGGGGTTCAAAGTGCTCACCACACATCTAGATAAGTTCCTTTCGGGGTCTAGTTTCCAAAATGGGGTCACTTGTGGGGGGTTTCTACTGTTAAGCCACATCAGGGGCTCTGCAAACTCAACGTGACGCCCACAGAGCATTCCATCAAAGTCTGCATTTCAAAACGTCACTACTTCACTTCCGAGCCTCGGCATGTGCCCAAACAGTGGTTTACCCCCACATATGGGGTATCAGCGTACTCAGGAGAAACTGGACAACAACTTTTGGGATCCAATTTCTCCTGTTACCCTTGGGAAAATAAAAAATTCTGGGCTAAATAATTATTTTTGAGGAAAGAAAACGTATTTATTATTTTCACGGCTTTGCATTATAAACTTCTATGAAGCACTTGGGGGTTCAAAGTGCTCACCACACATCTAGATAAGTTCCTTTCGGGGTCTAGTTTCCAAAATGGGGTCACTTGTGGGGGGTTTCTACTGTTAAGCCACATCAGGGGCTCTGCAAACGCAACGTGACGCCCACAGAGCATTCCATCAAAGTCTGCATTTCAAAATGTCACTACTTCACTTCCGAGCCCCGGCATGTGCCCAAACAGTGGTTTACCCCCAAATATGGGGTATCAGCGTACTCAGGAGAAACTGGACAACAACTTTTGGGGTCCAATTTCTCCTGTTACCCTTTGTAAAATAAAAAATTGCAGGCTAAAAGATCATTTTTGAGAAAATAATTTTTTTTTTTTTTTCATGGCTCTGCGTTATAAACTTCTGTGAAGCACTTGGGGGTTCAAAGTCCTCACCACACATCTAGATTAGTTCCTCTGGGGGTCTAGTTTCCAAAATGGGGTCATTTCTGGGGGATCTCCAATGTTTAGGCACACAGGGGCTCTCCAAACGTGACATGGTGTCCGCTAATGATTGGAGCTAATTTTCCATTTAAAAAGCCAAATGGCGTGCCATCCCTTCCGAGCCCTGCCGTGCGCCCAAACAGTGGTTTACCCCCACATATGGGGTATCAGCGTACTCAGGACAAACTGGACAACAATATTTGGGGTCCAATTTCTCCTATTATCCTTGACAAAATAGGAAATTCCAGGCTAAAAAAATCATTTTTGAGGAAAGAAAAATTATTTTTTATTTTCATGGCTCTGCGTTATAAACTTCTGTGAAGCACCTGGGGGTTTAAAGTGCTCAATATGCATCTAGATAAGTTCCTTGGGGGGTCTAGTTTCCAAAATGGGGTCACTTGTGGGGGAGCTCCAATGCATAGGCACACAGGGGCTCTCCAAACGCGACATGGTGTCCGCTAACAATTGGAGCTAATTTTCCATTCAAAAAGTCAAATGGCGCGCCTTCCCTTCCGAGCCCTGCCGTGTGCCCAAACAGTGGTTTACCCCCACATATGAGGTATTGGCGTACTCGGGAGAAATTGCCGAACAAATTTTATGATCCATTTTATCCTACTGCCCATGTGAAAATGAAAAAATTGAGGCGAAAAGAATTTTTTTGTGAAAAAAAAGTACTTTTTCATTTTTACGGATCAATTTGTGAAGCACCTGGGGGTTTAAAGTGCTCACTGGGCATCTAAATAAGTTCCTTGGGGGGTCTAGTTTCCAAAATGGGGTCACTTGTGGGGGAGCGCCAATGTTTAGGCACACAGGAGCTCTCCAAACGCGACATGGTGTCCGCTAACGATGGAAATAATTTTTCATTCAAAAAGTCAAATGGCGCTCCTTCCCTTCCGAGCCTTACCATGTGCCCAAACAGTGGTTTACCCCCACATATGAGGTATCGGCGTACTCAGGAGAAATTGCACAGCACATTTTAGGATCCATTTTATCCTGTTGCCCATGTGAAAATGAAAAAATTGAGGCTAAAAGAATTTTTTTGTGAAAAAAAAGTACTTTTTCATTTTTACGGATCAATTTGTGAAGCACCTGGGGGTTCAAAGTGCTCACTATGCATCTAGATAAGTTCCCTGGGGCGTCTAGTTTCCAAAATGGGGTCACTTGTGGGTGAGCTCCAATTTTTAGGCACACGGGGGCTCTCCAAACGTGACATGGTGTCCGCTAAAGAGTGCAGCCAATTTTTGATTCAAAAAGTCAAATGGCGCTCCTTCCCTTCCAAGCCCTGCCGTGCGCCCAAACAGTGGTTTACCCCCACATATGAGGTATCAGCGTACTCAGGACAAATTGGACAACAACTTTCGTGGTTCAGTTTCTCCTTTTACCATTGGGAAAATAAAAAAATTGTTGCTAAAAGATAATTTTTGTGACTAAAAAGTTAAATGTTCATTTTTTCCTTCCATGTTGCTTCTGCTGCTGTGAAGCACCTGAAGGGTTAATAAACTTCTTGAATGTGGTTTTGAGTACCTTGAGGGGTGCAGTTTTTAGAATGGTGTCACTTTTGGGTATTTTCAGCCATATAGACCCCTCAAACTGACTTCAAATGTGAGGTGGTCCCTAAAAAAAATGGTTTTGTAAATTTCGTTGTAAAAATGAGAAATCGCTGGTCAAATTTTAACCCTTATAACTTCCTAACAAAAAAAAATTTTGTTTCCAAAATTGTGCTGATGTAAAGTAAACATGTGGGAAATGTTATTTATTAACTATTTTGTGTCACATATCTCTCTGGTTTAACAGAATAAAAATTCAAAATGTGAAAATTGCGAAATTTTCAAAATTTTCGCCAAATTTCCGTTTTTATCACAAATAAACGCAGAATTTATTGACCTAAATTTACCACTAACATGAAGCCCAATATGTCACGAAAAAACAATCTCAGAACCGCTAGGATCCGTTGAAGCGTTCCTGAATTATTACCTCATAAAGGGACACTGGTCAGAATTGCAAAAAACGGCAAGGTCTTTAAGGTCAAAATAGGCTGGGTCATGAAGGGGTTAAACAAATAAATTAACAGTGCTTCCCTTTATGGGAGGTGAGAACACTTGAACGTTGCAAACATAAACATATTCACATTGTGCGTATTATAAAAGAGAACAATTACTAACTTACTATGAAATACAATTACCGATACAGGTATTCTACCTACTAAGTGCAAGTACCCTCTAAGGGTATACTATCATTAACCCTTAATGTGCAATTTTTAACATTTTCTTTATTCTTCTTCTTAACATGCAGGACTATCTGTCTACCCCTACGGGTCTACTGCATTTTTCTTCCTAAAACCTTAAGGCCCCTTCACATTAAGCGACGCTGCAGCGATACCGACAACGATCCGGATCGCTGCAGCGTCGCTGTTTGGTCGCTCGAGAGCTGTCACACAGACCGCTCTCCAGCGACCAACGATGTCGGTAACCAGGGTAAACATCGGGTAACTAAGCGCAGGGCCGCGCTTAGTAACCCGATGTTTACCCTGGTTACCATGCTAAAAGTAAAAAAAACAAACAGTACATACTTACCTACAGCCGTCTGTCCTCCAGCGCTGCGCTCTGCTTCTCTGCTCTCCTCCTGTACTGTCTGGGAGCCGGAAAGCAGAGCGGTGACGTCACAGACAGTACAGGAGGAGAGCAGAGCACAGCGCTGGAGCACAGACAGCGGTAGGTAAGTATGTACTGTTTGTTTTTTTTCACTTTTAGCATGGTAACCAGGGTAAACATCGGGTTACTAAGCGCGGCCCTGCGCTTAGTTACCCGATGTTTACCCTGGTTACCAGTGAAGACATCGCTGGATCGGTGTCACACACGCCGATCCAGCGATGTCCACGGGAGATCCAGCGACGAAATAAAGTTCTGGACTTTCTTCAGCGACCAACGATCTCCCAGCAGGGGCCTGATCGTTGGTCGCTGTCACACAGAACGATTTTATTAACGATATCGTTGCTACGTCACAAATAGCAACGATATCGTTAACGATATCGTTATGTGTGAAGGTACCTTTACTTCTATCTAAAGTACGTCATTAACATTCTATCACTATTTAGATACATATTATCTACTATGTAAACATTAGCAAATTGCAACAAGAAAACATTCCCTTTAAGATGAAAAATCAGTCTTTTCTGAGGTAGTGCAAACAATCAACAAGTCAGTTATAAACTTTAAGACAAGAGAAACTTTCACGTCGTCATCAGGAACAGTTTCTTCGCAAAGTCTTCTTGCTTGTAAAACCAGTAGAGAGCACCTTTAAGAAGGTGCAAACTATTCACAGAGGACAGTTCGGGAACCATTCACCGTCCATGATTCCAATGTTCTTTCAAAACCATGATGAACTGGAACAAGATAGGGATCCCGGGTAAACTAAGGGATCCCTTTAAGAGTTAACCCTAAACGGGTTCAAAGCAGCAAAAGCAGGAAAACAAACAGTTAACTATTTACATTTTTCGGGGTTTTGAGGTTTACTTGGGTTCTGGTGGTCTCCACTTAGGCCTTACCAGACAGGTTGGCCTCTGTGGCCCAGGAAGACTCACATTCCGGTCTACTCCCGGCGCCAAATGTACTCAATGAGTCTGTTCTTTCTGCACAACCAGGTTGTGCGCAGCTATAAAGGTCTGTGTGGTCCAGTGAATGATGCCAGGGATGGTACGGGCTGCTGCAGCGGCCTCCTCGGCGAGTCCCTCCTCTAGGGTCTTGGAGACCGCTAAGACAGCCGTGCACTTTTGGATATCCCGGGCCCACCAGCCGTTCCCCCTTTGGTACCGGCGGTAGCTTACTGCATCCCCCAGCTTCAAAACGGGATCTCCACCGTTTCCGGACAAGCAGGCCTCTATCTCCTCCTGGGTGACGTGGACCCTCACCGACGACCCGATCTCCTGTACAAAACCTTTTCCTCTCTGGGGTTGATAGACAACCACAACGCTCCACTTCGGCAGAGAGAACCACCCAGTAGCTCGCCGCGAGCCTCCCGCTCCACTTCTCGAACGTACTCCGCAATCAAGTGTCTCCGGTACTCCCCCCATGGGAAGGGTCCCAGGTCATGCCCCCCTACTAGTCTGGGGTCAGGCGACGGGAACGCCGGGAGTCCAGCGGTCGCGACCCTGGGCGGGTCAGGAGCGGAGGGAGGGTGTTCTTCCTGAGAGCCGTGGCACCGGACACCCGTACCTACAGTGACTTCCTCGGCGCCACTCCGCTCCGCTGGGGGCGGCACCAGAGCTGGTGCAGGC
Organism: Ranitomeya imitator; assembly: GCF_032444005.1. Taxonomy (NCBI): domain Eukaryota; kingdom Metazoa; phylum Chordata; class Amphibia; order Anura; family Dendrobatidae; genus Ranitomeya; species Ranitomeya imitator. The sequence goes on along the minus strand of NC_091287.1, from coordinate 16,374,130 downwards.
AACAGAACTCCTGTGGACAGCTCCCATGGGTCCAGTCTCTCCAGCGGTGGCATGCCGGCATAATCCTCCGGTGACGGGGGACGGTGCGGGGCCATTCTTTTTCGGATGTCCCCTCTGGTCTCCAACTCTGTGCCTTCTGAGTCATAGTTTCGTTTCTTCGGTCTCCGCCCGCCATAGAAAATTAGGAGGCGGACCACTGCTGCTGGCGGACTTGTCCTCAAGGTACAGAAATATTTAGACTGGGCGGCCATTATTTTTCGCGCTTCTCAGTTCGTTCACGCCCACAACTCCACGCCCTTCTTCTTCTCCAGCGCTCCTCGTGGCGCGGCAATGGCGGCAGTTTTGGCGGGAATTTTTGAGGTAAATTGCAATACACAGTTCTTAAGCAGATCACAGTTCAAGCACAATTCTGGCACAGTTCTAAGGCACACATGACCCGAATTCTCAGGCTTAAGTAGATCCTGTTTGTGACGCCAAAGTTGTAGCGCCCCCCAGGTAAGGGCAATGGGGTACTCGGTACCGGGTCCTTGAGTTCCCTCGGCTGGGATGTCACAGTGGCCCAACCCGGACCGTAGCCCTTTGAGGGGCGTCCAATTAAAAGGTGTTATAAGTTTGTCAAGTGTTCGTGACGCCACCTGTGGTATTCGGTCAGGGTGACCGACGCTGCTTAGGGGTCCGCTGGGGTGATGGAATGGCAGCTAGATGGTATACCTTCCCACAGGTGAAATATGTCCCCAGGGCTTCCCAGAAGTGTAGATGGTGATGGTGGGTGGTGCAAGGCGCGGTGAATAACGAGGACACAATGGGTGCAGTCTCTTTACCTTTACTGAAGGCTTCAGCATCCACAGTCCAGAGTGCCGGATGACAGGGTAGCAGGGTCCGGCCGGACTGATGGCAATTCCAGAGTCCCCTTATCCAGGTGGAAATCAGTAGCCTTCCCCTTGCGCACAGTAACGTAGTAGGTCCCTACGTGCATTAGCCCTCATAGGGTCCTCACTCTTGTTACTCTTCTCTCGGTCTCCCAGATGGATAGGACAAACCCGTATGATGGTGGTGGCCTGAGGCTATTTTATAGGGACCCTAGCGTCGCCCCTCCCCCGCGTTGCCACCTTGTCTGCTTAGGTTTTTAGGACGGGCAGCCAACTTGAAGATGACTGTCCTGCCGGTCTCTGAAGTAAAGCGTAGAGTCTATTACTCCCTCGGTGTTCCGGCTACCGGATCTGCGCTCAGTGGGAGGCAGCCTGCTTCTAGCTGGTCTCCCCCTGGTGTTATACTCCTGTTGCTACGACTTCGGTGCTCACTCACTACGACACACTTCCTTTCTTGTCCTTTCCTTAGAGACTGCCGCAATCAGGTGCAGGCTCAGCTCCGTGACCTTCTTTCCTTCCTGGGTCGAGCCCAGTCTGCTCCTCTCCTCTCCTGCTGACTATCTCCTTCTCCCTCCAGTCAGAACTGCCTAACTTCCTAACCAAAGCCCCAGTTTTACCCAAGTGTGAGGAGTGGCCTAATAGATAGAACCCTTAGCTCCCCCTGGTGGCCAGCGTGTGAAATGTGTGTGGCTGTGATACCTGGCAGGGTGAACTCCTTTGGTGCCATCAGACGTAACATTGCTCCCCCTGGTGGAAGAACGACATTACTGCAACGACGAGGACTCTGGGGCGCTGCACATTGTTTTTCTAAAGCTTTATAGTGTAGTTTTAGGTCAAAGAGGGATGCTTAGGGATGAGCTAGGAAGGTGCAGGGACAGGTAGTGCGGCACTTGTGGTTTTGTACTTGCGGTGAGACGAAAAACCAATGCTAGCAGCGTTTGGTTTTTTTCCATTGCTGCAAGTACCGCATTTGCCAGATCGCTGCAAAACCGCAAGTGCCGCACATGTCCGCAAGTCCCATAGGGAATGAATGAGGCCGAATGCAGTGTTGCCATAAGTGATCTGTTACGCGGCAGACGCCGGATCTGCCGCGAATGGCAAAAATCGCTGATGTGAAAGTCGCCTAAGGCACTGCCGACAGTGTCTGCATTAGTCCTAGTCACCAATGGGGGAGGCAGCACGAAAAGTGCCTAGGGCAGCAGAAACTCTAAATACGGCCCTGCAAATGATTGACATGAAATGATATCTCCCATATTCTTCACAGTCCCTATAAGGAGCGTCCTTCAGAGAGAGCCCCATGTACAGTGTCATTCAGTGTCCTATAAACGGTGTCATACACAGATTGCCTCATAAACAGGGGCACGTAAAAGTTTGGGCACCCCTGGTCAAAATTACTGTTATTGTGAATAGATAAGCAAAATTAACATAAAATGATCTCTAAAAGGCCTAAAGTTAAAGATGACACATTTCCTTTGTATTTTAGGCCAAAAAATATATATATTCTAATTTTTTACACTTTAAAAATTACAAAAGGGAAAATGGTCCAATGCAAAAGTTTGGGCACCCTTGGAGAATTGTGTGCTCAGATAACTTTGACTACGGTTTCAGACCTTAATATGCCTGATAGGGGTTATGGCTTGTTCACTATTATCGTTAGGAAAGGCCAGGTGATGCAAATTTCTCAGCTTTATTAAAATCCACCCTCCTGTAACCTTGTGCCAAAAAACAGCGGCCATTGGATCTTCTTAGCAACTGCCTAGCACTCTGAGAAATAAAATGGTGGAGGCCACAAAGCAGGAGAAGGCTATAAAAAGACAGCAAAGCGTTTTCAAGTTGCCCTTTCCTCAGTTCAAAATGTAATTGGGAAATGTCAGTTACCAAGAACAGTGGAGGTCAAGATAAGGTCTGGAAGACCAAGCAAAATGTAAGTGAGAGATGCTTGCAGGAATTCTAGAGAGACAAATCAGAATCCCTGCTTGACTGCAAATATCCTTCAGAAATATGTAGCAAACTCCGGAGTTGTGGTACATTGTTCTATTTTTCAGAGACACCTGCACAAATATGGCCTTCATGGAAGAGTCATCAGAAGAAAACCTCTCCTGCGTCCTCGCCATAAAATTCAGCATCAGAAGTATGCAAAAGAAAATCTAAACAAGCCTGATGCATTTTGGAAACAAGTTCTGTGAATGGATGAGATTAAAATAGAACTCTGTGGCCACAATTATCACAGGTATGTGTGGAGAAAAGAGGGCACAGAATTTCAGGAAAAGAACATCTCGCCAACCATTAACCATGGTGGTAGATCAATCAGTCTTTGGGGTTGTGTTGTAGCCAATGTCACAGGGAACATTTCACGGGTAGAGGGAAGAATGGATTAAATGAAATTTCAATAAATTCTTGATGCAAACATAACACATCTGTAAAAAAGCTGAAGGTGAGAAGAGGAAGAGGATGGCTGCTACAAAAGGATAATGAGACTAAAGACACGTCACAATCCACAATAGACGACCTCAAAAGGCACAAGATGAAGGTTTTACAATGGCTCTCACAGTCCCCAGATCTGAACAGCATTGAAAATCTGTGGCAAAACCTCAAAACAGCAGAAGATGCAAGACGCCCCAGGAATCTCACAGAACGGGAGGAATTCTCCAAGGAAGAATGGAGGAAAATCCCTCAAACAAGAATTGAAAGCAGCTTTTCTGGCTACGAAAAGCTTTTACAAGCTGTGATACTTGCAAAATGGGGCGTTACTAGCTACTAACCATGCGGGGTGCTCAAACTTTTGCATTGGCCCATTTTCCTTTTTTTTTAATTTTTAAAATGAGACCATATACAGTAATTATTTATTTTTGCCTAAAAATAGAAAGGAAATGTGTCATCTGTAACTTTAAGGGTATGTGCACACGTTGCGGATTCATGTGCGGATTTTTTTCGCACAGAATCTGCAGAATCCGCAGGTAAAATGACCTGCGTTTTACCTGCGGATTTAGTGCGGATTTCCTGCAGATTTTGTGCGGTTTTCGCCTCCGTTTTTACACCTGTGGATTCCTATTATGGAATAGGTGTAAAAACGCTGCGGAATCCGCACAAAGAATTGACATGCTGCGGAATAAACAACGATGCGTTTCTGCGCGGTATTTTCCGCAGCATGTGCACTGCGGATTTGGTTTTCCATAGGTTTACCTGGTAATGTACAACGCATGGGCCAAAACCCGCTGCGGATCCGCAGGGCCAAATCCGCAATGTGTGCACATAGCCTAAGGCTTTTAGAGATCATTTCATCTTCGAATTGCTTAGCTGTTAACAATAACAGCAATTTTGACCAGGGGTGCACAAACAGGGCCGGCTCTAGGTTTTTGAGGGCCCCGGGCGAAAGAGTCTCAGTGGGCCCCCCCTTTAACACGTACCATGATTCATGATCGCATATAACACAGCCCACGTAGTATATAGCACAGCCACGTAGCACATAACACAGCCACGTAGTATATAGCACAGCGCACGTAGCATATAACAGCCCATATAGTATATAGCACAGTCCAGGTAGTATATAACACACCCACGTAGTATATAGCACAGCCACGTAGTATATAGCACAGCCACGTAGCATATAACACAGCCATGTAGTATATAACAGCCCACGTAGCATATAACACAGCCATGTAGTATATAGCACAGCCCACGTAGTATATAGCACAGCCACGTAGCACATAACACAGCCACGTAGTATATAGCACAGCGCATGTAGGATATAACAGCCCATATAGTATATAGCACAGCCCAGGTAGTATAGAACACACCAATGTAGTATATAGCACAGCCACGTAGTATATAGCACAGCCACGTAGCATATAACACAGCCATGTAGTATACAGCACAGCCCACGTAGTATATAACACACCCATGTAGTATATAGCACAGACATGTAGTATACAGCACAGCCCCCCTCTCCCCAAGAATGGCCCCATAGTCCAGTACTCACTGTTAGTTACAAAAAAACAAAACACTCCTCACCTCTCAACGTTCCCGCGCTGCACTGCTCCCTTCCTGCTCCGGTCTCAGTGGCTGCCGCTGCACTGCCTGACACACAGCGAGTGCGCGATGATGTCATCGTGCACCCGCAGCGGCAGTGTCAGAGGCAGAGTGGGGAATGATGGGAGAGGGAGCGTTAAATGTGACCAAGTTTGCGAGTCTGAATAATTCTGATCTGGAGCAGTCGCCTTTTCAGATCCTGTTTCCGCCGCACCCGATATGGCTGTATGATCAGTGTCAAGCTAAAGGCATCTAAACCCCATAGGTGCCACCTGACTGAGGCTCCGCACCCAATAATCAGTGCAGGCTCAGCGATACCTTATTGAAACATGTCTGGCATGACACCGAATGGTAATAAATGGGGTCACGGAAACCTCTATGGAGGTCACTTTGACATTACCATAGACGTGTTTGTGACAAGACGCCTGAAATATCATGGATTTAGTCCCAGGAGACCTCAGAGTGTTACACACGTTTTATTAAGATCATTTCCTAGAAACAAATTCTAGGAAAAATTGTTAACATTTAAAAAAAAAAATTTCAATTTTTTTTCATATTGTCTTTGTTTCCAGGTGTCCGATAGGATTTGGTGGTTTCAACTGTGATGAATGTAAGACGTAATGCCGTTTGTGGGGAACTTTAGGGAGGGATATTTGGATTGTAGGTAATGGATCTTGCTTTTTTCTAGCATACCTATTGGCGGTGATTGTGGAGTCCTGTGTGGGTTGTGGTCTCCTGGTTTCATTGATCACTCTGCTGGTCTTCTACTTCAGGTGAGTCCTGCCATCTTCTACCTGTGATGTCAGTGAAGATACCCTTCTACTTTTATGGTTAAGCATGTCCTTTATTTTCAGATTGCGTGTTTTTCCTGCCCCCCTCTTCCCTGGGAATGAATGTCTTCTTTGTGCTCTGCTTTATCTCTGCCCTTTGCTTAACGGACAGATTTGTCCATTCTCACTGATAGCAATTTTGGCATTGGCCCCTATTTCTTGCACAATGCCACTGAAGCCACCAGCTGTGAGGTGATGTTTACTGGGAAAGTGTGAATGACCCACAGGGAAGGTGTCAGTTTGGGTTGAATAAACCCATCTGTCACATGTTAGCAATGAAGCCAATATTATTCTGTTTCTCCACTGCCTCTGGCCATAATTATGGGGCTAGAGACTTTCCAGGGACCAGACCATGTATTTCTGCATTAGCCTAAGTTAAGGGAACTATAGTTAAGTCATAATCACATCCTGAGGTTAATAGTTTTACCTCCTATTTATTTGTAACTTAACAATTTATAGCAGAAACACTACTTATAGCAAGAGGTACCAACAACAGAATGAACATAAAGGTCTCTTACGCCATATAAGTGTTAGACTTGAAAGGGAAACTTACTTTCTTGTCAACTCTATTTAACATTCAGTCTCATGACTGATTTAAACTAATGGGAACTGTAGTGGGTACGGCAACAACCCCACCCAGCCAAATGAGATACTGTATGCACAATAAATTCTATGTAAAGACCCTTAGAGTTAGATTGATAAGCAAAAGAGTAACAATGTTTTGAAATTTTCACTTTCAGGCTCCAAATCTCATCATCCACTACTGCTTCAAACGTGAGACTACGATCATTTTATAGACAATCATCTTGGCAATCTCATATGTAAATTTAACTTGCAACTTTACTAGTTATGCAGATTCTTGTCATGTCACTGCATTGTTACTGTTTTGCTCCTGGTGGTGGAAAAATATTTTCTTCCTGTATACTACAAAATACAACCTGTTCTCACATTCCCTAATAGCTCAGTGTGTTAATAGGTTGATTCCAATGCAAATGGTCACTGGTTTGATTCGAGGAGCAGCCATGAAAAAGATTTCTCAAGAAAAGAGAAACCGCATTATCCAGCGCATCGACAGCAGTCTCTCGGCCAAGAAAACTTCCAAACTGCATCATGTGAGCGCCATGACAGTTGGAAGAATACGAAATGAAGTTTGTCCGTCCATTCAAAAGCCAAGAGGTGGACGTCCAAGCAAAATTTCGGAGTTAACAAGTCGGCTTCTCCCAAGGTCCATCAGTTCTGGTGCGACAAACACGGCAGTGGAGGAGGCTCGTAAGCCTCATAATAGTGAGATCACAGACGTCCATACAACCACTGTGCGATACATGTAACACAAGTCTGGAATGGTGTCCCAAAAAAAAGTGAAGAAGAATCGACTTCAATATTTGCGAGAAATTGTGAAAAGTGGACAGTAGAAGATTGGAAACAGGTGATTTCGAGCAACGAGATGAAAGTCAATAGACGGCTCTGATAGGTGCAACTGGGTCCGGAAGAAACCAGTTAAAATGGGGCTAACGGAGCATGAAATTGAAGGAACTGGCAAGTCTGGTGGAGGAAGCCTGATGATATGTTCTTGTTTCACAACCAAAGGCTTTGGATACTTGACCAGGATCGATGGTGGTCTCAATGTTGATCTATGCAAGACGAGTTACTTCACACACTCGAGTACTACGGGGATGTGAAGGACGATATAATGTTCCAGCAGGACAACGACCAGAAGCATACAGCGAGATTGGCAAAGAATGGGTTCAATGAGCATGAAGTAGAGGTGCTGGATTGGTCCCACAGTCCCCAGACCTCAACCCAATCTAACAGTCATGGGTAGAGTTGAGGAAAAAGCTGTATACGTAACCAAGTGAGGCGACCAGTATGCTCCAACTATGGGAACGTGGCGAAGAAACCTGGGATCAGATTATGGTTGAGAGATGCTTGGTTCTGATGGAGAGCAGCCCAGAAGGATGCAGGCCGTGGTGAAAACCAAAGGTAGATTTACAAAATACTAACAAAATAATAAAATTAATTAAAATTTAGATTTTTAGGAGCAAAACAGTAATAATGTAGTGACAATGACAAGAATCTGCATAACTAATCATATGAAAAATAGGTGAAAATTACAATTATGTATGAGATAGAAAAGTAGAAAAGATGATTGTCTATAAAATGATGGGAGTCTCACGATCGGAGCAGTAGTGGACGGTGAGATATGGAGCCTGGAAGTCAGAGGGTAAAAGCATTGTTATCCTTTTGCTTGTCAGTATATATACGGGGCTTTGAGATATTTTATAAATTTCATCTTGATATATTTGTAAATTGATAATTAACCAAGGGAAGGGTGTAACTATTTTGGATAATCTTGGCTTTCATTTTATTATAATCCAGTTGTACCCATAGTTTGAGCATTTATTAGATGCAAACACTAAGTAAAAGGATTCTGAGGGAGGTGAAGTCGGAACTTTGGATGTGACTGGAATATACTGTAATATTTTATCAGATATTGTGGAATCATGTGATGTAAGAAACACCACATTTCTACTATGCCGTGCAGAAAAGTTCTGATAAACTGTCATAGTTTTACCTCTGGGGGCTGAAGGGTTAATAGCAGCCATCAAGGAAATCCAAAGAACATGTCGGTATGTGTCCACTAGGAGGAAGAAGCCTCAGAAGCCTATATTAATGGACAGCGTTGTCTTCGGGGTCCCCACCAACCAACCATCTATCCGATTGCCAAGGGCTCAGTTTTCATGGAGAAGAGAGTGGGAATGGAACGAGCCACCGGAAAAAGTCCAAACAGACATCGACCAAGACGCAGCCAGCCCGGTAAGCTTGAGACCCCAATACAAAATAATGCCCAGTGCAAAAATGTTACAATATATCGTTCCTCGGGGGTGGAGCATGGCCAATGCGATTTAATGTTTTCAATATATCGTTCCTCGGGGGTGGAGCATGGCCAATGCGATTTGATGTTTTCAATATATCGTTCCTCGGGGGTGGAGCATGGCCAATGCGATTTGATGTTTTCAATATATCGTTCCTCGGGGGTGGAGCATGGCCAATGCGATTTGATGTTTTCAATATATCGTTCCTCGGGGGTGGAGCATGGCCAATGCGATTTGATGTTTTCAATATATCGTTCCTAGGGGGTGGAGCATGGCCAATGCGATTTGATGTTTTCAATATATCGTTCCTCGGGGGTGGAGCATGGCCAATGCAATTTGATGTTTTCAATATATCTTTCCTCGGGGGTGGAGCATGGCCAATGCGATTTGATGTTTTCAATATATCGTTCCTCGGGGGTGGAGCATGGCCAATGTGATTTGATTTTTTTTTAATGTGGCATGTTCCCCTCACTCATATCGTTTATGGGAATATCTTGACAATTTTTGTGTCCCAGAAGATACAGGATTGTGTCTCCTGCCGGGTAATATGGAGTAGCCAACTACTGAAATGGAGCCATTGGGTCATTAACGGCTGTGACATAGGGCTAAGCAGATACAAGGTAGACAGTACCAAGGTGACGGGCAGCAGAGGCCCAGGCACGTGGAGTTTGGCACAAACAGCATCAGTCAATACAATATGTAATTAAAATACTTTAATCAATGGAATTAAGAACTTTGTATGTACGGATCATTCTCCAGCAGTTCTGAATATTCTACCCCTGACTAGAAGACAAGGTGAAATGTGGAAATTGAATCCGTACTGGCCGGCTACGTTATATTCCCCTAAACTATCTAAGGTGATAGTTACTTTGGCCAATTAACATTACTGCAATTATCTGAAGAACAAAGGGAGGCCCTAGACGCACCTCAAAATAATAAGGCCCCGAGTATGGAAGGAGTCCCCTCTGAATTACACAAAGAGCTGCGGGCTTTATTGTTAGAATCAATAAGGATCATAAGAATCCGGTAGATCTTGAGTCTGCAAAACGTCTAACGCCTCGACGGGCAAAATTGGCATTGTTCTTCACCAGGTTTAACTTTTTTGTTACATATAGGCTGGGGAACAAAAACATTAAGGTGGGTGCCTGATCTCATTGTTTTCTTGGGGGTGGAGATAATTGTGAACCGCTTCCTATACTACATAAAGGGCATATACTTTCCTCCATATTAATGTCTATGGATGTAGATGAGGACAGTGAAGCCCCCGGAGGTGGATGTGGGGGGCACATACTTTCCTCCATATTAATGTCTATGGATGTAGATGAGGACAGTGAAGCCCCCGGAGGTGGATGTGGGGGCACATACTTTCCTCCATATTAATGTCTATGGATGTAGATGAGGACAGAGAAGCCCCCGGAGGTGGATGTGGGGGGCACATACTTTCTCCATATTAATATCTATGGATGTAGATGAGGACAGTGAAGCCCCCGGAGGTGGATGTGGGGGGCACATACTTTCTCCATATTAATGTCTATGGATGTAGATGAGGACAGTGAAGCCCCCGGAGGAGGATGTGGGGGGCACATACTGTCTCCATATTAATGTCTATGGATGTAGATGAGGACAGTGAAGCCCCCGGAGGAGGATGTGGGGGGCACATACTGTCTCCATATTAATGTCTATGGATGTAGATGAGGACAGAGAAGCCCCCGGAGGTGGATGTGGGGGGCATATACTTTCTCCATATTAATGTCTATGGATGTAGATGAGGACAGTGAAGCCCCCGGAGGTGGATGTGGGGGGCACATACTGTCTCCATATTAATGTCTATGGATGTAGATGAGGACAGTGAAGCCCCCGGAGGAGAATGTGGGGGGCATATACTTTCCTCCATATTAATGTCTATGGATGTAGATGAGGACAGTGAAGCCCCCGGAGGAGAATGTGGGGGGCATATACTTTCCTCCATATTAATGTCTATGGATGTAGATGAGGACAGTGAAGCCCACGGAGGTGGATGTGGGGGGCACATACTTTCTCCATATTAATGTCTATGGATGTAGATGAGGACAGTGAAGCCCCCGGAGGTGGATGTGGGGGGCACATACTTTCCTCCATATTAATGACTATGGATGTAGATGAGGACAGAGAAGCCCCCGGAGGAGGATGTGGGGGGCACATACTTTCCTCCATATTAATGTCTATGGATGTAGATGAGGACAGAGAAGCCCCCGGAGGTGGATGTGGGGGGCACATACTTTCCTCCATATTAATGTCTATGGATGTAGATGAGGACAGAGAAGCCCCCGGAGGAGGATGTGGGGGGCACATACTTTCCTCCATATTAATGTCTATGGATGTAGATGAGGACAGTGAAGCCCCCGGAGGTGGATGTGGGGGGCACATACTTTCTCCATATTAATGTCTATGGATGTAGATGAGGACAGAGAAGCCCCCGGAGGTGGATGTGGGGGGCATATACTTTCCTCCATATTAATGTCTATGGATGTAGATGAGGACAGTGAAGCCCACGGAGGTGGATGTGGGGGGCACATACTTTCTCCATATTAATGTCTATGGATGTAGATGAGGACAGTGAAGCCCCCGGAGGTGGATGTGGGGGGCACATACTTTCCTCCATATTAATGACTATGGATGTAGATGAGGACAGAGAAGCCCCCGGAGGAGGATGTGGGGGGCACATACTTTCCTCCATATTAATGTCTATGGATGTAGATGAGGACAGAGAAGCCCCCGGAGGTGGATGTGGGGGGCACATACTTTCTCCATATTAATGTCTATGGATGTAGATGAGGACAGTGAAGCCCCCGGAGGTGGATGTGGGGGGCACATACTTTCTCCATATTAATGTCTATGGATGTAGATGAGGACAGAGAAGCCCCCGGAGGTGGATGTGGGGGGCACATACTTTCTCCATATTAATGTCTATGGATGTAGATGAGGACAGTGAAGCCCCCGGAGGTGGATGTGGGGGGCACATACTTTCTCCATATTAATGTCTATGATGAGGACAGTGAAGCCCCCGGAGGAGGATGTGGGGGGCACATACTTTCTCCATATTAATGTCTATGGATGTAGATGAGGACAGTGAAGCCCCTGGAGGTGGATGTGGGGGGCACATACTTTCTCCATATTAATGTCTATGGATGTAGATGAGGACAGAGAAGCCCCTGGAGGTGGATGTGGGGGGCACATACTTTCTCCATATTAATGTCTATGGATGTAGATGAGGACAGTGAAGCCCCCGGAGGAGGATGTGGGGGGCACTTACTTTCTCCATATTAATGTCTTTGATGAGGACAGTGAAGCCCCCGGAGGAGGATGTGGGGGGCACATACTGTCTCCATATTAATGTCTATGGATGTAGATGAGGACAGTGAAGCCCCTGGAGGTGGATGTGGGGGGCACATACTTTCTCCATATTAATGTCTATGGATGTAGATGAGGACAGAGAAGCCCCTGGAGGTGGATGTGGGGGGCACATACTTTCTCCATATTAATGTCTATGGATGTAGATGAGGACAGTGAAGCCCCCGGAGGAGGATGTGGGGGGCACATACTTTCTCCATATTAATGTCTATGGATGTAGATGAGGACAGAGAAGCCCCCGGAGGTGAATGTGGGGGGCACATACTTTCCTCCATATTAATGTCTATGGATGTAGATGAGGACAGTGAAGCCCCCGGAGGAGGATGTGGGGGGCACTTACTTTCTCCATATTAATGTCTATGATGAGGACAGTGAAGCCCCCGGAGGTGGATGTGGGGGGCACATACTTTCTCCATATTAATGTCTATGATGAGGACAGAGAAGCCCCCGGAGATGGATGTGGGGGGGCACATACTGTCTCCATATTAATGTCTATGGATGTAGATGAGGACAGAGAAGCCCCCGGAGGAGGATGTGGGGGGCACATACTTTCTCCATATTAATGTCTATGGATGTAGATGAGGACAGTGAAGCCCCCGGAGGTGGATGAGGGGGGCACATACTTTCTCCATATTAATGTCTATGGATGTAGATGAGGACAGAGAAGCCCCCGGAGGAGGATGTGGGGGGCACATACTGTCTCCATATTAATGTCTATGATGAGGACAGTGAAGCCCCCGGCGGTGGATGTGGGGGGCACATACTTTCTCCATATTAATGTCTTTGATGAGGACAGTGAAGCCCCCGGAGGTGAATGTGGGGGGCACATACTTTCTCCATATTAATGTCTATGGATGTAGATGAGGACAGAGAAGCCCCCGGAGGAGGATGTGGGGGGCACATACTGTCTCCATATTAATGTCTATGGATGTAGATGAGGACAGTGAAGCCCCCGGAGGTGGATGTGGGGGGCACATACTTTCTCCATATTAATATCTATGGATGTAGATGAGGACAGAGAAGCCCCCGGAGGAGGATGTGGGGGGCACATACTTTCTCCATATTAATATCTATGGATGTAGATGAGGACAGAGAAGCCCCCGGAGGAGGATGTGGGGGGCACATACTGTCTCCATATTAATGTCTATGGATGTAGATGAGGACAGTGAAGCCCCCGGAGGAGGATGTGGGGGGCACATACTGTCTCCATATTAATGTCTATAGATGTAGGAGGTGGATGTGGGGGGCACATACTGTCTCCATATTAATGTCTATGGATGTAGATCAGGACAGAGAAGCCCCCGGAGGAGGATGTGGGGGGCACATACTGTCTCCATATTAATGTCTATGGATGTAGATGAGGACAGAGAAGCCCCCGGAGGTGGATGTGGGGGGCACATACTGTCTCCATATTAATGTCTATGGATGTAGATGAGGACAGTGAAGCCCCCGGAGGTGGATGTGGGGGGCACATACTTTCTCCATATTAATGTCTATGGATGTAGATGAGGACAGTGAAGCCCCCGGAGGTGGATGTGGGGGGCACATACTGTCTCCATATTAATGTCTATGGATGTAGATGAGGACAGTGAAGCCCCCGGAGGAGGATGTGGGGGGCACATACTGTCTCCATATTAATGTCTATGGATGTGGATGAGGACAGAGAAGCCCCTGGAGGTGGATGTGGGGGGCACATACTTTCTCCATATTAATGTCTATCATGAGGACAGAGAAGCCCCCGGAGGTGAATGTGGGGGGCACATACTTTCCTCCATATTAATGTCTATGGATGTAGATGAGGACAGTGAAGCCCCCGGAGGAGGATGTGGGGGGCACTTACTTTCTCCATATTAATGTCTTTGATGAGGACAGTGAAGCCCCCGGAGGAGGATGTGGGGGGCACATACTGTCTCCATATTAATGTCTATGGATGTAGATGAGGACAGAGAAGCCCCCGGAGGTGGATGTGGGGGGCACATACTGTCTCCATATTAATGTCTATGGATGTAGATGAGGACAGTGAAGCCCCCGGAGGAGGATGTGGGGGGCACATACTTTCTCCATATTAATGTCTATGGATGTAGATGAGGACAGAGAAGCCCCCGGAGGTGGATGTGGGGGGCACATACTGTCTCCATATTAATGTCTATGATGAGGACAGTGAAGCCCCCGGAGGTGAATGTGGGGGGCACATACTTTCTCCATATTAATGTCTATGATGAGGACAGTGAAGCCCCCGGAGGTGAATGTGGGGGGCACATACTTTCTCCATATTAATGTCTATGATGAGGACAGTGGTGCCCCTGGAGGTGGATGTGGGGGCACATACTTTCCTCCATATTAATGTCTATGGATGTAGATGAGGACAGAGAAGCCCCCGGAGGAGGATGTGGGGGGCTCTTACTTTCTCCATATTAATGTCTTTGATGAGGACAGTGAAGCCCCCGGAGGTGGATGTGGGGGGCACATACTTTCTCCATATTAATGTCTTTGATGAGGACAGTGAAGCCCCCGGAGGTGAATGTGGGGGGCACATACTTTCTCCATATTAATGTCTATGGATGTAGATGAGGACAGAGAAGCCCCCGGAGGAGGATGTGGGGGGCACATACTGTCTCCATATTAATGTCTATGATGAGGACAGTGAAGCCCCCGGAGGTGGATGTGGGGGGCACATACTTTCTCCATATTAATATCTATGGATGTAGATGAGGACAGAGAAGCCCCCGGAGGAGGATGTGGGGGGCACATACTGTCTCCATATTAATGTCTATGGATGTAGATGAGGACAGAGAAGCCCCCGGAGGAGGATGTGGGGGGCACATACTGTCTCCATATTAATGTCTATGGATGTAGATGAGGACAGAGAAGCCCCCGGAGGAGGATGTGGGGGGCACATACTGTCTCCATATTAATGTCTATAGATGTAGATGAGGACAGTGAAGCCCCCGGAGGAGGATGTGGGGGGCACATACTGTCTCCATATTAATGTCTATGGATGTAGATGAGGACAGTGAAGCCCCCGGAGGAGGATGTGGGGGGCACATACTGTCTCCATATTAATGTCTATGGATGTAGATGAGGACAGTGAAGCCCCCGGAGGTGGATGTGGGGGGCACATACTGTCTCCATATTAATGTCTATGGATGTAGATGAGGACAGTGAAGCCCCCGGAGGAGGATGTGGGGGGCACATACTTTCCTCCATATTAATGTCTATGGATGTAGATGAGGACAGAGAAGCCCCCGGAGGTGAATGTGGGGGGCACATACTTTCTCCATATTAATGTCTATGATGAGGACAGTGAAGCCCCCGGAGGTGGATGTGGGGGGCACATACTGTCTCCATATTAATGTCTATGATGAGGACAGTGAAGCCCCCGGAGGTGGATGTGGGGGGCACATACTTTCTCCATATTAATGTCTATGATGAGGACAGTGAAGCCCCCGGAGGTGAATGTGGGGGGCACATACTTTCTCCATATTAATGTCTATGATGAGGACAGTGAAGCCCCCGGAGGTGGATGTGGGGGGCACATACTTTCTCCATATTAATGTCTTTGATGAGGACAGTGGTGCCCCTGGAGGTGGAGGAGGCTCAGGCATTTCTCCTTACAGCGTGTGTATACAGTGAGCTCCCTCTAGTGGTGACTGCAGGTGGACAGAATATTATATTTTCAATAGTGTTGCCTCGTGTGTTTTTTTTTGTATTTGTCTTAGTTTCTTTCCCCATTTTCACCTCCTGGATGTATTAACCTTTAATTTCCCTTTTGTTGGACAGGACGGGTCGGCCATTCTTATGAAAACCTTTGGGGATCCAGCCCGGTTTTCTGCACCAAGTTCACACCATGGCCGCCATAACTTATCCTTTATTAGCGACTAGCTACAGGATTAATTCCCCAGGACCCTGGATCATCGGAGCTGCAGACCACCTGAACGACTTGTCTTCTTGATCACCCTACAAAGCCATGGCTGACCCCAGGATGTGACATGTGGCGTCGTCCGGGGGACGCGGCCGGAGGAGACGCACTGAGAAGACCTAGGAGGGTAGATAACGACCAAACATTGGAAAATCCCATTTCTCATAGACTGTGGTTTGGTGTCAGGGAACGGGAACATTCTTACGTAAAGGCTGAAAACCTGCACAGACCTAACATTTGTCACAGCTGAGGGTTTGTTACAGTTGTATCCAATGTAGACGATCATCTGTGAGGTGACCACATCGGCAGCACTAATCTCTGCCCTGTCCTGATGGTTTGCTACAATGTATCGGTGTAGGTGAAACGTATCAGGCCTTATCGCTCACAAGTCTGGATGCAATTGTAACAAACCTGCACGGACAGCCTCCCACGGACAGCCTCACATGTGCGGCCTCACACGGACGGGCTCACACGGACGGTCTCCCACGGACGGCCTCACACGGACGGCCTCACACGGACGGCCTCACACGGAGAGCCTCACACGGTTCTACTAGATGTTTTCTACAGCGAGAACTTTATCTGGACAAACGGAGACGAGTCTGATGAATTTTTATCACTTTTCTACAAAATGGAAATGAACAAAAGTTGCAAAAGGGCAACAGCCCCCCCCTGCCCGGCCCCCATATAATAGGAGTGAAATCATTGTCCCCCGGTGTAACGCCGTGATCACCTGAAGTCTGCGGAGACACAACACACCTGTAAATACTGTATACACCGGGACACACCGGCTGATACCTGTATACACTGGGACACACCTGAATGCATCAGCACACACCTGTATACAGCGGGACACACCGGCTGATACCTGTATACACCAGTATACACCGGTACACACCTGAATGTATCGGCACACACCTGTATACACTGGGACACACCTGAATGTATCAGCACACACATGTATACACCTGCTGATACCTGCACACACCTGTATACACCAGGACACAATTGTAAACATCTGCATACATCTGGACAGACCAGCACTGTAAATACTTGGACCTCGATTCCTCTGCACATCTGAACATGGTTGTAAAAACCTGCTGACACCTGTTCACACACAAAGACACTTGCATGCACCTGCAGATACCTGGACATATCTGTACTAACTTGTAAGCACCTGCAGACACCTGTCACACTTGTAGATTCCTGGACAGATGTGCACTGCACACACGTGGAGTCGCCTGCACGCACCTGTCACACTTTCGCACCTCCGCTCACACCTGGATAGGAGCAGGATATCTAATATATCATGTTGTAAAATTGAAATAAAGCCCCACAGCGTCCGGTCTCTGCATAATGGCCTATCTGCTTAGACACAGTGTGACAACTGACAACCCAGCTACACTATCACTGCACAGTGAGTTAAATTTGCCATTCAGGGCATTGGGAAAGCTGGGTAATAACCACTGCATAAGCTATAACGGCATCTATAGAGTTTGTCAGTGCGGTTTACCAGCAGCAGATGTCTTATAACTAGGATATTGCGGCATAGATTAGGACGACTCGTTACACGTGGTCCCAGAACTGTAGAGGAGACATTGTGTGACTTTGTGATCAGATCGTCTGGGGTCACTGCCGCGTCTCGGGGACCTCAGGATGTGGGGCCCAGGGCTCCGCGACATTCTGGCCCATTTCTCTTCTCGCCCCCTATAACCTCGCTCGCTGGGGTCCTCCGGTGGTTTAGACGCCATATTGCTCGTCTCCCATCCTTCTCATAACTCCATACAAGAAATTGCTCTGCAGAATTTAACTCTTCAGCTTCAACATTTGCAATGTCTGCAGCTGTGATGGCATATTGGGAGTTGTAGTTCTCCAGCAGATTGGGGCTCAGTTTGGGGTTCGCCGCTTTTAGGTTGAGTCTTTATTTGGCTGTGGCTGTCCTGCTCTCGCCCCAGGAGGTGTTGTCCGCACAGAGCGGCAGACACAGTTTGTATTGACCCGCGAGGAAGTTAATCTGTGCTGACCCTATTAATGTTTCACTGGGTGTTGTACGCTGCGTTATCTAGATTGGGGCTGTAATGTGCCGCTATAAACTCATAACACGTCCCTGTACCAGGAGGATTACAGGTCGGGATGTGGACCAAAGAGCTGGCAATCTACAGCCTGAGGCGCCTCCATACTCCGAGCAAAGCCCCTCACACACATAAGACGGCAGCTGAAGAACATTTGGCTGACAGGTCTCTCCCCCGACAACCCCGTACACAGGAACACTGGGCTGCGCCCTCCTGTATTCTCTGTGAGAGGACCGCTGCTGGACTCCTCTGCGTCCTCTGAGTCATTGCGGCACTACTCTGTGTTCTCCAGATTGCTCTATGTCCGCTGATCTCCGCAGCGGCACTACTATTTGTCCTCCAGACTTCTTTATATCCTCTGAGAGCCACTGCGGCACTACTTTGCGTCCTCCAGATTCCATGGTGTCTTTGAGAGCCGTTGCGGCACTACTATTTGTCCTCCAGATTCCATGCTGTCTTTGAGACCCATTGCGGCACTACTCTTTGTCCTCCAGATTCCATGGTGTCTTCTGAGAGCTGTTGCGGCACTACTATTTGTCCTCCAGACTCCTCTATGTCCTCTGATCTCCACTGCATCACTACTGTTTGTTCTCCTTACTCATCTATATCCTCTGATCACTGCTACAGCACTACTTTGCGTCCTCCAGATTCCATGGTGTCTTCTGAGAGCCGTTGCGGCACTACTTTGCGTCCTCCAGATTCCATAGTGTCTTTGAAACCCATTGCGGCACTACCATTTGTCTTCTACATTCCATGGTGTCTTTCAGACCCATTGCGGCACTATATTTGTCCTCCAGATTCCATGGTGTCTACTGAGAGCCGTTGCGGCACTACTATTAGTCCTCCAGATTCAATGGTGTCTTTGAGACCCATTGCGGCACTACTATTTGTCCTCCAGATTCTATGGTGGTCTCTGAGAGCCATTGTGGCACTACTATTTGTCCTCCAGATTCCATGGTGTCTTCTGAGAGCCGTTGCGGCACTACTATTAGTCTTCCAGATTCAATGGTGTCTTTGAGACCTATTGCGGCACTACTATTTGTCCTCCAGATTCAATGGTGTCTTTGAGACCTATTGCGGCACTACTATTTGTCCTCCAGATTTTGTGGTGTCTTCTGAGAGCCATTGCGGCACTATTATTTGTCCTCCAGATTCCATGGTGTCTTCTGAGAGCCATTGCGGCACTATTATTTGTCCTCCAGATTCCATGGTGTCTTCTGAGAGCCGCTGCGGCACTACTATTTGTCCTCCAGATTCCATGGTGTCTTCTGAGAGCCGCTGCGGCACTACTATTTGTCCTCCAGATTCCATGGTGTCTGCTGAGAGCCGCTGCGGCACTACTATTTGTCTTCCAGATTCCATGGTGTCTTCTGAGAGCCACTGCGGCACTACTCTTTGTCCTCCAGATTCCATAGTGTCTTCTGAGAGCCGTTGCGGCACTACTATTTGTCCTCTGGATTCCATGGTGTCTTCTGAGACCCATTGCAGCACTACTATTTGTCCTCCAGATTCCATGGTGTCTTCTAAGAGCCATTGCGGCACTACTATTTGTCCTCTGTATTCCATGGTGTCTTCTGAGACCCATTGCGGCACTACTATTTGTCCTCCAGATTCCATGGTGTCTTCTGAGACCCATTGCGGCACTACTATTTGTCCTCCAGACTTCTTTATATCCTCTGAGAGCCACTGCGGCACTACTTTGCGTCCTCCAGATTCCATGGTGTCCTCTGAGAGCCGTTGTGGCACTACTATTTGTACTCCTGACTCCTCTATATCCTCTGATCACTGCTACAGCACTACTTTGCGTCCTCCAGATTCCATGGTGTCTTTGAGACCCATTTCGGCACTACTCTTTGTTCTCCAGATTCCATGGTGTCTTCTGAGAGCCGTTGCGGCACTACTATTTGTCCTCCAGATTCCATGCTGTCTTTGAGACCCATTGCGGCACTACTCTTTGTCCTCCAGATTCCATGGTGTCTTTGAGACCCATTGCGGCACTACTCTTTGTTCTCCAGATTCCATGGTGTCTTCTGAGAGCCGTTGCGGCACTACTATTTGTCCTCCAGATTCCATGGTGTCTTTGAGACCCATTGCGGCACTACTATTTGTCCTCCAGATTCCATGGTGTCTTCTGAGAGCCGTTGCGGCACTACTATTTGTCCTCCAGACTCCTCTATGTCCTCTGATCTCCACTGCATCACTACTGTTTGTTCTCCTGACTCATCTATATCCTCTGATCACTGCTACAGCACTACTTTGCGTCCTCCAGATTCCATAGTGTCTTTGAAACCCATTGCGGCACTACCATTTGTCTTCTAGATTCCATGGTGTCTTTCAGACCCATTGCGGCACTATATTTGTCCTCCAGATTCCATGGTGTCTACTGAGAGCCGTTGCGGCACTACTATTAGTCCTCCAGATTCAATGGTGTCTTTGAGACCCATTGCGGCACTACTATTTGTCCTCCAGATTCTATGGTGGTCTCTGAGAGCCGTTGCGGCACTACTATTTGTCCTCCAGAATCCATGGTGTCTTCTGAGAGCCGTTGTGGCACTACTATTTGTCCTCCAGATTCCATGGTGTCTGCTGAGAGCCATTGCGGCACTACTATTTGTCCTCCAGATTCCATGGTGTCTTCTGAGAGCCGCTGTGGCACTACTATTTGTCCTCCAGATTCCATGGTGTCTTCTGAGAGACGCTGCGGCACTGCTATTTGTCCTCCAGATTCTATGGTGTCTTCTGAGAGCCGCTGCGGCACTACTATTTGTCCTCCAGATTCCATGGTGTCTGCTGAGAGCTGCTGCGGCACTACTATTTGTCCTCCAGATTCCATGGTGTCTTCTGAGACCCATTGTGGCACTACTATTTGTCCTCCAGATTCCATGGTGTCTTCTGAGACCCATTGCGGCACTACTATTTGTCCTCCAGATTCCATGGTGTCTTCTGAGACCCATTGTGGCACTACTATTTGTCCTCCAGATTCCATGGTGTCTTCTGAGACCCATTGCGGCACTACTCTTTGTCCTCCAGATTCCATGGTGTCTTCTGAGAGCCGCTGCGGCACTACTATATGTCCTCCAGATTCTGTGGTGTCTTCTGAGAGCCATTGTGGCACTACTATATGTCCTCCAGATTCCATGGTGTCTTCTGAGACCCATTGCGGCACTACTCTTTGTCCTCCAGATTCCATGGTGTCTTCTGAGAGCCGCTGTGGCACTACTATATGTCCTCCAGATTCCATGGTGTCTTCTGAGAGCCATTGTGGCACTACTATATGTCCTCCAGATTCTGTGGTGTCTTCTGAGAGCCATTGTGGCACTACTATATGTCCTCCAGATTCCATGGTGTCTTCTGAGAGCCGCTGCGGCACTACTATATGTCCTCCAGATTCTGTGGTGTCTTCTGAGAGCCATTGTGGCACTACTATATGTCCTCCAGATTCCATGGTGTCTTCTGAGAGCCATTGTGGCACTACTATTTGTCCTCCAGATTCTGTGGTGTCTTCTGAGAGCCGCTGCGGCACTACTATTTGTCCTCCAGATTTCATGTTGTTGCTTCAGAGTCAGGAGAGCTGCAGACCTCACAAGTGCCTCCAGGTTTAATGCTGCTGACATAACACACAATGACGTCCAGTGACGACTTCTACTATTGCAATCCTTGCCCTTCCTTTTATCCTCCTCTCTGTCCAGACCGTCATGACTTTTTCCTCTTGCCTCTTAAGTGTTTGCTGCTCAAACATATTCAGCTCTAGACTTAAGTCAACCTTCAACTGTAAAACCTATAAAACTATAATTTGATACATTTTACTGCTCTGCCCCCCAAAAATAACACACTGTGACCCCATAACACACTGTTCTCCCAGAATAAATGCAGCTAATCTCCCCATAATAATGATTATAATCTCATCTGTGCCCCCCCACGTCCTCCGTACCATACTCATCTATCCCAGGTCCCATGTTGGCACCTAGCAATGTAGTCTTCTCTGGCCACGGACGCCTGCGGGGCAGGGATGTCATCACAATGCCCAGGAGCCGGGTCTGACAGTAGTGAGGGGGGAGCGCAGCATCAGCACTTAATAAATCAATTGCATGTGTCCTCAGTTGAAAGCAGCAGGAGTCACACGTCTCACTTTTACCCGGTTATTTTAACAATAAAGAAGGGAACGGCCGGATCCCATGCCTGGTAATCACCTGCAGCCTTGGTACCATCTTCTATTGTGCTGAGATAACTGACAGTTTTCAGAAAGGAACGTGGGTGATGTATAATACGGGCTATGGTGCCGGTCTCGGTGTGACCCAACATCCGCCATGCAACCTCCACAGATGATAGTGGAGCTGGGATCTTCAGGTGGCACTGCCATGTGATGCCCCTCACCTAACAAGCCGGGTCAACCTATTCCTGCCCTGCTAGACACCATAGACCCTTAGGCCATGTTCACACAGTGCGTTTTTTACTGCGGAACCGCAGTGTTTTTGCCGCTGCGGTTCCGCAGCTGTTTTCCATGCAGGGTACAGTACAATGTACCCTATGGAAAACAGGAACCGCTGTGCACATGATCATGAATTTAAAAAAAAAAGCCGCGCTGAATAGCTGCGGGAAAAAAGAAGGAGCATGTCACTTCTTTTTTCGGAGCCGCAGCGGTTCTGCACCCATAGACCTCCATGGTGAGGTCAAACCCGCAGTAAAACCCGCAGATCAAAAATATATCTGCGGGTTTTATTGCGGTTTGTGGTGCCGAACCGCTGCAGCAGGAAGTGCGGGGAAGCGGGCGGAAGTGCGTGGGCGGAGTGTGGCTGCCCCGATCCCACCCCCCCATGCTCCGATGCCCCCCCGTGCTCCGATGCCCCCCCCCCGTGCCCTAATCTCCCCCCCTTATACTTACCCGGCCTCCCGGTGTCCGTCCGTCCGGCCGGCCGTCTTCTCCCTGGGCGCCGCCATCTTGCAAAATGGCGGGCGCATGCGCAGTGCGCCCGCCGAATCTGCCGACCGGCAGATTCGTTCCAAAGTGCATTTTGATCACTGAGATATAACCTATCTCAGTGATCAAAATAAAAAAATAGTAAATGACACCCCCCCCTTTGTCACCCCCATAGGTAGGGACAATAAAAAAATTAAGAATTTTTTTTTTTTCCCCACTAAGGTTAGAATAGGGTTAGGGGTAGGGGTAGGGTTAGGGTATTTTCAGCCATTTTAACCCTAAAAAACGTCCTAGAAAACACACAGACTCTGCATAGAAAACTGCATAAAAAAAGGATCAAAAAACGCATCAAAAAACGCACCAAAAAAGCACAAAAAAAGGACCAAAAAAAGGACCTGCGTTTTCTGCCAAGAGCTGCGGTTTCAGTCCTGAAAAAAAAAGGATGGAAATCAGGAACGTGTGAACATACCCTTACAGAATGCCCGGTAAGAGATAATGAATTGAAAGGGTAACATCATGGCATTAAGTGCAGGAACGACGTCTTGTCCTTCCAACATTCACAACTGAGCTCTAAATTACCTCTGGAAGCAACATCATCACAAGTGGTGGACCAGGCATTTCATGACCAAGCAGAAGACTCAGATCAGTATGCTCAATGTCAAGTGGCAGCTTGAGTAGCGTAAAGTCACCGATAACAAGCCGAACACAACATGTGATCACCTGGCAGCCAAGGATGTTTTTATAATTCAAACTAAAAATGAGTGATTCGACTCATGCTGCCCAAGTCCAGATTAAAGACGGGTCCTCCTGTGACAGTCGGTCTTCAAATTGCTCATCTTTAGTTTGGACCCTTTTTTTTTCCAGGGAAAATGTTGTTTCAGGTGACTTTACAGAATAAGCCGTCCTGTGTGTACATGAGGAATAACACTATTTCTGGACATTATATATATGACTTGTATTATGTATTTTTCCACCAGTTTTCTCATCTTCAGCCTCTCTCTCTCTAATTTTCAGTTGCCTCTGAGCTAGTGGGTAGAGACTATGCCTCCTATACACCGCAAAACAGAGACTTGAGGGATTCCTGCTCCTCTGTCTCTATGTAGCATATATTCAGAAGCAGCAGACGGATGGAGGACATTATACAACAGTACTGAGATGTGTAGCTGTGAATCCAACACCCGGGTGAAAAACACTTACTATAAAATGGCAGAAAGGACAACATGATATAGCCGTACTGAAAAGTGTAGATATGGAGTAAGATAAAACAATTATTAGAAAGCAGCAGCATTACATTACACAGCACTACTCAGCTTTACAACTGTGAATCCAGCATTGAAGTGGTTGTGATAAAACACATAACAGGAAACAGCATGAAGAACAGTATTTGTGCATGAAAATGAAGGTATCCAGCTCAGGAAATAAAATCAAAAGTCTTTATTGGGACAAATTTTAAAAAGTGCATACTGGAGGAAGGAATGTCTTGAATAACTGGACGCGTTTCGAACACGTATAGAGCGCTTAGTTCTCAGTTTTCCCTCTGGACCTCCCATCACCGTCTTTATGGATCTCTAAGATCATTGACCTTCTGTACAAGGAAGACAAGGTGTCACCATTAGATAACAGACGTGATCATTCCTACAAGATTTGATTCTACTGGATGGAAAGTCAACAGACTGATGAACACGGAGATCTTCTTCATCCATGTCTTGAGACAATTCTTCAGTGTATGGTGTGGTATGTGTGGAACATACTATGCAAAGACCAGGGTGTCCTGTCTTCTTTTGGAGTAAGTCAGGGGACAGCCAGGAGATCACGCAGATATCCCATGTCTCCTTTTTGTCATGATCCAGCATCCGCTGCCTCCAATTGTCAGGAAAGTGCACAACTGACTGACGATCGATGGACGAGGCCGGTTAGTGTACAGGGTGGACCAAAAGTGGGTGGACAGAAAATAATAACATTTCTTTTGATTTATATATAAAATTATATTTACCAACACAAGCATAACATTGACAACTAAATGTTATTCTGAATAATAATACTAAAGCCCTTAAATGTTATCATCGCAGGTGCTCAAACTGTTTTCCATCACAATTTGCACGGCTTTGAAGTCTGCCTCTTACGCTTCGACAAACATTTTGGCACAAGTCTCTTTGGGTATTAATTTCTTATGTAACTTTTCAAATCACTGACACTTTTTGGTTTTCGACTATAAACTTTGTCCTTGAGTACTCCCTAAAAGAAAAAATCCATTGGGGTCAAGTCTGGTGAACGAGCCGGCCAATCAAGTGGACCTCTTCGGCCAATCCATTTATTAGGAAATGTTTCATCAAGATACATGCGGACTACTCTTGAATAATGTGGAGGGGCCCCATCTTGTTAGAAATAAAGGTCATTTGAATTTGGCTGTTGCTGTAACTGGGGAACAACTTGATTCATTAGAATTTCAAAATACTCATCTCCTGTGACTGTTCCATTAAAAAAATGGTCCAAAAACACCAAAACTTGAAATACCATCCCAAACGTTGACACCAGGCTCATTTAGTTGTTGCTCTGTTAAATGCATGTTCTCATTATACCAGTAAATACAATTATGTCTGTTAACCCCTTAATCCCATTGGACGTACTATCCCGTCAAGGTGACCTGGGACTTAATTCCCAGTGACGGACTAGTACGTCCAGTGCGATCAGCCGCGCTCACGGGGGGAGCGCGTCCGATCGCGTCCGGGTGTCAGCTGACTATCGCAGCTGACATCCAGCACTATGTGCCAGGAGCTGTCACGGACCGCCCCGGCACATTAACCCCCAGCACACCGCGATCAAACATGATCGCAGCATTCCGGTGGCATAGGGAAGCATCGCGCAGGGAGGGGGCTCCCTGCGGGCTTCCCTGAGACCCTCGGAGCAACGCAATGTGATCGCGTTGCTTCAAGGGTCTCTTACCTCCTCCTCCCTGCAGGCCCCGGATCCAAAATGGCCGCGGGGCTGCATCCGGGTCCTGCAGGGAGGTGGCTTACGAGCGCCTGCTCAGAGCAAGCGCCGGGAAGCCTCCCTGCTGTGCCTGTGTGATCGCTGATCTGACACAGTGCGCAGCAAAGTGTCAGATCAGCGATCTGTCAATATAATGTGATGGCCCCCCAGGGGCAAAGTAAAAAAAAATGTTTACATGTGTAAAAAAAAAAATATATATTGTTCCAATAAATACATTCCTTTATCTAAATAAAAAAAAAAAAAAAAGTACACATATTTAGTATCACCGTGTCTGTAACGGCCCGACCTTTAAAACTGTCCTACTAGTTAACCCCTTCAGTGAACACCGTAAAAAATAAATAAAAAAAACCGAGGCAAAAAACAACGCTTTATTATCATACTGCCAGGCAAAAAGTGGAATAGCACGCGATCAAAAAGAGAGATATAAATAACCATGGTACCGCTGAAAACGTCATCTTGACCCGCAAAAAATGAGCCACGATACAGCATCATCAGTGAAAAAATAAAAAAGTCATAGTCCTCAGAATAAAGCGATGCAAAACTAATTCTTTTGTCACGCCGTAAGCGGCGATAAAGGGGCAGGACGGCGTACTGGGACCCGCACCTCTCCCTACCACTTTAATGGGGCCCTTGCTTTCCCTTATCTCGGGGGTACCTATGATGGTTAGGAGAATCCAATCAATGAAGAGAAAAAAAAGTATTGCTGCACAGCCTGAATGTAACGTACTGGTAAGAACACAGTCACTTGTGGGTGTAGGGCTTCAGTAACTGGAGGTGCTCGCATACGAAAAAACAATCCAGTATAAATATGAAAAAAGAAGAACTGCGGCAGCACTCACCAGATTGCGTAGATCAAACCTTTATTGAAGGTCCTGTAGAAGCGCTGGTAGAGCGCGAAACAGCTGTTGTCTTCCCCTGCTCACTTCCACTATGTCCGCACTCCCCCGAGCCGTGAACACGTCATGATGGATTTGTTACCTTCAATAAAGGTTTGATCTACGCAATCTGGTGAGTGCTGCCGCAGTACTTCTTTTTTCATATTTATGATGGTTAGGAGGCCTGATCCGCCAGCGTATCCCTGTCTCCTGCACAGGCCCTATCAGTGGCCCCCTCTCCCCCCAAAGGAGGTGGACTGCACCAGTGTAATAATACAACAAATAACAGGGTATACAGACAAGGTAACTAAAAGACTCAAACTCACCAAATGCTCACACAACCACAGAGGAAACACAGAGAAGGGAAGAGAAGGAATAAACTAGGAAGGAAAACAGGTTTAGCAAACAACCAAAACAGCAGACACCAATCTCTGTAAATAAACCTCCAACACCAACACTACGCTCCATCAACCTCCAAGCCAGGCAGTAGAACTGATCACTGACACTAGCTGTAGTCAGGACTGGGTCTATATAGAGGATCAGATACAAAATCCACTTCAGCTGAGAGAGACCCAGCTCTCAGCAATAAGGTTAACTCCTGCATTGCTGGCACAAAGCAGCCAGGTCAGAATACAGGTGAAGAGCTTCTGTTCACTGTGTGTGAACGAGGCCCAGAGCGCTGCGGTTCTCTGGAACCTCTCTGTCGCGGTAGTCCTGTGACATCTTTTTTCTATAAAATAGTTTTTATCGTATAAAAGCGCCAAAACATAAAAAAAAATCTAAATGAGGTATCGCTGTAATTGTACTGACCCGAAGAATCAAACTGCTTTATCCATTTTACCAAATGCGGAACGGTATAAGCGCCACCCCCTCAAAAGAAATTCATGAATAGCTGTTTTTTGGTCATACTGCCTCTCAAAAATCGGAATAAAAAGCGATCAAAAAAGTCACGTGCCCAAAAATGTTACCAATAAAAACGTCAACTCGTCCCGCAAAAAACAAGACCTCACATGACTCTGTGGACCAAAATATGGAAAAATTATAGCTCTCAAAATGTGGTAACGCAAACAAATATTTTTTGCAATAAAAAGCGTCTTTTAGTGTGTGAAAGCTGGCAATCATAAAAATCCGCTAAAAAAAACAGCTATAAAAGTAAATCAAACCCCCCTTCATCACCCCCTTAGTTAGGGAAAAATAAAAAAATTTTTAAAATGTATTTATTTCCATTTTCCTATTAGGGTTAGGGCTACAGTTAGGGTTGGGGCTAGGGCTAGGGTTTGGATTACATTTATGGTTGGGATTAGGGTTAGGGGGGTGTCAGGGTTAGAGGTGTGGTTAGGGTTACCATTGGGATTAGGGTTAGGGGTGTGTTTGGATTAGGGTTTCAGTTATAATTGGGGGGTTTCCACTGTTTAGGCACATCAGGGGCTCTCCAAACACGACATGGCGTCCGATCTCAATTCCAGCCAATTCTGCGTTGAAAAAGTAAAACAGTGCTCCTTCCCTTCCGAGCTCTCCCGTGCGCCCAAACAGGGGTTTACGCCAACATATGGAGTATCAGCGTACTCGGGACAAATTGGACAACAACTTCTGCGGTCCAATTTCTCTTGTTACCCTTGGGAAAATAAAAATTTGGGGGGCTAAAAAAAACATTTTGGTAGGAAAAAATATGATGTTTTTATTTTCACGTCTCTGCGTTATAAACTGTAGTGAAATACTTGGGGGTTCAAAGTGCTCACAACACATCTGGATAAGTTCCTTGGGGAGTCTAGGTTCCAATATGGGGTCACTTGTGGGGGGTTTCTACCATTTAGGTACATTAGGGGCTCTGCAAATGCAATGTGACACCTGCAGACCATTCCATCTAAGTCTGCATTCCAAAAGGCGCTCCTTCCCTTCCGAGCTCTGCCATGCGCCCAATCGGTGGTTCCCCCCCACATATGGGGTATCAGCGTACTCAGGACAAATTGCACAACAACTTTTGGGGTCCAATTTCTCCCGTTACCCTTGGGAAAATACAAAACTGTGGGCTAAAAAATAATTTTTGTGAAAAAAAAAAAGAATTTTTATTTTCACGGCTCTGCGTCAAACTGTAGTGAAACACTTGGGGGTTCAAAGCTCTCACAACACATCTAGATAAGTTCCTTAGGGGGTCTACTTTCCAAAATGGTGTCACTTGTGGGGGGTTCAATGTTTAGGCACATCAGGGGCTCTCCAAACGCGACATGGCGTCCCATCTCAATTCCAGTCAATTTTGCATTGAAACGTCAAATGGCGCTCCTTCCCTTCCGAGCTCTGCCATGCACCCAAACAGTGGTTTACCCCCACATATGGAGTAACGGGGTGCTCAGGACAAATTGTACAACAACTTTTGGGGTCAATTTTCTCTTGTTACCCTTTGTAAAATAAAACAAAATGGACAAAACAATACGGTATGCACAATTACATAAAAATAACAGGGATAACTAAAATTACCAGTCCCCCTGGAGGTCCCAGGTGGGAGATATTAATGCCATATTTCCAATCATGATTTTAGCTTTCTATAGATAGGAGACCTGGCATATATAATGTTATCCATTGGGCCGATATTAATTTGCGACTGATGCTCGCCACTTCATCACAACAAAAATATGTGTCTCATAACTATAGTACATATGCCGGTCACAAAAAAAAAAAGAATACTCATAACTGGACTCTCGGCTCCAAAGAGTCTGCACTCCATCAGATAACCCACTTTAATTACTTGTTAACTGCAGGAAGTGATACTGTAGCTGAACAGGGGTCAGATGTTTAGAGGGCGAGCTTTTGTCCACTTTCCAAGTTATGATGAAGCCATGCTTCAGTCCCCAATATCAGGGTGACACGAGACGGTTTAGAGATTGGTTTAATCTTAACATTACATCAATGGCCGTGTAACTAACTTTTTTAAATAAATAGAGAATTAAAAAAAGAAGAGGACATTATACAGCAGTACTAAGCAGTGTGTATGTGAAACCAACACTGGGGTGAAATATTTAGAATGTAAGGCCGGCGTCACACTAGGCGTAAGTAAATACAGTCCGTTTTTTACGGCCGTAATACGCAGTAATTGTCTTAAAACATTGTTCCGTATTCAATGCGAGGATGCGATTTTTACGCACAAATTTATCCGTGTGTCATCCGTACGGCATCCAGATTTTTTCTCGCAGGCTTGCAAAATGGACATATCATGGATCCATCGGCTCAAATATTCTTAAAAACATATATACAGTCTATATACAGTGGGGCAAAAAAGTTTTTTTGGTAGAAGGTTTACACAGTAAAATATCGATATTTGCAGATGATACAAAACTATGTAAAGCAGTTAATACAAGAGAAGATAGTATTCTGCTACAGATGGATCTGGATAAGTTGGAAACTTGGGCTGAAAGGTGGCAGATGAGGTTTAACAATGATAAATGTAAGGTTATACACATGGGAAGAGGGAATCAATATCACCATTACACACTGAACGGGAAACCACTGGGTAAATCTGACAGGGAGAAGGACTTGGGGATCCTAGTTAATGATAAACTTACCTGGAGCAGCCAGTGCCAGGCAGCAGCTGCCAAGGCAAACAGGATCATGGGGTGCATTAAAAGAGGTCTGGATACACGTGATGAGAGCATTATACTGCCTCTGTACAAATCCCTAGTTAGACCGCACATGGAGTACTGTGTCCAGTTTTGGGCACCGGTGCTCAGGAAGGATATAATGGAACTAGAGAGAGTACAAAGGAGGGCAACAAAATTAATAAAGGGGATGGGAGAACTACAATACCCAGATAGATTAGCGAAATTAGGATTATTTAGTCTAGAAAAAAGACGACTGAGGGGCGATCTAATAACCATGTATAAGTATATAAGGGGACAATACAAATATCTCGCTGAGGATCTGTTTATACCAAGGAAGGTGACGGGCACAAGGGGGCATTCTTTGCGTCTGGAGGAGAGAAGGTTTTTCCACCAACATAGAAGAGGATTCTTTACTGTTAGGGCAGTGAGAATCTGGAATTGCTTGCCTGAGGAGGTGGTGATGGCGAACTCAGTCGAGGGGTTCAAGAGAGGCCTGGATGTCTTCCTGGAGCAGAACAATATTGTATCATACAATTATTAGGTTCTGTAGAAGGACGTAGATCTGGGGATTTATTATGATGGAATATAGGCTGAACTGGATGGACAAATGTCTTTTTTCGGCCTTACTAACTATGTTACTATGTTACTATTTAGTCAATCAGCAATAGTGCAAGTTCCACCACTTAAAAAAATGAGAGGCATCTGTAATTTACATCATAGGTAGACCTCAACTATAGGAGACAAACAGAGAAAAAAAAATCCAGAAAATCACATTGTCTGTTTTTTTAACATTTTATTTGCATATTATGGTGGAAAATAAGTATTTGGTCAGAAACAAACAATCAAGATTTCAGGCTCTCACAGACCTGTAACTTCTTCTTTAAGAGTCTCCTCTTTCCTCCACTCATTACCTGTAGTAATGGCACCTGTTTAAACTTGTTATCAGTATAAAAAGACACCTGTGCACGCCCTCAAACAGTCTGACTCCAAACTCCACTATGGTGAAGACCAAAGAGCTGTCAAAGGACACCAGAAACAAAATTGTAGCCCTGTACCAGGCTGGGAAGACTGAATCTGCAATAGCCAACCAGCTTGGAGTGAAAAAATCAACAGTGGGAGCAATAATTAGAAAATGGAAGACATACAAGACCACTGATAATCTCCCTCGATCTGGGGCTCCACGCAAAATCCCACCCTGTGGGGTCAGAATGATCACAAGAACGGTGAGCAAAAATCCCAGAACCACGCGGGGGGAACTAGTGAATGAACTGCAGAGAGCTGGGACCAATGTAACAAGGCCTACCATAAATAACACACTACGCCACCATGGACTCAGATCCTGCAGTGCCAGACGTGTCCCACTGCTTAAGCCAGTACATGTCCGGGCCCGTCTGAAGTTTGCTAGAGAGCATTTGGATGATCCAGAGGAGTTTTGGGAGAATGTCCTATGGTCTGATGAAACCAAACTGGAACTGTTTGGTAGAAACACAACTTGTCGTGTTTGGAGGAAAAAGAATACTGAGTTGCATCCATCAAACACCATACCTACTGTAAAGCATGGTGGTGGAAACATCATGCTTTGGGGCTGTTTTTCTGCAAAGGGGCCAGGGCGACTGATCCGGGTGCATGAAAGAATGAATGGGGCCATGTATCGTGAGATTTTGAGTGCAAACCTCCTTCCATCAGCAAGGGCATTGAAGATGAAACGTGGCTGGGTCTTTCAACATGACAACGATCCAAAGCACACCGCCAGGGCAACGAAGCAGTGGCTTCGTAAGAAGCATTTCAAGGTCCTGGAGTGGCCTAGCCAGTCTCCAGATCTTAACCCTATAGAAAACCTTTGGAGGGAGTTGAAAGTCCGTGTTGCCAAGCGAAAAGCCCAAAACATCACTGCTCTAGAGGAGATCTGCATGGAGGAATGGGCCAACATACCAACAACAGTGTGTGGCAACCTTGTGAAGACTTACAGAAAACGTTTGACCTCTGTCATTGCCAACAAAGGATATATTACAAAGTATTGAGATGAAATTTTGTTTCTGACCAAATACTTATTTTCCACCATAATATGCAAATAAAATGTTAAAAAAACAGACAATGTGATTTTCTGGATTTTTTTTTCTCAGTTTGTCTCCCATAGTTGAGGTCTACCTATGATGTAAATTACAGACGCCTCTCATCTTTTTAAGTGGTGGAACTTGCAGTATTGCTGACTGACTAAATACTTTTTTGCCCCACTGTATATATATATATATATATATATGTCAGTGAGACACATATATATTTATATTTAATTCAGTGCTAGATAGCAGAAAAGCCGGTAATTCAATTGCCGGCTTTTCCTATCTCCTTTACAAACCCGACAGGATATGAGACCTGGTTTAGATACAGTAAACCATCTCATATCCCTTCTTTTATTACATATTCCTTTAGTAATGTAAGAAGTGTCTTTGTGTCAAATTTGGGGTCTCTAGCTATTAAATTAAAGGGTTAAATCCCGGAAAAAATTGGCGTGGGCTCCCGCGCAATTTTCTCCGCCAGAGCGGTAAAGCCAGTGACTGAGGGCAGATATTAATAGCCTGGAGAGGGTCCACGGTTATTGGCCCCCCCCTGGCTAAAAACATCTGCCCCCAGCCACCCCAGAAAAGGCACATCTGGAAGATGCGCCTATTCTGGCACTTGGCCACTCTCTTCCCATTCCCGTGTAGCGGTGGGATATGGGGTAATGAAGGGTTAATGTCACCTTGCTATTGTAAGGTGACATTAAGCCAGATTAATAATGGAGAAGCGTCAATAAGACACCTATCCATTATTAATCAAATAGTACAAAAGGGTTAATAAAACACACATACATTATTAAAAAGTATTTTAATAAAATAAAGACACAGGGTGTTTTAATATTTTATTATACTGGTAATCCACCTGAAGACCCTTGTCACCTGGAACAAATGTAAAAAAAACAAACAACAATATTCCATACCTTCCGTCGTTACAGTCTTGTCCCACGCTGTAAATCCATCTGAAGGAGTTAAATCATTTTATGCACCCAGGAGCTCTGCTAATGCAGCTGTGCTCCTGACTGTAAAACTTGGTGAATGAATGGAATGCAGGGGAATATACTGTAGTTACCTCGAGTCGCGGTGATGCGCCCTTTGCTGGATGAACTCATATGAACTCGAGCCTGGGAACTTTTCAGAATATTTTCCCACGCTCGAGTTCATACTGTATATATATTTTTAATAATATTTGAGCCAATGGATCCATGATATGTCCATTTTGCAAGCCTGCAAGAAAAAAAATCACCATACGGAAGCCATACGGATGACACACGGATAAATTTGTGCGTAAAAATCGCATCCTCGCATTGAATATGGAACAGTGTTTTGGGACAATTACTGTGTATTACGGCCGTAAAAAACGGACCGTATTTACTTACGCTGAGTGTGACGCCGGCCTTACTCTTCATTTTTAGCTCTCATTAGAGAAGAAAACCGAATGCGCAGAGGTTGCCGGGAACAGCAGGGCAACTCTTAACTAAACCTCCAAATGTTTATATGTTGTAAACATCCTGCTGATCAGTGGGGGTCCAGGTCCTG
Organism: Ranitomeya imitator; assembly: GCF_032444005.1. Classification (NCBI taxonomy): domain Eukaryota; kingdom Metazoa; phylum Chordata; class Amphibia; order Anura; family Dendrobatidae; genus Ranitomeya; species Ranitomeya imitator. The sequence continues at coordinate 16,340,181 of NC_091287.1, read as the reverse complement.
AGACCCCCACCAATTATATAAAGCTCTTTTCAGCAAGTTGAGCTCCTGCATGGCTGAGCGCACAGACCCACAGACTTGCTATTCAGGCCTTACACCACTATGTGCATGCTAAGGCAGGAGCGCATTAGTGGAGATCCTCTGCCCAGTCTATTGAGCCGCTCAGCGGGGTCTCAGGTTGTGGACCCCCATCAAGCTTAAAATAAAACAACTTTTGGGAGTTTGCTTACACTGTTAAGATTACTATTCGGAGCAGCAGGCATGTCACCATCCATTCCAAATGACAAATCCACCTCTGCTACATCTGTCTAATCGATACAGTAGAAATAAAGACAAGACGTTACAAAGTCACTGAACATTCCATGCTGAACTGTGACCTGTAACCTGGTGTGAACTCTGTCATATCAGACGTTAAATCCCATAGATCAGGGAGATTAGCAGGGCGAGATTTGGAGCGGCTGCGATAACCTTCAGGACAGTTCATGTGTGACACCAAATTCCACTTGAGCTGCGATCAGCGAGGCAGGTGATCGGAATCGCAGTGACATGGATGGCACTTAATGAATAACCCGCGACGCTATAAATCCAGAATGTCAATGGCAGCAAAATACAATCGCCCATTGCGCCATGGAGGACTTTAATCCGACACTCGTCCAGATTTGGGAATATTCCCGGGTGAAAACCAAAGCTGTAAATCAGGTGGCGCTCACAAATTGTGTAATTACTGCTCCCAATGTACTGATCATATACACTCCAGTCACACCCAAAGCTGCAGAGTGCAGAGCAGGGCTCAAAGTTCAGCTCTACATTTATAAAAAAGCTCTGGCGGTACAATACAGAAAAACATCACGGATTGTTTCCAAGTGCAACCAGCAGAAGTGTGAATGCAGCAGTGGAGGGAACAAGATTAAAAGCCAAAAAAAATGAATAAAAAATAAAGGCCCCTAATCATCATTTGTGGGATTTTAAATTACTTTTTTTTCCTCTGGTGGAATTCATAGCTTTTTACATCAAATTCTTTAAAATTGCGCATATGGGTTAATTTCTCACGTAATCAAAGACACTCTTCCCTCATGTGTTTGACCTTTTTTGCAGAATAGTGAGTGCAGCTCCGGGGTATAATACAGGATGTAACTCAGGATCAGTAATGTAATGTACAGTGCCTACAAGTAGTATTCAACCCCCTGCAGATTTAGCAGGTTTAATAAGATGCAAATAAGTTAGAACCTTCAAACTTCAAACAAGAGCAGGATTTATTAACAGATGCATAAATCTTACAAACCAAAAAGTTTTGTTGCTCAGTTAAATTTTTATAAATTTTAAACATAAAAGTGTGGGTCAATTATTATTCAACCCCTAGGTTTAATATTTTGTGGAATAACCTTTGTTTGCAATTACAGCTAATAATCGTCTTTTATCAGACCTGATCAGGCCGGCACAGGTCTCTGGAGTTATCTTGGTCCACTCCTCCATGAAGATCTTCTCCAAGTTATCTAGGTTCTTTGGGTGTCTCATGTGGACTTTAATCTTGAGCTCCTTCCACAAGTTTTCAATTGGGTTAAGGTCAGGAGACTGACTAGGCCACTGTAACACCTTGATTTTTTGCCTCTTGAACCAGGCCTTGGTTTTCTTGGCTGTGTGCTTTGGGTCGTTGTCTTGTTGGAAGATGAAATGACGACCCATCTTAAGATCCTTGATGGAGGAGCGCAGGTTCTTGACCAAAATCTCCAGGTAGGCCGTGCTATCCATCTTCCCATGGATGCGGACCAGATGGCCAGGCCCCTTGGCTGAGAAACAGCCCCACAGCATGATGCTGCCACCATCATGCTTGACTGTAGGGATGGTATTCTTGGGGTCGTATGCAGTGCCATCCAGTCTCCAAACGTCACGTGTGTGGTTGGCACCAAAGATCTCGATCTTGGTCTCATCAGACCAGAGAACCTTGAACCAGTCAGTCTCAGAGTCCTCCAAGTGATCATGAGCAAACAGTAGATGAGCCTTGACATGACGCTTTGAAAGTAAAGGTACCTTACGGGCTCGTCTGGAACGGAGACCATTGCGGTGGAGTACGTTACTTATGGTATTGACTGAAACCAATGTCCCCACTGCCATGAGATCTTCCCGGAGCTCCTTCCTTGTTGTCCTTGGGTTAGCCTTGACTCTTCGGACAAGCCTGGCCTCGGCACGGGAGGAAACTTTCAAAGGCTGTCCAGGCTGTGGAAGGCTAACAGTAGTTCCATAAGCCTTCCACTTCCGGATGATGCTCCCAACAGTGGAGACAGGTAGGCCCAACTCCTTGGAAAGGGTTTTGTACCCCTTGCCAGCCTTGTGACCCTCCACGATCTTGTCTCTGATGGCCTTGCAATGCTCCTTTGTCTTTCCCATGTTGACCATGTATGAGTGCTGTTCACAAGTTTGGGGAGGGTCTTAAATAGTCAGAAAAGGCTGGAAAAAGAGATAATTAATCCAAACATGTGAAGCTCATTGTTCTTTGTGCCTGAACTACTTCTTAATACTTTAGGAGAACCAAACAGAATTCTGGTGGGTTGAGGGGTTGAATAATAAATGACCCTCTGAAAAAATAAACAAAGAAATAACATTCTTTTTTGCTGCAGTGCATTTCACACTTCCAGGCTGATCTACAGTCCAAATGTCACAATGCCAAGTTAATTCCAAATGTGTAAACCTGCTAAATCTGCAGGGGGTTGAATACTACTTGTAGGCACTGTATGTACACAGTGACTGCACCAGCAGAATAGTGAGTGCAGCTCTGGGGTATAATACAGGAGGTAACTCAGGATCAGTAATGTATGTACACAGTGACTGCACCAGCAGAATAGTGAGTGCAGCTCTGGGGTATAATACAGGATGTAACTCAGGATCAGTAATGTAATGTATGTACACAGTGACAGCACAAGCAGAATAGTGAGTGCAGCTCTGGAGTATAATACAGGAGGTAACTCAGGATCAGTAATGTAATGTATGTATGTACACAGTGACTGCAGCAGCAGAATAGTGAGTGCAGCTCTGGAGTATAATACAGGATGTAACTCAGGATCAGTAATGTAATGTATGTACACAGTGACTGCACCAGCAGAATAGTGAGTGCAGCTCTGGAGTATAATACAGGAGGTAACTCACGATCAGTAATGTAATGTATGTACACAGTGACTGCACCAGCAGAATAGTGAGTGCAGCTCTGGAGTATAATACAAGATGTAACTCAGGATCAGTAATGTAATGTATGTACACAGTGAGCGCAGCAGCAGAATAGTGAGTGCAGCTCTGGAGTATAATACAGGATGTAAATCGGGATCAGTAATGTAATGTATGTACACAGTGACTGCACCAGCAGAATAGTGATTGCAGCTCTGGGGTATAATACAGGATGTAACTCGGGATCAGTAATGTATGTACACAGTGACTGCAGCAGCAGAATAGTGAGTGCAGCTCTGGGGTATAATACAGGAGGTAACTCAGGATCAGTAATGTAATGTATGTACACGGTGACTGCACCAGCAGAATAGTGATTGCAGCTCTGGGGTATAATACAGGATGTAACTCGGGATCAGTAATGTATGTACACAGTGACTGCACCAGCAGAATAGTGAGTGCAGCTCTGGTGTATAATACAGGAGGTAACTCAGGATCAGTAATGTAATGTATGTACACAGTGACTGCACCAGCAGAATAGTGAGTGCAGCTCTGGGGTATAATACAGGAGGTAACTCAGGATCAGTAATGTAATGTATGTACACGGTGACTGCACCAGCAGAATAGTGATTGCAGCTCTGGGGTATAATACAGGATGTAACTCGGGATCAGTAATGTAATGTATGTACACAGTGACTGCACCAGCAGAATAGTGATTGCAGCTTGATTGCAGCTCTGGGGTATAATACAGGATGTAACTCGGGATCAGTAATGTATGTACACAGTGACTGCACCAGCAGAATAGTGAGTGCAGCTATGGAGTATAATACAGGATGTAACTCAGGATCAGTAATGTATGTGCAGCACCCCAGAGACCTGGTCATTGCAGTGGTGTCGCTCTGCCACTAAGGGGCGTGATGGTACGTCTGTTGGCACTAAAGGAGTTCATCTGACCAGGTATCACCAGCACACATTACACTTCACACTGCGGCCACTAGGGGGAGCAAAAGGTTTTATTTATTAGGCCACTCCTCACACTGGTAAAACTAGGGGTTGGATAGGAAGTTAGGCAGAAGCTGGCTGGGTTTTGCCCAGGCAACATCCCGTGGCAGGGGGTGTTGCAGGGAAGATTCAGAGGGGTCCCTGTCAGGTGTGGGAACCTAGCAGTGACTTAGCTACAAGGATAGAACGTTACAGAGCCGCGCCTGCACTACCTTGTGGCGGCATCTAAAGAAAGGACACGAAGGGAAGGATATTGTGGACAGTGAGAAACGAGATCAAGCACAAAGGAGAGCCAGTAGGAGTCGTGCCCCGAGAACGGCAACATCCTACTGAGGCGCGTAGCCGGTGCCGGAACACCGAGGAAGTAACTGACTCTATGCCTTACTTCAAATACCGCAGGACAGTTGATTATAGGTTGGCTGTCTATCTTACATCACCTAAGCAGACATAGGGGGCAACGCGTGGAGAGGGACGTCTCTAGGGTCCCAGAATAGCTCCAAGCCTTCTCGTCAAACGGGTGCGTCCTATCCAGATAAACTTGGGGGACGGAGAAAGAACGAGAAAGAACGAGAACCGAAACGACAGTTGTGAGGACTATCCCGAATGCTCAGCAGGGTAGGACTACAACACACAGGCGCTAGTGGTAGGCACTGATTTCCATCTGCGAAGGAAACTCTGGATGTGCCCATCGGACCGGCCGGTCTCAGACAGCCCAGTTGACAGTGCTCTGGATTGAGGATCCCGAAGCCTTCAGTAAAGAGGTAAAGAGACTGCAACCCTGTGTCCTCGTTATTGACTGCACCTCACACCATCACCACCAACACCACTGGGAAGCCCTGGGGACATACTTCACCTGTGGGAAGGTATACCATCTAGCTGCCATCACACCACCCCAGTGGACCCCAAGCAGCATCGGTCACCCTGACCGAACATCAAAGGTGGCGTCACGAAACCTTAGCCGACTTTCATCACCCCTTTTATTGGACACCCCTTAGCAGGGTCACGGACCGGGTCCAGCCTCCGTGACAACCCCAGAAATGAGACAGAGAGGACCGGTACCAAGTAACCCACGGCCCTGCGTCTGGGGGCGCTCCATATGTACACAGTGACTGCACCAGCAGAATAGTGAGTGCAGCTCTGGGGTATGATACAGGAGGTAATTCAGGATCAGTAATGTAATGTATGTACACAGTGACTGCACCAGCAGAATAGTGAGTGCAGCTCTGGAGTATAATACAGGATGTAACTCTGGATCAGTAATGTAATGTATGTATACAGTGACTGCACCAGCAGAATAGTGAGTGCAGCTCTGGGGTATAATACAGGAGGTAACTCAGGATCAGTAATGTAATGTATGTACACAGTGACTGCACCAGTAGAATAGTGAGTGCAGCTCTGGAGTATAATACAGGATGTAACTCAGGATCAGTAATGTAATGTATGTACACAGTGACTGCACCAGCAGAATAGTGAGTGCAGCTCTGGAGTATAATACAGGATGTAACTCAGGATCAGTAATGTAATGTATGTACACAGTGACTGCACCAGCAGAATAGTGAGTGCAGCTCTGGAGTATAATACAGGATGTAACTCAGGATCAGTAATGTAATATATGTACACAGCGACTGCACCAGCAGAATAGTGAGTGCAGCTCTGGAGTATAATACAGAATGTAACTCAGGATTAGTAATGTAATGTATGTACACAGTGACTGCACCAGCAGAATAGTGAGTGCAGCTCTGGGGTATAATACAGGATGTAACTCAGGATCAGTAATGTAATGTATGTACACAGTGACTGCACCAGCAGAATAGTGATTGCAGCTCTGGGGTATAATACAGGATGTAACACAGGATCAGTAATGTAATGTATGTACACAGTGACTGCATCAGCAGAATAGTGAGTGCAGCTCTGGAGTATAATACAGGATGTAACACAGGATCAGTAATGTAATGTATGTACACAGTGACAGCACCAGCAGAATAGTGAGTGCAGCTCTGGGGTATAATACAGGATGTAACTCAGGATCAGTAATGTAATGTATGTACACAGTGACAGCACCAGCAGAATAGTGAGTGCAGCTCTGGAGTATAATACAGGATGTAACTCAGGATCAGTAATGTAATGTATGTACACAGTGACTGCACCAGCAGAATAGTGAGCGCAGCTCTGGAGTATAATACAGGAGGTAACTCAGGATCAGTAATGTACTGTATGTACACACTGATTACACCAGCAGAATATTGAGCGCAGCTCTGGAGTATAATACAGGATGTAACTCAGTATCAGTAATGTAATGTATGTACACAGTGACTGCACCAGCAGAATAGTGAGTGCAGCTCTGGAGTATAATACAGGATGTATGTGCCTATGTTGTGATACGGACCCCAATTCTCTTTGTATGTTCTGCTGTGATTGTCCTGGCGGCCTTTGCTCCACATGTGCCCTAGTGGCCCCTGGCGTGGTGTGCTCCGCTGTCTGGTTCCTGCAGCGCTGTGTTTACGGGCTGTTTGCGGTGGTTGTGTGCACTTTTAGCTGTCAAGGTTCAGGTTGTGCATGTTTTGCTGTGTGTGGCCCCGGCCTCTCCCTCCTGTCACTCACGGCACCTTCCCACCTCCCTGTATAATAAGTTCTCGCTGCAGTGCTGATAACATACGGGGAGATCCAGGTAACTGTACGCTGCACCAGCTCAGCAGGTGAGTCGGCCCCGTCGCTGCGGATGTTGCACATGAAGCATCATCCTCCCGGGTCACATACAATCAAATCAGACTCAGGGAGTGAGGAGCAGGCAGAGGATGATGACGGATCTAATCACGGCACAGAATCAGGCAGAATAATCCCAAAACCAAAGACGTGCGTACCATAGAGTGAGTCCGTGCAGCCGCTATGGAGACTCCGAGACGAGGGAGCCCGGATCAGTGTAGCGTGACTATGGGTGATGGATCCGGAGATTTGGGCTTCTCATCTGCATAGTTCTTTCTAGCTTCTTTATAATCCTTAATGTGTGTGCAGACGATCAGGAAACGCTGCGGGTTGGACGCTGTGTACTGTGTGCAGTGTACAGATGTTACAGCATAGTGGATGGGATGTCAAGAAATCCCATGTCCACAGACCCTGCGGAGACGGATATGTGGCGCGTCTCCCCAGACCGCAGCGTGGCAATTTCACCCGTTCAATGTATTGGACGCGGTGAATCCGCACGGATCAGTGATCACAGAGGAGTCACTTGCATTCAATAGACAGCAGCGAACATGAGCTGCATCCAAAGCGCTGCCACTTCCACATCATCTGCACATACCCTTATTGTGTCCTGTGATCTCATACAAGGGTACAGTGTGGGTACAATGTGGGTACAGTGTGGGCACAATGTGGGTACAGTGTGTGTACAGTGTGGGTACAATGTGTGTACAGTGTGGGTACAGTGTGGGTACAGTGTGTGTACAATGTGTGTACAGTGGGGGTACAGTGGGGGTACAATGTGAGTACATTTTGTGCACAGTGTAGATACAGTGGGGGTACAATGAGGGTACAGTGTGGGTACAGTGGGGGTACAATGAGGATACAGTGTGGGTACAGTGGTGGTACAATGTGTGTACAGTGTAGATACAGTATTGGTACAATGAGGGTACAGTGGTGGTACAGTGGGGATACAATGTGTGTACAGTGTAGATACAGTATTGGTACAATGAGGGTACAGTGTTGGTACAGTGTAGGTACAATGTATCAGTTGGGTGATTATTTTCTGCTCAATTTTATAAGAATGGAGAGATAAATCTCAGACATCCTGTAATCTATAAAACACGGAATTTTTCTGAAATTGAATGTTACATTTGTGGAATCTTGTGATCGTGCTTTCATTTTGTGACACAGAATATCGTTGTGTTACACTTATTATTTTGTTCTGACCCTGACTATTATTTTTCAGCACAGAATACAATCCTGTAAAGTTGCATTTGCCCGAGTCCTCCATTACTCACTTCCTGTGTCACACAGTATAATGCAAACAATACTGGTCTTAGTTGGGACAGAACTAAGAACAATTTGAATTGTGATATCATGAGCAAAAATCTGTGCTGCTAAATTCTTTATATACTAGCTTTGTGGGTGAGAGAGATAAGTTTGCATTGTATTCTGTAGTGGATGGGCAACCAGTGTAATGACTGGCACAGGGGAGAGGCATCGGTGCAGCGGCTGGACATAAATAGGGTCCTGACTGCTGTATTCAGAATGGATTGCAGAGGAGAAAGTTTGCTTAGAGGGAGACCGATCAGTAGACAGTTATAATAGTCCAGATGATAATGAATAATAGTGACCGTAAGAGATTTTACAGTTCCAAAGCTGAGAAAAGGTCGGATTCTGAAGATGTTTCTAAGGCTACTTTCACACTTGCGTTTTTTTGAATCCATCACCATCCGTCGTTTTTTGTGAATGCAGGATCCTGCAAAAAAATTTGCAGGATCCTTCATTTTCCCATAGACTTGTATTAGCGACGGATTGTGACGGATGTCCATCCGTTTCATCCGTCGTGCACTGGATCCGTCGTAAAATAGCGGTCTGTCTTGCAGAGAAAACGTTCATAGGAAACAACACAAACCATGCATCCGTCATTTCACAGGATCAGTCGCACATGGATCGCACCCCCCCCCCCCCCCCCGTGTAGGGCAGTGGGGTACTTAGATCCGGGCTCTTCTGTTCTCGGCGGGGATGTCGCGGTGGCTGACCCGGTCCGTGGCCCTAGGGGACGTCCGTTAAATAATGGGGGTAAAGTCTTTAGGCCTCTTTCACATGTCAGTGTCTCCGGTACGTGTACTGACAGTTTTCTCACGTACCGGAGACACTGACACACGTAGACCCATTGAAATGAATGGGTCTATGCACATGTCTCCGTGTTTTCACGGACCGTGTGTCCATGTTGAAAACACGGAGACATGTCCGTTTTTCTCCGGCAGCACGGTCAGCAAAGCGTCCCGCACACGTGCACATGGAGAACAGTGTGCACTTTCCTCCGTGTGCAGGTACCGCCCACAGGAGAGACAGCGCTACAGTAAGCGCTGTCCCCCCTGCGTGTGGTGCTGAAGCCGGAATTCATTCCTTCTTCCCAGCAGCGTTCGCTTGAGAGAAGGAATGAAAATTTTTTTTTTCTCTTTTGCCTTAAAAATAAAGTTTGTGCCCCCCCCGCTTGCCAGGAAATACTCACCCAGCTCGAGCGATGACTCCTCTCAGCGCCGGCAGCAGGCCCTGTGTGAGCGGTCACATGGTCCCGCTTATTACAGTGAGGAATATGCACAAGAATATACAGTGAGGGATGCACAAACTTTATTTTTAAGGTAAAATAAAAAAAAAAAAAAGATTTTTCATTCCTTCTCTCCAGCGAACACTGCTGGGAAGGAATGAATTCTGGATTCAGCACCCAAAGCAGGGGACAGCGCTTACTGTAGCGCTGTCTCCTGCACGGTCCGTGTGGTCCTCAGTCGGCACACGGGCGGCACACGGCTGCCGCATGTGTGCTACACTGATGTGCTATGTGAGCACACGGACACGGATAATTCCGGTACCGATTTCTCCGGTACCGGAATTATCTGGACGTGTGAAAGAGGTCTTAAGGGGATAGTGTTCGTGACGCCACCTGTGGTATTCGGTCAGGGTGACTGACGCTGCTTAGGGGTTCGCTGGGGTGATGTTTTGGCAGCTAGATAGTGTACCTTCCCACAGGTGAAGTATGTCCCCAGGGCTTCCCAGAGTGTAGATGGTAGATGGTGTGAGGTGCAGTGAATAACGAGGACAAAAGGTTGCAGTCTCTTTACCTTTACTGAAGGCTTCAGCGTCCACAGTCCAGAGCACCGGATGACGGGGCAGGCAGAGTCCGGCCGGTCTGAAGGCAATTCCAGAGTCCCCCTATCAAGGTGGAAATCAGTAGCCTGCCTCTAGCGCCTGAGTGTTTTAGTACCTCCCTGCTGAGCTTCTCGGTGAGGTCCTCACAACTGATGCTGGTGTTCTAGAAGTTATTTCTCTTTCTCTCTGTCCCCCAGATGGTATGGATAGGACAAACCCATATGACTGATGGCCTGAGGCTTTTTACAGGGACCCTACGACACCCTAGCCCCCACAAGTTGCCACGGTGCCTCCTGGGTGTAAGGTCGGGCAGCTAACATGGAATTAACTGTCCTGCCAGTCTCTGAAGTAAAGCATAGAGTTCCTTACTCCCTCGGTGTTCTGGCTATCGGCTTCTGCGCCTCAGAGGGAGGCAGCCTATTGCAGGGCAGAACTCCCTCTGGATTCCTCTCCTTGTGCTATGACTTCGTTTCTCACTCTCAGTAATGCAATTCCCTTCGTATCCTTTCTTAGGATGCTGCCGCACGTGGAGCAGGCGCAGTTCTGTAACCTTCTGGCTAGGCCTTTGACAGGATCCCACCCCTGTCAGTGACCACTCTGTCTGCAGCTGTTTGATGTTCCTCCTTTTCCTTGTCTGCCTGACAGGTGCTGCCTGGGTGAAGCCCAGTCAGCTTCTCTCTAACTTCCTATCCAAGCCACCAGTTTTAACTAATTGTGAGGAGTTCCCTAATAGATAGGAGCAGAGCTCCCCCTGGTGGAATGGAGTGTGAAGTGTGTTGTGTGGTTTGTGATACCTGGTAAGGTGTTCTCCTTTATTACCATCAGACATAACATCACTCCGTCTGGTGGAAGAATGACATTACTGCAACGACCAGGACCCTGGGGCAGGACCCTGGGGTGCTGCACTCCCCCCCCTGTTAAATCCAGTACTCCGGAACTGGGAAAAGAAAACAACAATACATTAGCAAAAGACATGTAAATTTTTGAAATGCTGTAAAACAAGTTAATATAACTGTGCTTCCCTTTATGGGAGGTGAGAACACTTGCACTTTGCAAACAATAGCATATATACATTGTGCGTACGACTTTTAAGGCATGTCGAAAACAAGTACTATCTTTCTATGAAGCACAATTACCCATACAGGTATACTATCTACTAAGTGCAGGTACTCTCTAAGAGTATACTATCATTAAACCTCAAAGTGCAAATCAACATTTTCTTTATTTTTCTACACATGCAGGACTATCTGTCTACCCCCGCGGGCCTACTGCATTTTCTTCAGTTTATTCACAAGTACATCATCTTCAAACATTTTCTATTCTATATCCTATCGACTATGTAAACATTATTACTATCTACTTTCTCTTTATTGCATTAACTCACTATCTATTATTATTATTAACTTCTGTAATATATTAACCTTTTGGCACAGTGCAACGAGTAACCAATCACTTTAAGGGCAAAGTAAAGTTTCTTCTGAGGTAGTGCAAACAATCACATTATCAATATTCAAGTCAGGTTTAGCAACAAAGGTGACGCGATGCGAGGGACCCGTGACGAACCCCCGAACGTTGGTCTTGGGTGGGCTACAAGACCCGGAATTCTGCCACACCAATGGGTTTTTCTTCAGGTCTGTCAGGCAAAGTTATTTTTACAGCAAAATTTTCAGCAGCTTCTGTTAAGAGGCAGTCTCTGTAAAAGCCTCCTTTGTAAAACCAGTAGGAAGCACCCTTAAGAAGGTGCAAACTATGTACAAGCAGTTCAGGAATCATTGACCGTCCATGATCCTACAGTCTTTAAAGGCAATAATAAAACATGTGCAAAACTTAGGGTCCCTTTAAGTAGGGGATCCCTTTAAGAGTTACATAGTTACATAGTTATTAAGGTTGAAGGAAGACTATAAGTCCATCTAGTTCAACCCATAGCCTAACCTAACATGCCCTAACATGTTGATCCAGAGGAAGGCAAAAAAAAAAACCATGTGGCAAGAGTAAGCTCCACATTGGGGAAAAAAATTCCTTCCCGACTCCACATACGGCAATCAGACTAGTTCCCTGGATCAACGCCCTATCAAGGAATCTAGTGTATATACCCTGTAACATTATACTTTTCCAGAAATGTATCCAGTCCCTTCTTAAATTTAAGTAATGAATCACTCATTACAACATCATACGGCAGAGAGTTCCATAGTCTCACTGCTCTTACAGTAAAGAATCCGCGTCTGTTATTATGCTTAAACCTTTTTTCCTCCAACCGCAGAGGATGCCCCCTTGTCCCGGTTTCAGGTCTATGATTAAAAAGATCACCAGAAAGGTCTTTGTACTGTCCCCTCATATATTTATACATTAACATAAGATCACCCCTTAGTCTTCGTTTTTCCAAACTAAATAGCCCCCAGTGTAATAACCTATCTTGGTATTGCAGACCCCCCAGTCCTCTAATAACCTTGGTCGCTCTTCTCTGCACCCGCTCTAGTTCAGCTATGTCTTTCTTATACACCGGAGACCAGAACTGTGCACAGTATTCTAAGTGTGGTCGCACTAGTGACTTGTATAGAGGTAAAATTATGTTCTCCTCATGAGCATCTATGCCTCTTTTAATGCATCCCATTATTTTATTTGCCTTTGCAGCAGCTGCCTGACACTGGCCACTGAACATGAGTTTGTCATCCACCCATACACCCAGGTCTTTTTCATTGACGGTTTTGCCCAGAGTTTTAGAATTAAGCACATAATTATACATCTTATTACTTCTACCCAAGTGCATGACCTTACATTTATCCCCATTAAAGCTCCTTTGCCATTTATCAGCCCAAGCTTCTAGTTTACATAAATCATCCTGTAATATAAAATTGTCCTCCTCTGTATTGATTACCCTGCAGAGTTTAGTGTCATCTGCAAATATTGAAATTCTACTCTGAATGCCCCCTACAAGGTCATTAATAAATATGTTAAAAAGAAGAGGGCCCAATACTGACCCCTGTGGTACCCCACTGCTAACCACTACCCAGTCCGAGTGTGCTCCATTAATAACCACCCTTTGTTTCCTATCCCTGAGCCAGCTCTCAACCCACTTACACATATTTCCCCTATCCCAATTATTCTCATTTTATGTATCAACCTTTTGTGTGGCACCGTATCAAAAGCTTTTGAAAAGTCCATATAAACTACATCCACTGGGTTCCCTTGGTCCAATCCGGAACTTACCTGTTCATAGAAACTGATCAAATTAGTCTGACATGAACGGTCCCTAGTAATCCCGTGCTGATACTGGGTCATGAGGTTATTCCTCTTCAGATACGCCAGTATAGCGTCCCTTAGAATGCCCTCCAGGATTTTACCCACAGTAGAGGTTAAGCTTATTAGCATATAATTTCCGAGTTCAGTTTTTGTCCCCTTTTTGAATATTGGCACCACATTTGCTATACGCCAGTCCTGTGGTACAGACCCTGTTATTATGGAGTCTTTAAAGATTAAAAATAATGGTCTATCAATGACTGTACTTAATTCCTGCAGTACTCGAGGGTGTATCCCATCCGGGCCCGGAGATTTGTCAATTTTAGTGATTTTTAGACGCCGCCGCACTTCCTGCTGGGTTAAGCAGGTGACATTTAATGGGGAATTTTTATCACTAGTCATTTTGTCTGCCATGGGATTTTCTTGTGTAAATACTGATGAAAAAAAGTCATTTAGCAGATTGGCTTTTTCCTCATCCTCATCCACCATCTCACCCAGACTATTTTTAAGGGGGCCAACACTATCATTTTTTTAGTTTCTCACTATTTATGTAATTAAAGAATATTTTAGGATTATTTTTACTCTCTCTGGCAATGAGTCTCTCTGTCTCAATCTTTGCTGCCTTGATTTGCTTTTTACAGAATTTATTTAATTTTCTGTATTTATTTAATGCCTCATCACTACCTACTTCCTTTAATTCTCTAAATGCTTTCTTTTTGTCACTTATTGCGCCCCTTACAGCTCTATTTAGCCATATTGGTTTCCTCCTATTTCTAGTATGTTTATTCCCATACGGTAAATACTGTGCACAGGTCCTATCCAGGATGCTAATAAACGTCTCCCATTTTCTTTGTGTATTTATGTGTCTCAGGATATCGTCCCAGTTAATTGCACCAAGATCATCTCTCATCTGTTGAAAATTTGCCCTCCTGAAGTTTAGTGTCCTTGTAACCCCTCTACTACACATCTTTTTAAAGGATACATGAAAACTTATTATTTTGTGATCGCTATTTCCCAAGTGACCCCCAACCCTTATGTTTGATATGCGGTCTGGCCTGTTGGTTAATATTAGGTCTAGCAGTGCCCCCCTTCTTGTTGGGTCCTGAACCAGTTGTGAAAGGTAATTGTCTCTCATAGTTGTCAGACACCGATCACCTTTGCTGGAACTGCAGGTTTCTGTTCCCCAATCTATTTCAGGGTAGTCGAAGTCCCCCATAATAATGACTTCTCCTTGAGTCGCAGCTTCATCTATTTGCTTTACGGGGATATTCTCCATTGCTTCCATTATTTTTGGAGATTTATAACAAACCCCTATCAGTAATTTATTATTTTTCCCACTCCCCTTACCTCCACCCACAGGGACTCTACATTTTCATTAAATTCACCTATATTATCACGCAGGATGGGTTTTAAGGACGTTTTTACATATAGACACACCCCACCCCCTCGCTTATCTGTACGGTCATCTCTGAACAGGCTATAGCCCTGCAAGTTAACTGCCCAGTCATGGCTCTCATCCAGCCACGTTTCAGATATCCCCACCATGTCATAATTATGCTCCAACAACATTAGTTCTAATTCCTCCATTTTGTTGGCGAGGCTTCTGGCATTAGTATACATGCACTTGATGTTCCTCTCTGCACCTCTATTCTTTCTTAAATTATTAACTGTTCTAACCCCACCCCCCATGCCACCGCCACCCCCAACTTCCTTATTTGTGCCCAGGTCTCTGTCTGCACTATCTTCCCCTCCTATAAAATGAATACCCTCCCCCCAATTCCTAGTTTAACCACTCCTCCAACCTTCTAGCCATTTTCTCCCCCAACACAGCTGCACCTTCCCCATTGAGGTGCAGCCCGTCCCTAGCGTAGAGCCTGTAGCCAACTGAGAAGTCGGCCCAGTTCTGCAGGAACCCAAACCCCTCCTTCCTACACCAATTCTTGAGCCACTTATTAACCTCCCTAATCTCCCGTTGCCTCTCTGGCGTGGCACGTGGTACAGGCAGTATTTCGGAAAATACCACGTTGGAGGTCCTTGCTTTCAGCCTAATTCCCTGAAATCATCTTTAAGGACCTTCCACCTACCTCTAACTTTGTCATTAGTGCCAATGTGCACCATGACCGCTGGGTCCTCACCAGCCCCTCCCAGTAATCTGTCCACCCGATCAGCGATGTGTCGGACTCGAGCGCCAGGAAGGCAGCACACCGTCCGACGATCCCTGTCTTTGTGACAGATTGCCCTATCTGTTCCCCTAATAATTGAGTCGCCCACTACTCGCCCTGGAAGGGTTTAAACTTGAAAAGCAAAGGAAGAACAGTTAACTATTTACATTAGCAAACACTTCCTGACCTAGGAAGGTTGGTATCCGAGTTCTCATCTGATGCTGTATCGACATCATTGGTTTGTTTCTCAGGTGCGGTCAAGTCATTATTTGTCTGGGTACGAGTGTCAGCTTTAGCATTTTCCACAGTGGCAGGTTCAGTAGTAGAAATGATGCACACAGTAGTGGTGGTTTTGGTTTGAGGACCCGCTAGTTCAGGGACTAGAGGATTAATGTCGTTAGTCTTAGTTGTGGCAGGAGGTGGCGCTGCTGCAAGTTCACATCGCTTAACGTTCTTAGCGTACCAACCTAGCTCACTCCAATGGCGGGTGTAGGTCACATGGTCCCCTCTGCACAAGTTTCGGTTAGGGTGACCGTCGCGGAATTGGGCTTTCACGTTATAGCTTGTAACGAAGACTTCGGTTTGCAGTCCTGGCTCCTGTATAAAGCCCCAACCCCTTTTCGGGTGAAAGGCTGATACTGTCCCTTGTTTCGCTGTTCTTATTGCAGCGTTTGGTTTTATGATTCTGTACTTTGTGTTGGGCATTCTGTTCCGTCTCCTTTCATTTTTTCCAGTGGGAGAGTAGGCATTGTTTATACTCCTCCCAGGTGAGCACCGCAAAACAGGACCCGCTCACTCCACCCCTTGGGGCATCCCAGCGGAATATCACCCCCTCCGGGCTCACATCCACCGGTATGCCCTCATTCGCTAGGCCCGGGAGTGATGTCTTGTCAGTGGCACGGGAAGTCGCTGGGGCTGGAGCGGCGGCTGGCGGTTGGTCATAGTCTGGGCGAGGAGCGGTCACTGGAGCAGGATCGGTCGGTGGGGCAGGGGCATTTTCTGTACCTGCGTCTGATGTGGTTCCACCGATGTCGATCCGTTCCGCTGATGAGGACGCTGGAGCCTGCTACTGCCCGGACCGCGGTTCTTTCAGTGCGCTCTTCCTGCACAGGGCCGACTTCCATTTCTTCACTGCTGTCGGCTCTGCGTCCGGGAGTTGGTGGCTCGGCTCCTCCGCCGGCGACTCCAGGAAGTCCGGATCCTCCAGCAGCAGCGAGTTCAGATTCGCCTCCTTTGATTCGAGACAGTTCTGTGTTACTTCGTCGTCGCTCAGGTACCCGCTGGTCGCCATCTCTGCCCCTGGATCTTCGGCAACACACACACGCTGTTCCTCCATTTTCTGGGGGCGGAGCTCCTTGGCTCCTGGGCACGTCGTCATCTTGTAGCAGTAGTCGGAAACGGTCGTCACTTTTGGCGCCGCTTTGGTAGTCTCCGCCCATGTTGGCACGCCCTTCTTCTTCTTTTGCGCTCCCCGTGGCGCTGTAATGGCGGCAGTTTTGGTGGCAAATGGCAATACACAGTCTTTGAGCACAAAAAGTCCAAATACAATTCTGGCACAGTTCTTAGGCGCACATGACCCGATTTTCAGGCTTAAGTAGATCCTGTTTGAGATGCCAAAGTTGGATCGCCCCCCCCCCCCCCGTGTAGGGCAGTGGGGTACTCGGATCCGGGCCCTTCTGTTCTCAGTGGGGATGTCATGGTGGCTGACCCGGTCCGTGGCACTAGGGGACGTCCGTTGAATAATGGGGGAAAAGTATTTAAAGGGATAGTGTTTGTGACGCCACCTGTGGTAAGGGGCAGCTAGATGGTGTACCTTCCCACAGGTGAAGTGTTTCCCCAGGGCTTCCCAGAGGTGTAGATGGTGGATGGTGTAAGGCGCAGTAAAGAACGAGGACACAGGGTGCAGTCTCTTTACCTTTACTGAAGACTTCAGCATCCACAGTCCAGAGCACCAGATCACAGGGCATGCAGGGTCTGGCCGGTCTGAAGGCAAATCCAGAGTCCCCTTTTACAGCAGCCCCTGCACATAGGAGACTATGGTCAGTGTCTGACTGCATCTCTGGGAGGAGATAGAGGACATTTTTTAAGTCCATACTTGCACTACAAGTTACACTTTCCTCATCATTGCTCACAGTGCTCAGTGCAAGCGGTGACAAGGTGCGGGGAGCGGAGGTCCGGGATGAGGGGAGTATGGCGGAGAGTTAGCGGTGAGCGGCAGCCTGACATTAGTAGTACAATACCAGCCACTGTCACCGCAGTGTTCAGAGCACAGTAGAGTAACATCACGCTGTTGTGCTCTGAGCCTTGACTCAGTTCTGCTGTCAGAGGAAGCCTCATGTAATACAGCCACGCATCTAATGCCCATCCTGTGAGATAACCCCCAGAGCCATGTATCTAATGACCATTGTGTGAGATGCTCGCCAGAGCCACGTATGTAATGCCCATCCTGTCAGAGATCCCCCCAGAGCCACGTATCTAATGCCCATCCTGTCAGAGATCCCCCAGAGCCACGTATCTAATGCCCATCCTGTCAGAGATCCCCCAAGAGCCACGTATCTAATGCCCATCCTGTCAGAGATCCCTCCAGAGCCACGTATCTAATGACCATCGTGTGTGA
Organism: Ranitomeya imitator; assembly: GCF_032444005.1. Lineage (NCBI taxonomy): Eukaryota > Metazoa > Chordata > Amphibia > Anura > Dendrobatidae > Ranitomeya > Ranitomeya imitator. The sequence continues at coordinate 16,322,181 of NC_091287.1, read as the reverse complement.
TACAGCCAAGAGTCATATATCTAATGACCATCGTGTGTGATACAACCCATTCCTATTCTGGGCCAACTTTACTTATTTTTTTTCTTCTGCTTTCTTCCCTCCTCCTAGACTTTCCAGGATGGACCTGAAATTTCTCCTACAGTTGCTGATTTTAATGTCTGCTGTAAAAGCCGGTCACTTCTCAAAATCATTTTCCAAGGGTCGGTATATGGCATCTGTCTTCTCAGACCTGACCTCAGAGGAGATGACTTCAGTTCATACTTTCCTCGCGGACCAAGAGCAGCTTAACTTAGTCCCCATCAGAAGTCAATTTGGCAAAAACTCAATCTTCATGATGGAGCTTAATTTGCCGAAAAAGCGGTTTGTCCTGAACTTTTTAGATAACGACGGCCCCAAACCTCAACGAGAAGCCAAGGTGGTCGTATACTTTGGAGACCAGGCTCAACCGAACATCACGGAATATATTGTTGGCCCCCTGCCTCACCCTTATTATTACCGCCCAGTAACTTCGAAACGCAACAAGCCTGTAAGATTTGAGTCAAGGCCAATGACTTATATGGAATATGAGAAAATCCAAAAACGTCTGTTGGAGCTCACCAAGGAGTTCAACCACATCTTAGTAGAGTCCTCCGGCTTCTCCTTCTACAACTGCTCATCCCGTTGTCTTACCTTCACGGACATCGCCCCTCGTGGCCTGAATTCTGGAGAACGTCGCTCGTGGTTGTTGCTCCAGAGGTACGTAGAAGGGTTCTTCCTCCACCCTATTGGAGTCGAGCTTCTTTTCAATCATCGCTCAATGAACCCTAAAGAGTGGACCATCGATAAAATCTGGTACAATGGGCAATACTTTGATAGCGTGAAAGAGCTGGTCCGAAAGTATGAGAAGAACGAAGTGACCAAGATACACCTACCAGATGACACAACAGACCCTTATTCTACCTTCATACCCCGTGGAGATTTTAATACTAAAACTCATATACAAGGTCCAAAAATATGTGAACCTCAAGGAAAACGTTACCGAGTTCTGGGCAACTATGTGGAGTATACCGGCTGGACCTTTGCTTACCGGATCCGTCCATCTGCTGGCCTGCAAATATTTGATATCCAATACAATCACGAGAGGATAGCCTACGAGGTGAGCATCCAGGAAGCCATAGCCTTCTATAGTGGGGTCTCACCGGGTGGTACGCAAACAAAGTACATTGACTCCGGGTGGGGGATGGGAACGGTTCATTATGAGTTGTCGAAAGGAATTGACTGTCCTGAAGGAGCCACCTACCAGGACCTCTACAATTATTACGACACAGACAAACCGCTACGATATAAGAATGCATTGTGCATCTTCGAGCATCCCACTGGGATACCCTTACGGAGACATTTTGACAGCAATTACAATGGTGGCTACAATTTCTACGCCGGGGTTGAAAATTATGTCTTGGTGGTGAGGACCACATCCACCGTCTATAACTATGACTATATCTGGGACTTTCTGTTCTACCAAAATGGAGTAATAGAGGTTAAGGTGAGTGCCACGGGGTACATCCATGCCACTTTTTTCACCCCTGATGGCCTCCACTTTGGAAGCAGAGTCTACAGCCACGTTCTGGGGAACATGCACACACACTTGATCAATTATAAGGTGGACCTAGACATTGCAGGTAAGAGAGACTGCAGCAGACTACAACTGAGGACATTGCTTTGTTTTTACACTGTACATTATAGTAAAGAACTCTTCATCCTCCTTAGAATCAATCGGACATTTGCAGATGACGGATTTTAGACTTCCGTTAAGTCTTTCCCTTGTGTCTTTGTGTGCACAAACCTTTCCTGTTGTGAGGTCAGAGCACTTTAGAGAGGACCTGACGCCAGAACACATGCGGACACATTTTGCTCTTATTTTATTTCCGCTCATCTCCTGAGTATTAAGCTTTTGTGTTTTCTGTTTTTTTTAGAAATCCGCCACATGATTCTAGAGCTACGGGTCTTTTTATTATGGTCCTTATGAGGAGGGTGCGGCTCATAGGCTCCTCTTGGGTGTGTCTTTGCATAATTACACTTTGAACCACCTTTGTAAAGATGATAAAAAATTAAAAAATTAGCACAGAATAAAACAATCCATATCTAAGGAATCGTATGGCAGATTAAAAAAAAACATTCAAGGGAGCAGTCAAAATAAAATAAAGAGCAAAGATTGCCCACCTTTGACCTAATGACAGGTCTTCTTTAAGTGTATCATAAAGCTCATGGGCCCCTCCGAAATCTGTATCAGGGCCTCTACCTACCATGTTTCATTTATCACATTGCCGTCTTCTTATCTGCAGAGGAATCTATGGGCCCCTCAGATACCTGGTGTCACTGCGACTTCTAGATCCCCAAACCCTGTGACCTTGTAGGTCTGTGACTCTACAGATAACTTGTATTATTAATATTTGCTGTAGAAAGTGTGAACATTATCTTATCTGTAAGGAACAGATTGTGAAAGTCTTCACACCCTTCATCTGACCCTTGAACTCTCAGGATGAGTCAATTCTATATCCTCTGATAACACAAATAAATCCTCAGATAATTCCAACATCATCAGCCGAACATATCAGCACCAGAGAGAAATCATCTAATGTACGCAGGGGTCCTACAGAATACCAAACTTGGAGCTGTATTATAGTAGTTATATTCTCGTACATAGGGGGCAGTATTATAGTAGTTATATTCTTGTACATAGGAGCAGTATTATAGTAGTTATATTCCTGTACATAGGAGCAGTATTATAGTAGTTATATTCTTGTACATAGGGGCAGTATTATAGTAGTTATATTCTTGTACATAGGGGCAGTATTATAGTAGTTATATTCTTGTACATAGGAGCAGTATTATAGTAGTTATATTCTTGTACATAGGAGGCAGTACTATAGTAGTTATATTCTTGTATATAGGAGCAGTATTATAGTAGTTATATTCTTGTACATGAGGCAGTATTATAGTAGTTATATTCTTGTACATGGGGGCAATATTATAGTAGTTATATTCTTGTACATGAGGCAGTATTATAGTAGTTATATTCTTGTACATGAGGCAGTATTATAGTAGTTATATTCTTGTACATAGTGGCAGTATTATAGTAGTTATATTCTTGTACATGAGGCAGTATTATAGTAGTTATATTCTTGTACATGGGGGCAATATTATAGTAGTTATATTCTCGTACATAGGAGCAGTATTATAGTAGTTATATTCTTGTACATAGGAGCAGTATTATAGTAGTTATATTCTTGTACATAGGGGGCAGTATTATAGTAGTTATATTCTTGTGCATAGGAGCAGTATTATAGTAGTTATATTCTTGTACATAGGAGCAGTATTATAGAAGTTATATTCTTGTACATAGGGGGCAGTATTATAGTAGTTATATTCTTGTACATAGGGGGCAATATTAGTTATATTCTTGTACATAGGGGGCAGTATTATAGTAGTTATATTCTTGTACATAGGGGCAGTATTATAGTAGTTATATTCTTGTGCATAGGAGCAGTATTATAGTAGTTATATTCTTGTACATAGGGGGCAGTATTATAGTAGTTATATTCTCGTACATAGGAGCAGTATTATAGTAGTTATATTCTTGTACATAGGGGGCAGAATTATAGTAGTTATATTCTCATACATAGGGACAATATTATAGTAGTTATATTCTCGTACATAGGGACAGTATTATAGTAGTTATACTCTTGTACATAGGTGCAGTATTATAGTAGTTATATTCTTGTACATAGGGGCAGTATTATAGTAGTTATATTCTTGTACATAGGGGGCAGTATTATAGTAGTTATATTCTTGTACATAGGGGGCAGTATTATAGTAGTTATATTGTACATAGGGGCAGTATTATAGTAGTTATATTCTTGTACATAGGAGCAGTATTATAGTAGTTATATTCTTATACATAGGGACAATATTATAGTAGTTATATTCTCGTACATAGGGACAGTATTATAGTAGTTATATTCTTGTGCATAGGAGCAGTATTATAGTAGTTATATTCTTGTACATAGGAGCAGTATTATAGAAGTTATATTCTTGTACATAGGGGGCAGTATTATAGTAGTTATATTCTTGTACATAGGGGGCAATATTAGTTATATTCTTGTACATAGGGGGCAGTATTATAGTAGTTATATTCTTGTACATAGGGGCAGTATTATAGTAGTTATATTCTTGTGCATAGGAGCAGTATTATAGTAGTTATATTCTTGTACATAGGAGCAGTATTATAGAAGTTATATTCTTGTACATAGGAGCAGTATTATAGTAGTTATATTCTTGTACATAGGAGCAGTATTATAGTAGTTATATTCTCGTACATAGGGGGCAGAATTATAGTAGTTATATTCTCGTACATAGGGACAATATTATAGTAGTTATATTCTCGTACATAGGGACAGTATTATAGTAGTTATACTCTTGTACATAGGTGCAGTATTATAGTAGTTATATTCTTGTACATAGGGGCAGTATTATAGTAGTTATATTCTTGTACATAGGGGGCAGTATTATAGTAGTTATATTCTTGTACATAGGGGGCAGTATTATAGTAGTTATATTGTACATAGGGGCAGTATTATAGTAGTTATATTCTTGTACATAGGAGCAGTATTATAGTAGTTATATTCTTATACATAGGGACAATATTATAGTAGTTATATTCTCGTACATAGGGACAGTATTATAGTAGTTATATTCTTGTACATAGGAGCAGTATTATAGTAGTTATATTCTTGTACATAGGGGCAGTATTATAGTAGTTATATTCTTGTACATAGGGACAGTATTATAGTAGTTATATTCTTGTACATAGGAGCAGTAGTATAGTAGTTATATTCTTGTACATAGGGGGCAGTATTATAGTAGTTATATTCTCGTACATAGGGGCAGTATTATAGTAGTTATATTCTTGTACATAGGAGCAGTATTATAGTAGTTATATTCTTGTACATAGGAGGAGTATTACAGTAGTTATTTTCTTGTACATAACGGCAGTATTATTATTATTTGTTAATATTTAGGTACAGAAAACATCTTTGAAACCATTGACCTGAAATATGAGAACATTACAAACCCTTGGAGTCCTGATCACTTTATTGTTCAGTCCCGTATTGATCGTGTCCAGAGAAGCAGTGAGCGTCAGGCAGCTTTCAAGTTTGGATCTCATGTCCCCCGGTATCTAATGTTCCAAAACCCCAACAAGAAGAATAAGTGGGGACATCAGAAGAGCTACAGAATTCAGTACAACTCCCACGGCCACAGCGTGCTGCCTCGGATGTGGGCTGAGGAGAAAGGAGTCTCATGGTCCAGGTTAGTGTGATGAGAGGACATCTGGGCTCACATTGCTCTGGAGGTACTAGGATGACCCATCATTTCGGAATACACAATAAATATAGGTGAATCTCACAAAGTTAAAATATCATCACAAAGTTAATTTATTTCAGTTCTTCAATACAAACAGTGATCTCCTATATTCTATAGAGTCATTACACAGAGTGATCTATTTCACGTGTTTATTTCTGTTAATGTTGATGATTATGGCTTACAGCCAATGAAAACCCAAAAGTCATTATCTCAGTAAATTAGAATACTTTATAACACCAGCTTGAAAAATGATTTTAAATCTGAAATGTTTCCTACTGAAATGTAAGTTCAGTAAATGCACTCAGTACTTGGTTGCGGCTCCTTTTGCACCAATTACTGCATCAATGCGGCGTGGCATGGAGGCGATCAGCCTGTGGCACTGCTGAGGGGTTATGGAAGCCCAGGTTGCTTTGATAGCAGCCTTCAGCTTGTCTGCATTGTTGGGTCTGGTGTCTCATCTTCCTCTTGACAATACTCCATAGATTCTCTATGGGGTTAAGGTTAGGCGAGTTTGCTGGCCAATCAAGCACAGGAATACTTTTAGAGCACTTCATGGGTTCCTCTGCTGACGAGCTTTTTGGAGATGGAAATGTCATTCTCCAGCAGGACTTGGCACCTGGCCACACTGCCATAAGTACAAACAACAGTATCACGGTGCTTGATTGGCAGCAAACTCGCCTGTCATGATCCAGGCCGGGTTTTGTCTTGTCTTTCCTTTCCAGGTCTTGTCATGTCAGGGGTTAACTTTGCCTGCTTCGTTTCCCAGTCCGGTCTGCTATATATCTGTGCTGCAACCTGTGTGCAGTGCCAGTTATATTGCTCGCCTTCGGGTCTGGTGAGTTCCTCATTTGTCCTGCTGCATTCATCTGACCCGACCCGTGTCTGTGGGAATTCTACTTACCCATCCCTGCTCCTTATTTCCCTTTGTCTTTGGAGTCCCTGGTATTTGACTTTAGCTCGGCTCTGACCTGATCCTGTCCCTCCCTTCTGGTTTCTCTGCTACTGACCGGTGCTGACCTTTGGCTCTTGTCTGACTCTGTTTTGGTTTCCCCTTTTGTACTGCATTATCCTCTGGTATTGACTCGACTCGGCTCTCTGACTAATTCGCTGTATTACTGTTGCTCTGCTTCATAGCAGGATTCTCAGCTCACTCTCCACTCTGTTGCCATCTAGTGGAGTTTGTGCTACTCTACATTAACCCTCAGTACTACAGCGTGACATCTCCTGACCTTAACCCCATAGAGAAACTATGGAGTATTGTCAAGAGGAAGATGAGAGACACCAGACCCAACAATGCAGACGAGCTGAAGGCTGCTATCAAAGCAACCTAAGCCATAATCATCAACATTAACAGAAATAAACACTTGGAATAGATCACTCTGTGTGTAATGACTCTATAGAATATAGGAGATTCACTTTTTGTGTTGAAGGACTGAAATAAATTCACTTTTTGATGATATTTTAATTTTGTGAGATGCACTTATATATTGTGAGATGTTTATAATGCATTTCTCCAGTCTCTTCATTCTTTAGTGCTAAAGTAACAACATTTTAGAACTTGAAACTTTGGCCATAAATCTGTTATATTCAGAAACATCTACATTATATGACATTGGATAAAAACTTGATTTAAAAAGATTAAATAAATCTATTCTCCAGCTTTATCAATGTTTGATGAAAGCTTCTGTAACTTTATGGTAAATTTACTGACTGGTGGAAGAAAGAATACAGAACTGTTAATAAACTCAATAAAATTAAAACCTAACAAAGGTAATTAAATCCACAACACCTGCACTTTTCCCTTAGAGATATAATGATAGACCCCACATTACTGGTCTCAGCATCAATACATGGATTACACAGCCTTCTAAAGTGCATGGTCAATTCTGTGGATGAAGGAGAGGGTGACATTTAATTTTAAGCTAAATTGTTCCCCTCCTCTTAACCTGACGGGTGTCATTGATTTTTAAGACTGCTCGTATCAAGCTCCCAGGAATAAAATAAGCAGGAGGGAAGGGGCGAGTTCAATTCCTATCAATCTTCCGTCTGATATCATTATTCTTATGGCTCAGATCGTGGCCGGGAGTCGAATGCTCCGGTGCGACTGTATTATGCACATGTCTTATAAAAAAAATAAAAAATAACGTCCTGCTGTGCCCATAAATATTGTAAAAGGCGAAACGCGTCGAGGTGACGACGCAGACGCTGGGGCCTGTAGTATCACGGCTCAGAGCTTTTACTACATTTTGGAATGATTTATTCCCCTAAGCGAGGGGCAATGTGTGCTTGTTAAGTCAGGGGTTAATTTTATTGAGTTTAAAGTTCTGTATTATTTGATCCACCACAGTCAGTGAATTAGTTTAATTGGGGGCAATTTTCGGAGGCTTTAGGCCATGTTCACACAGTGCGTTTTTTACCGCGGAACCGCGGCGGTTTTGCGGCTGCGGTTCCGCAGCTGTTTTCCATGCAGGGTACAGTACACTGTACCCTATGGAAAACAGGACACACTGTGCACATGGTCCGGAAATTGTAAAAAAAAAGACGCGCTGAATAGCTCCCGGAAAAAAGAAGGAGCATGTCAATTCTTCTTCCTGAACCGCAGCGGTTCTGCACCCATAGACCTCCATTGTGAGGTCAAAATCGCAGTAAAACCCGCAGATCAAAAATATATCTGCGGGTTTTACTGCGATTTGATGTGCAGAACCGCTGCAGCAGGAAGTGCGGGGGAGCGGGCGGAAGTGCGTGGGCGGAGTGTGGCTGCCCCCCCCGTGCTCCGATCCCGCCCCCCCGTGCTCCGATGCCCCCCCCGTGCTCCGATGCCCCCCCCCAGTGCTCCGATGCCCCCCCCGTGCCCTAATCTCCCCCCCTTATACTTACCCGGCGTCCCGGTGTCCGTCCGGCCGTCTTCTCCCTGGGCGCCGCCATCTTGCAAAATGGCGGGCGCATGCGCAGTGCGCCCGCCGAATCTGCCGGCCGGCAGATTCGTTCCAAAGTGCATTTTGATCACTGAGATATAACCTATCTCAGTGATCAAAATAAAAAAATAGTAAATGACACCCCCCCACTTTGTCACCCCCATTGGTAGGGACAATAAAAAAAATTAAGAATTTTTTTTTTTTTTTTTTCACTAAGGTTAGAATAGGGTTAGGGTTAGGGGTAGGGTTAGGGGTAGGGTTAGGGGTAGGGTTAGGGGTAGGGTTAGGGGTAGGGTTAGGGGTAGGGTTAGGGGTAGGGTTAGGGTTAGGGGTAGGGTTAGGTATTTTCAGCCATTTTAGCCCTAAAAAGCTTCCTAGGAAACACACAGTAAAAAAAGGATAAAAAAACGCATCAAAAAACGCATCAAAAACGCATCAAAAAAGGACAAAAAAAGGACCTGCGTTTTCTGCCAAGAGCTGCAGTTTTTTAAAAAAACTGTCCTGAAAAAAAAAGGATGGAAATCCTGAACGTGTGAACATACCCTTAGTGTCGTCTTTCAGCGATAAGTAACTTTATCGTAGGCTGCATGTCGGAATTGTTGACTTTGTTCAAGATCTCTGCTTGCTGTCAATAAATGGGAACAGTATATTCTGTATTCAGAACCTGTATATACTTAAAGGGATTGTCTCTTTTCACAAAATGTTGCCTGCAAACAAGTTGTGCTTACCCTCCTCAAGCTGCAGCCAATCACTGAGCTCAGCAGCGCTGCCAATGTAGCCGTCACAAACCATTGAGCTCAGTGATCGGTGACAGTGCGGTCATCATGACAGACAGACTGGGGATCTAATACTGACCGAATGCTGGACCGGGGGAGGGTTTGGAAAGCTCAGATTGTTTTTTTTTTTTTGCAACTAAGGCAACGTTCACACGTTCAGTTTTCGGTCAGTGTTTCACATCAGTATTTGTAAGCCAGGAGCGGGTGATGATACAGAAGCGGTGACGTGACTATTATACTTAACCTGTGATTGTTCCACTCCTGATTGAGGCTACAAATACTGATGTAAAATACGGACCAAATACTGAGCGTGTGAACGTGGCCTAACTGATCATATGGGAAGAAGTTTCGGGGACGGACAACACCTTTAAAATGTTGCTACAATTGTATCCAGTGTGGACAATTGTTTTGGAGCTCGGACTCCAGACTGATACAATGTATTGGCTCAGATAAGATGTAACAAGTAATAGAGGGAACGATTTGTGGCCGATGTGTTTAGCTCACAGAGCGTGACGGCCTGCTGGGAGTAGTAGTTCCACAGCAGACTTCTCCGTTGTTGGGTGGTCTCATCTCGCTGTCCTTTTTATGCCCCCCTGTCCTGCAGATACAGCCTGGCAGTGACCCGACACAGAGAATCGGAGCTGGCCAGCAGCAGCCTGTACATCCAGTGCGACCCCTGGGACCCCGACGTCTATTTTGAGAATTTCATCCGTAATAACGAGGACATTGTGAACAAGGTGAGTCCGGTCTACTTGGTCTTCAGGCCTCTTCATTACTCCGGTGTTTGTCTCCATCTCGTCCATTTTCACCTTCTTCCCTTTTTCTGGTCTTTTCTGATGATTTCGTTTTTCCGTCTCCATTTTTTTTTTTTACAAACATTCGTGTTCATTGATGTTCCTTCTGGTTTATGATTTAGGATCTTGTCGCTTGGGTGACAGTCGGCTTCCTCCATATCCCCCACGCGGAGGACATCCCAAATACTTCCACACCGGGAAACGCAGTGGGTTTCTTTCTTCGACCTTTCAACTTTTTTAATGAGGACCCGTCCGTGGCCTCCAGGAGCCCGGTCATTGTGAAGCCCATGGACAGTGGCTTCACCAAAGTGAACATCCAGCGTTGGACTCCTGAAGTGCTCGGCCAGTGCGTGACGGACAAACCCTTCCGGTACAACGGAACTTACTTCTCCGACTGAATCCTGAGGATTCACCGACAATCGGGACACAGAAGATGGAGAGAACGAAGGTCAACGTGAGGAATGTTCCAGCATCTCTGGGAACAAAGTGTCAGATTTAGGCCAAATAAAGAAATCAAGGAAGGTGCAGATAAGACACAAGAAACCAGAGTGCCCACTTACAGTGGGAGACTTGTGAGTCCACTTCCTCCATGGTCATAAATATATTTGCAATATCAAGTAATTCTATACCATGCCATTAAATATAAAATATAAATAATACCTCAACAATAAGGCAAATTATTACCGCTATATACCAGACTGGTGTGAAGACATCAATGCATCTTTGGAAAGTTTTCCATCAACCATTTCTACTTCTTTGTTGATTCGTCACATAACATCCTATGACAGCCACAGATTGCTCCAATGAGAGCCTCAATGCCCCTATATAAGGTGCCCCTATAGGGGATCAAAAAGACAAGCTTCCTATATAGAGATAGAAGAAAAGCTTTGGTCTGCAGCCACCACTAGGGGGAGCTCCCAGTATACAGAGATACATGATAAGATCCTGTCTGCAGTCACCACTAGGGGGAGCTCCCTGTATACAGAGATACATGATAAGATTCTGACTGCAGCCACCACTAGGGGGAGCTCCCTGTATACAGAGATACATGATAAGATCCTGTCTGCAGCCACCACTAGGGGGAGCTCCCTGTATACAGAGATACATGATAAGATACTGTCTGCAGCCACCACTAGGGGGAGCTCCCTGTATACAGAGATACATGATAAGATTCTGTCTGCAGCCACCACTAGGGGGAGCTCCCTGTATACAGAGATACATGATAAGATCCTGTCTGCAGTCACCACTAGGGGGAACTCCCTGTATACAGAGATACATGATAAGATTCTGTCTGCAGCCACCACTAGGGGGAGCTCCCTGTATACAGAGATACATGATAAGATCCTGTCTGCAGCCACCACTAGGGGGAGCTCCCTGTATACAGAGATACATGATAAGATCCTGTCTGCAGTCACCACTAGGGGGAGCTCCCTGTATACAGAGATACATGATAAGATCCTGTCTGCAGTCACCACTAGGGGGAGCTCCCTGTATACAGAGATACATGATAAGATTCTGTCTGCAGCCACCACTAGGGGGAGCTCCCTGTATACAGAGATACATGATAAGATTCTGACTGCAGCCACCACTAGGGGGAGCTCCCTGTATACAGAGACACATAATAAGATCCTGTCTGCAGCCACCACTAGGGGGAGCTCACTGCATACAGAGATACATGATAAGATCCTGTCTGCAGCCACCACTAGGGGGAGCTCCCTGTATACAGAGATACATGATAAGATTCTGTCTACAGTCACCACTAGGGGGATCTCCCTGTATACAGAGATACATGATAATATGTCTGCAGACACCACTAGGGGGAGCTCCCTGTATACAGAGATACATGATAAGATTCTGACTGCAGCCACCACTAGGGGGAGCTCCCTGTATACAGAGATACATGATAAGATTCTGTCTGCAGCCACCACTAGGGGGAGCTCCCTGTATACAGAGATACATGATAAGATCCTGTCTGCAGCCACCACTAGGGGGAGCTCCCTGTATACAGAGATACATGATAAGATTCTGACTGCAGCCACCACTAGGGGGAGATCCCTGTATACAGAGATACATGATAAGATTCTGTCTACAGTCACCACTAGGGGGAGCTCCCTGTATACAGAGATACATGATAAGATCCAGTCTACAGTCACCACTAGGGGAGCTCCCTGTATACAGAGATACATGATAAGATCCTGTCTGTAGCCACCACTAGGGGGAGCTCCCTGTATACAGAGATACATGATAGTATCATGTCTGCAGACACCACTAGGGGGAGCTCCCTGTATACAGAGATACATGATAAGATCCTGTCTGCAGCCGCCACTAGGGGGAGCTCCCTGTATACAGAGATAAATGATAAGATTCTGTCTGCAGTCACCACTAGGGGGAGCTCCCTGTATACAGAGATACATGATAATATTCTGTCTGCAGCCACCACTAGGGGGAGCTCCCTGTATACAGAGATACATGATAAGATTCTGTCTGCAGTCACCACTAGGGGGAGCTCCCTGTATACAGAGATACATGATAAGATCCTGTCTACAGTCACCACTAGGGGAGCTCCCTGTATACAGAGATACATGATAAGATCCTGTCTACAGTCACCACTAGGGGGAGATCCCTGTATACAGAGATACATGATAAGATCCTGTCTACAGTCACCACTAGGGGGAGATCCCTGTATACAGAGATACATGATAAGATCCTGTCTACAGTCACCACTAGGGGGAGACCCTGTATACAGAGATACATGATAATATCCTGTCTGCAGCCACCACTAGGGGGAGCTCCCTGTATACAGAGATACATGATAAGATTCTGTCTGCAGTCTCCACTAGGGGGAGCTCCCTGTATACAGAGATACATGATAAGATCCTGTCTGCAGTCTCCACTAGGGGGAGCTCCCTGTATACAGAGATACATGATAAGATCCTGTCTACAGTCACCACTAGGGGGAGATCCCTGTATACAGAGATACATGATAACATCCTGTCTACAGTCACCACTAGGAGGAGCTCCCTGTATATACAGAGATACATGATAAGATCCTGTCTGCAGCCACCACTAGGGGGAGCTCCCTGTATACAGAGATACATGATAAGATTCTGACTGCAGTCTCCACTAGGGGGAGCTCCCTGTATACAGAGATACATGATAAGATCCTGTCTGCAGTCTCCACTAGGGGGAGCTCCCTGTATACAGAGATACATGATAAGATCCTGTCTACAGTCACCACTAGGGGGAGATCCCTGTATACAGAGATACATGATAACATCCTGTCTACAGTCACCACTAGGAGGAGCTCCCTGTATATACAGAGATACATGATAAGATCATGTCTGCAGTCTCCACTAGGGGGAGCTCCCTGTATACAGAGATACATGATAAGATCCTGTCTACAGTCACCACTAGGGGGAGATCCCTGTATACAGAGATACATGATAAGATTCTGACTGCAGCCACCACTAGGGGGAGCTCCCTGTATACAGAGATACATGATAAGATCCTGTCTGCAGCCACCACTAGGGGGAGCTCCCTGTATACAGAGATACATGATAAGATACTGTCTGCAGCCACCACTAGGGGGAGCTCCCTGTATACAGAGATACATGATAAGATTCTGTCTGCAGCCACCACTAGGGGGAGCTCCCTGTATACAGAGATACATGATAAGATCCTGTCTGCAGTCACCACTAGGGGGAACTCCCTGTATACAGAGATACATGATAAGATTCTGTCTGCAGCCACCACTAGGGGGAGCTCCCTGTATACAGAGATACATGATAAGATCCTGTCTGCAGCCACCACTAGGGGGAGCTCCCTGTATACAGAGATACATGATAAGATCCTGTCTGCAGTCACCACTAGGGGAAGCTCCCTGTATACAGAGATACATGATAAGATCATGTCTGCAGTCACCACTAGGGGGAGCTCCCTGTATACAGAGATACATGATAAGATCCTGTCTGCAGTCACCACTAGGGGGAGCTCCCTGTATACAGAGATACATGATAAGATTCTGTCTGCAGCCACCACTAGGGGGAGCTCCCTGTATACAGAGATACATGATAAGATTCTGACTGCAGCCACCACTAGGGGGAGCTCCCTGTATACAGAGATACATGATAAGATTCTGTCTGTAGCCACCACTAGGGGGAGCTCCCTGTATACAGAGACACATGATAAGATCCTGTCTGCAGCCACCACTAGGGGGAGCTCACTGCATACAGAGATACATGATAAGATCCTGTCTGCAGCCACCACTAGGGGGAGCTCCCTGTATACAGAGATACATGATAAGATTCTGTCTACAGTCACCACTAGGGGGATCTCCCTGTATACAGAGATACATGATAATATGTCTGCAGACACCACTAGGGGGAGCTCCCTGTATACAGAGATACATGATAAGATTCTGACTGCAGCCACCACTAGGGGGAGCTCCCTGTATACAGAGATACATGATAAGATTCTGTCTGCAGCCACCACTAGGGGGAGCTCCCTGTATACAGAGATACATGATAAGATCCTGTCTGCAGCCACCACTAGGGGGAGCTCCCTGTATACAGAGATACATGATAAGATTCTGACTGCAGCCACCACTAGGGGGAGCTCCCTGTATACAGAGATACATGATAAGATTCTGTCTACAGTCACCACTAGGGGGAGCTCCCTGTATACAGAGATACATGATAAGATCCTGTCTACAGTCACCACTAGGGGAGCTCCCTGTATACAGAGATACATGATAAGATCCTGTCTGTAGCCACCACTAGGGGGAGCTCCCTGTATACAGAGATACATGATAGTATCATGTCTGCAGACACCACTAGGGGGAGCTCCCTGTATACAGAGATACATGATAAGATCCTGTCTGCAGCCGCCACTAGGGGGAGCTCCCTGTATACAGAGATAAATGATAAGATTCTGTCTGCAGTCACCACTAGGGGGAGCTCCCTGTATACAGAGATACATGATAACATCCTGTCTACAGTCACCACTAGGGGGAGATCCCTGTATACAGAGATACATGATAAGATCCTGTCTACAGTCACCACTAGGGGGAGATCCCTGTATACAGAGATACATGATAAGATCCTGTCTACAGTCACCACTAGGGGGAGACCCTGTATACAGAGATACATGATAATATCCTGTCTGCAGCCACCACTAGGGGGAGCTCCCTGTATACAGAGATACATGATAAGATCCTGTCTGCAGTCACCACTAGGGGGAGCTCCCTGTATACAGAGATACATGATAAGATCCTGTCTGCAGTCACCACTAGGGGGAGCTCCCTGTATACAGAGATACATGATAAGATTCTGTCTGCAGTCTCCACTAGGGGGAGCTCCTTGTATACAGAGATACATGATAAGATCCTGTCTGCAGTCTCCACTAGGGGGAGCTCCCTGTATACAGAGATACATGATAAGATCCTGTCTACAGTCACCACTAGGGGGAGATCCCTGTATACAGAGATACATGATAACATCCTGTCTACAGTCACCACTAGGAGGAGCTCCCTGTATATACAGAGATACATGATAAGATCCTGTCTGCAGCCACCACTAGGGGGAGCTCCCTGTATACAGAGATACATGATAAGATTCTGTCTGCAGTCTCCACTAGGGGGAGCTCCCTGTATACAGAGATACATGATAAGATCCTGTCTGCAGTCTCCACTAGGGGGAGCTCCCTGTATACAGAGATACATGATAAGATCCTGTCTACAGTCACCACTAGGAGGAGCTCCCTGTATATACAGAGATACATGATAAGATCATGTCTGCAGTCTCCACTAGGGGGAGCTCCCTGTATACAGAGATACATGATAAGATCCTGTCTACAGTCACCACTAGGGGGAGATCCCTGTATACAGAGATACATGATAACATCCTGTCTACAGTCACCACTAGGGGGAGCTCCCTGTATACAGAGATACATGATAAGATCCTGTCTGCAGTCACCACTAGGGGGAGCTCCCTGCATATAGAGATACATGATAAGATCCTGTCTGCAGCCACCACCAGGGGGAGCTCCCTGTATACAGATATACATGATAAGATCCTGTTTGCAGCCACCACTAGGGGGAGCTCCCTGTATACAGAGATACATGATAAGATTATGTCTGCAGTCACCACTAGGGGGAGCTCCCTGTATACATGGATACATGATAAGATCCTGTCTGCAGCCACCACTAGGGGGAGCTCCCTGTATAAAGAGATACATGATAAGATCCTGTTTGCAACCACCACTAGGGGGAGCTCCCTGTATACAGAGATACATGATAAGATCCTGTCTGCAGTCACCACTAGGGGGAGCTTCCTGTATACAGAGATACATGATAAGATTCTGTCTGCAGCCACCACTAGGGGGAGCTCCCTGTATACACAGATACATGATAAGATCCTGTCTGCAGCCACCACTAGGGGGAGCTCCCTGTATACAGAGATACATGATAAGATCCTGTCTGCAGCCACCACTAGGGGGAGCTCCCTGTATACAGAGATACATGATAAGATCCTGTCTGCAGTCACCACTAGGGGGAGCTCCCTGTATACAGAGGTACATGATAAGATCCTGTCTGCACTCACCACTAGGGGGAGCTCCCTGTATACAGAGGTACATGATAAGATCCTGTCGGCAGTCACCACTAGGGGGAGCTCCCTGTATACAGAGATACATGATAAGATCCTGTCTGCAGCCACCACTAGGGGGAGCTCCCTGTATACAGAGATACATGATAAGATTCTGTCTACAGTCACCACTAGGGGGAGCTCCCTGTATACAGAGATACATGATAAGATCCTGTCTGCAGCCACCAATAGGGGGAGCTCCCCGTATACAGAGATACATGATAACATTCTGTCTGCAGCCACCACTAGGTGGAGCTCCCTGTATACAGAGATACATGATAACATTCTGTCTGCAGCCACCACTAGGTGGAGCTCCCTGTATACAGAGATACATGATAAGATCCTGTCTGCAGTCATCACTAGGGGGAGCTCCCTGTATACAGAGATACATGAAAAGATCCTGTCTGCAGCCACCACTAGGGGGAGCTCCCTGTATACAGAGATACATGATAAGATTCTGACTGCAGCCACCACTAGGGGGAGCTCCCTGTAGAGATACATGATAAGATTCTGTCTACAGTCACCACTAGGGGGAGCTCCCTGTATACAGAGATACATGATAATATCGTGTCTGCAGACACCACTAGGGGGAGCTCCCTGTATACA
Source organism: Ranitomeya imitator (assembly GCF_032444005.1). NCBI lineage: Eukaryota > Metazoa > Chordata > Amphibia > Anura > Dendrobatidae > Ranitomeya > Ranitomeya imitator. The sequence continues at coordinate 16,305,049 of NC_091287.1, read as the reverse complement.
GAGATACATGAAAAGATCCTGTCTGTAGCCACCACTAGGGGGAGCTCCCTGTATACAGAGATACATGATAAGATTCTGTCTACAGTCACCACTAGGGGGAGCTCCCTGTATACGGAGATACATAATAAGATCCTGTCTGCAGCCACCACTAGGAGGAGCTCCCTGTATACAGAGATACATGATAAGATTCTGTCTGCAGCCACCACTAGGGGGAGCTCCCTGTATACAGAGATACATGATAAGATTCTGACTGCAGCCACCACTAGGGGGAGCTCCCTGTATACAGAGATACATGATAACATTCTGTCTGCAGCCACCACTAGGTGGAGCTCCCTGTATACAGAGATACATGATAACATTCTGTCTGCAGCCACCACTAGGGGGAGCTCCCTGTATACAGAGATACATGATAAGATCCTGTCTGCAGTCACCACTAGGGGGAGCTCCCTGTATACATGGATACATGATAAGATCCTGTCTGCAGCCACCACTAGAGGGAGCTCCCTGTATACAGATATACATGATAAGATCCTGTCTGCAGCCACCACTAGGGGGAGCTCCCTGTATACAGAGGTACATGATAAGATCCTGTCTGCAGTCACCACTAGGGGGAGCTCCCTGTATACAGAGATACATGATAAGATCCTGTCTGCAGCCACCACTAGGGGGAGCTTCCTGTACACGGAGATACATGATAAGATCCTGTCTGCAGCCACCACTAGGGGGAGCTCCCTGTATACAGAGATACATGATAAGATCCTGTCTGCAGCCACCACTAGGGGGAGCTGTTATGAATAGGTAATTCAGAACCACAATGGACCTTGAAGTTCAGAGCACACAAGTGACCTGACAAAAACCACAAAACATAGGACGAGCTCTGAGACGTGGAAACTCTGCTGACCGCAATCCCTAAACCTATCAAACCACACTAGAGGTAGCCGTGGATTGCGCCTAACGCTCCCTATGCAACTCGGCACAGCCTGAGAAACTAGCTAGTCCTGAAGATAGAAAAATAAGCCTACCTTGCCTCAGAGAAATTCCCCAAAGGAAAAGGCAGCCCCCCACATATAATGACTGTGAGTTAAGATGAAAATACAAACACAGAGATGAAATAGATTTAGCAAAGTGAGGCCCGACTTACTGAATAGACCGAGGATAGGAAAGATAGCTTTGCGGTCAACACAAAAACCTACAAACAACCACGCAGAGGGGCAAAAAGACCCTCCGCACCGACTAACGGTACGGAGGTGCTCCGTCTGCGTCTCAGAGCTTCCAGCAAGCAAGCAAAACCAAAAAAGCAAGCTGGACAGAAAATATAGCAACAAAAGAAACACAAGCAGAACTTAGCTAATGCTGAGCAGACAGGCCACAGGAACGATCCAGGAGGAAGCAAGACCAATACTAGAACATTGACTGGAGGCCAGGATCAAAGCACTAGGTGGAGTTAAATAGAGCAGCACCTAACGACTTAACCTCATCACGTGAGGAAGGAAACTCAGAAGCTGCAGTACCACTCGTGACCACAGGAGGGAGCTTGATCACAGAATTCACAACAGGGAGCTCCCTGTATACAGAGATACATGATAAGATCCTGTCTGCAGCCACCACTAGGGGGAGCTCCCAGTATACAGAGATACATGATAAGATCCTGTCTGCAGCCACCACTAGGGGGAGCTCCCTGTATACAGAGATGCATGATAAGATCCTGTCTGCAGCCACCACTAGGGGGAGCTCCCAGTATATAGAGATACATGATAAGATCCTGTCTGCAGCCACCACTAGGGGAGATTTTCACATAACTACTGAGAACTCAATACAGACTTTTACAGCCAACTCTAGGGGGAGCTCACTACCCAACTTATAGGTTTATAAAGCCATAATTAAAAGGGGATTACTATATAGAGATATCCACATTTACAAATATATACACTTCACCACTCTAGGAAGTTGACTACATCCACTGATAGGCGGAGCTCACTGCATACAGATTTACACAGCTAACACTAGGGGGAGCTCATTAGATAAATATTTATACAGCCAAAAATAGAGGGAGCTCACTGCATACAAATTTAAAGTCACCACTAGAGGCAGCTCACAATGTATAGAATTATAAAGATGCCACTAGTGCAGGGCCGGACTGACAAATGCCAGAAGGGCCGGTGCCAGGGGTGGGCTGCTGCCGCTACCAGAGGCGCCAGGGCTGACTCCTCCCACCAGTGCCCGCCCCACATTCAACTATACCTGGCTCCTATGCCAGTACCGTTGAATGCAATGATGGAGAGAGCGTCCGCTGTCGCTCCCTTTCCCATCATTCCCTGCTCTGCCTCTGACACTGCGGGTGCGCGATGACGTCATATCATCGCGCACCTGCTGTGTGGCCGGGCAGACTGCAGCTGCCGAGACCAGAGCCAGGAGCAGCACAGGGCACGAGGAAAGGTGAGGAGAGTGCTTTTTTTTTTTAAATATATCAATGAGTGATAACTGGATTGTGGGACAATTGGAGGGGGGGCTGTATTACGTTCTATGGGGGCTGTGCTGTATTACGTTCTATGGGGACTGTGCTGTATTACATTCTATGGGGGCTGGCTGCATTACATTCTATGGGGGCTGTGCTGCATTGCATTCTATGGGGGCTGTGCTGTATTACGTTCTATGGGGACTGTGCTGTATTACATTCTATGGGGGCTGGCTGCATTACATTCTATGGGGGCTGTGCTGCATTGCATTCTATGGGGGCTGTGCTGTATTACGTTCTGTGGGGACTGTGCTGTATTACATTCTATGGGGGCTGGCTGCATTACATTCTATGGGGGCTGTGCTGCATTGCATTCTATGGGGGCTGTGCTGTATTACATTCTATGGGGGCTGTGCGGTATTACATTCTATGGGGGCTGGCTGCATTACATTCTATGGGGGCTGTGCTGCATTGCATTCTATGGTGGCTGTGCTGCATTACATTCTATGGGAGCTGGCGGCATTACATTCTATGGGGGCTGTGCTGCATTACATTCTATGGGGGCTGTGCTGCATTACATTCTATGGGGGCTGTGCTGTATTACATTCTATGGGGGCTGTGCTGCATTACATTCTATGGGGGTTGTGCTGCATTACATTCTATGGAGGGGCTTTATTACATTCTATGGGGGCTGGCGGCATTACATTCTATGGGGGATGGCTGCATTACATTCTATGGGGGGGGCTTTGTTACATTCTATGGGGGCTGGCTGCATTACATTCTATGGGGGCTGTGCTGTAATACATTCTATGGGGGCTGTGCTGTATTACATTCTATGGGGGCTGTGCTGTATTACATTCTATGGGGGCTGTGCTGTATTCCATTCTATGAGGGATCGCTGCATTACATTCTATGGGGGGGCTTTATTACATTCTATGGGGGGCTTTATTACATTCTATGGGGGCTGGCTGCATTACATTCTATGGGGGCTGTGCTGTATTACATTCTATGGGGGCTGGCTGCATTACATTCTATGGGGGCTGTGCTGTATTACATTCTATGGGGGCTGTGCTGTATTACATTCTATGGGGGCTGTGCTGTATTCCATTCTATGGGGGATGGCTGCATTACATTCTATGGGGGGGCTTTATTACATTCTACTGGGGGCTTTATTACATTCTATGGGGGCTGGCTGCATTACATTCTATGGGGGCTGGCTGCATTACATTCTATGGGGGCTGTGCTGTATTACATTCTATGGGGGCTGGCTGCATTACATTCTATGGGGGCTGTGCTGTATTACATTCTATGGGGGCTGAGCTGTATTACATTCTATGGGGGCTGTGCTGTATTACATTCTATGGGGGCTGGCTGCATTACATTCTAAGGGGGCTGTGCTGTATTACATTCTATGGGGGCTGTGCTGTATTACATTCTATGTAGGGGCTTTATTACATTCTATGGGGGCTGGCTGCATTACATTCTATGAGGGCTGTGAAGAAAACTGGTTCCTCCGTCACGTAACTACACAGGCACAGCTCTCCGGCGCCCCCTTTGTCTCTCAGGTCAATAAGGGAACTGCACCTAGAGCAAATGGCCGCCGGGGAGACTGCCCTTTAACCCCACGCTGGGTATTCTGATTCGCAATTAGAATAAAAGGATCAGCCCAAAATTAATTTATGGTTTAATTGCCTTAAGGGCGCACTAGATAATTACAAGAAATATACAGTAAGAATATACCAAGAGTTACAATCAGAGTAAAATATAACAATCATAGTACAAGGCATAGTGGTATAAAGCTGGAGGTCAATTTACCAGGTTGAAGGTCACTTGTGGAAGCCAGGGGGCTCTGCTTTCCACAGGTACAAGACTTCTAGTTGCCGGGCAGTCCCCAAAAACTTTGTGCTTGCTCCCCTCTGGCTGGCATATGTCCTGTTCCTTATTTCATCATCATCTTCTGTTGTGTCTGACTCTCCATGTGTCCTCAGCTCTTAATCCTTCTGTTTCCCTCCCCCTGTACCTGGGTGGGCTAACGATCTCCACCCTTCAGCTTCCCTGCAGAATCTATTCCCAATACCTAATAAATGGAATAACTTCTCTCAGGATGATCGGATCAGTACACGGGCGGTACCAGCGCATGTGGTTTGTTCTGCCGGTCGTACATGGATCAAACCTGGACCCATTCGGTCGCTGTGGGAGGCTGATCTCTATATCTCAGGTACCAGAACTCTCACTGACCCGGGAGTTGCACTCTCAGATGCGCAATTTCAGGGCTATGAGGATATTTTTTATGAGCCTGGACCTCAGACGATGCGTCCATAATTCATAATTTCATGTTGTAGATAGTTCAGCTGCGAAGAAAATAGACGTGACCTCCTGTAGCCACCTGACATGCATGCTTTAATTGAGCCCCAAGGCACCTCCATGCCCCCTGCTGGTGTGGCTTCCTCATTCAAGCTTTGAAGTGCCATCTGCCTGCTACCCTGGTCTCAGTCCATTACCATACTAAAGGGTCTTCATTCAAGTAGGGATAAGGTGGGGGCCAGGAGTGCTCATGTCCATGCAGATGTGTGACCAGGTGAATTCTGATATGAGACAAAATGGAGTCAGGCCAATCTCTGATAGGCCAGCATTATGCCCAATATCCAAGATGGCAGCTGATCCCTCTTCACAGGGGCTGGCTGCATTACATTCTATGGGGGCTGGCTGCATTACATTCTATGGGGGCTGGCGGCATTACATTCTATGGGGGCTGGCGGCATTACATTCTATGGGGGCTGTGCTGTATTACAGTCTATGGGGGCTGGGCTGTATTACATTCTATGGGGGGGCTGTATTACATTCTATGGGGGCTACATTATATTCCATGGGGGGTTGTATTATACATATTCTGTGGGGAGGTGGGCTGTATTACAATCTATGGGGTGCTGTATTATATTCTATGGGGGGCTGTATTATATTCTATGGGGGGGGCTGTAATACATTCTATGGGGAGCCGTATTACATTCACTGGGGGCTACATTATATTCTATGGGGGCTGTATTACATTCTATGAGGGGGTGATTGCATCATACTCTATGAGGGGGCTACATTATATTCTATGGGGAGCTGCATTATACTATATGAGGGCTGCATTGTATTCTATGGAGGGGCTACATTATATTCTATGGGGGGCTGCATTATGCTCTATGAGGGGGCTACCATATATATGCAGGGGCTGCATTATATTCTCTGGGGGTTACATTATACTCAGGGGACTACAATATATTCTGTGGGGTGGCTGCATTATACTCTGGAGTGGCATCATTATATTATATGTGGGCTACATTATACTGTATTGAGGACTATGGGGAATACATTTTACTATATGAAGAACTATGAGGTGCATTATACTATGGGAAGTGAATTGTACTACATGGATGACAGTGGCGGTGCATTATACTATATGGAGCACTATGAGGAGTGTATTATACTATTTGGAGGACTATGGCAGTACATTATACTATATGGAGGACTGTATTATACTATACGGAGGACTGAGCAGTGTATTTTAATATATGGAGGACTATGAGGAGTGTATTATACTATATGGAGGACTGAGCAGTGTATTATACTATATGGAGGACTGGGGAGTGTATTATACTATATGGAGGACAGAGGAGTGTATTATACTATATGGAGGACTGTGGTGCACATTATAATATATGGAGGACTATGGGGTGTATTATACTAAACAAGCAAAATGTTGCATATTCATCGAGTGATTGGATTGTTTATGTGGGAACAGAAATCCTTGTTCTCAGCAGCACATCGCCGGTGTAACCTGTAGATGTGCTGCTGATAAAATGATACTGTATGGGGACAGACTGATCTAATTGTGATTGTTCTGTTCCCTTCATTCTTTCTCAGTGGTGTAAAGAGGCCAGGAAACAAGCGAACGACTTCAGTATTGTCGATCAAACTCGTTTAGCAGCCTGAGATCAGCGCATGTAAATACAGCAGAAATGCTTTGCAGGGAGACCAGGCAAGGATGATGACATTTGTAGTTAGCGCCCGACGCCTGGGAATAGCGCTAACTCTACTGCTTTTCCCAGCCGCCAGAGCATTTAATTCTTGAATGTGTAATGATTTTTAGGGTTGATGTCAGCTGCGTAATGTCAGCTGCCATCAATCCCTGGTGTAAGTAATGGAGAGGTGTCTATCAGCCACCCCCACTACTAGCCCAGACCTGGCGAGACCCAGTGACTCTGAAGAGCGGTGACGGTAGTAACAATACCGCTCTTCACAGTCGTCGAGCGCAGCGCAAGACCCGGAATATCTGAAGAGCGGTGACGTTACTGATGTCACCGCTCTTCAGAGTCACCGGGTCTCGTGCTGCACAGCGAAACCAAAAGTGGCTGTAGGCAAAGTATATGGAGCATCAGAATGAGGTTCCATAGCCTTTGGTCGTCTGATCCCTTCATTATCTACGAGATCCAGTTATGTACAGTACAGACCAAAAGTTTGGACACACCTTCTCATTTAAAGATTTTGACTATGAAAATTGTACATTCACACTGAAAGCATCAAAACTATGAATTAACACATGTGGAATTATATACTTAAAAAAGTGTGAAACAACTGAAAATATGTCTTATATTCTAGGTTCTTCAAAGTAGCCACCTTTTGCTTTGATGACTGCTTTGCACACTCTTGGCATTCTCTTGCTGAGCTTCAAGGGGTAGTCACCGGAAATGGTTTTCACTTCACAGGTGTGCCCTTTCAGGTTTAATATGTGGGATTTCTTGCCTTATAAATGGGGTTGGGACCATCAGTTGTGTTGGGCAGAAGTCTGGTGGATCCACAGCTGATAGTCCTACTGAATAGACTGTTAGAATTTGTATTATGGCAAGATAAAAGCAGCTAAGCAAAGAAAAACGAGTGGCCATCATTACTTTAAGAAATGAAGGTCAGTCAGTCCGAAAAATTGGGAAAACTTTGAAAGTGTCCCCAAGTGCAGTTGAAAAATCCATCAAGAGCTACAAAGTACGCCTGCGCCGGAGCATGAAGACAAGAAGAGGACGTCATCTGATGAAGATAGGAGGCGCTGGACCGTGACACCCATCGGCCCCTGGGTGAGTATAATGTAACCGCTTTTTCTCATCTTTTAGGATACATCGGGGGCTTATCTACAGCATTACAGAATGCTGGATTGATGCTGTAGAGCAGGGGTGTCAAACTGCATTCCTCGAGGGCTGCAAACAGGTCATGTTTTCAGGATTTCCTTGTACTGCACAGGTGATAATTTAATCACCTACATAAAATAACGAGTTACCTGTGCAGTATAAGGAAATCCTGAAAACATGACCTGTTTGCAGCCCTCGAGGAATGCAGTTTGACACCCCTGCCGTAGAGACTTTATTAAGCAATGATCTCCTTATCCGGTTGTGAATGATCCTAGGCAGTATCAGCAGTATAACCGTCTTCAAATGGTTAACCCTCTCAGTAACAGGACCCCCTGGACTGCTGGAAACCTGTATTCTATATTCAAGCAGTAAAAAGTTGTCCAGTGAACCTGAGATTTCAGCACATTGGGGGGTGGGGGGGTGGGAGGAAGACTTAAGAAAAGGGGTCTTCGATGTAAATGTAGTTACAGTCCACGATTCTGGTTACTGATGTTTTGGGAGTAATGGGGATTGTTGTTGATTTATGTAACAAAGGTATGTGGTTGGACAAAAGAGTGACCGTTTGTGCCGGAATTGTGTCTGTGGAGGAGAGTCACACAGTCCCTATTGCCAGTCTAGGTTCATGTACTGATGACAATTAAGTTTTAAAAAAATGAATTGAAACAAAAGCTTCCCTGAATTGCGGATTTCAAAGAAAACTGATCGTGGGTTAATGGAAAGTCAAGTTAAAGTGATGGTGAAAAGCTGCCACCTTCCATTGTCAGTACCGAATTCCTGAGGACGCCGTCCCTTACGTCAGTGAGTTGGGAAAACAAGGAGCTGTTAGAAAATGTCATTCTCCGTGTAACAGTTACATTTTACTAGTAAAAAAGGAAGATGGCAGCTTTTGCAGGGTTGTAGACTTGAGACTTGTAAATAAGTACACCCCCTCAGCGGCTGCTCACCTAGTTGCATCTGTCCCTGTAGTTATGTCACAGCTAAGGAGCGATGGTAATGAATTTTCTGTTTGGATATTGCAAAGGGCTTTTTCTCAGCCCCCCTAACACCTGAATCTGCCCACCTTTTTTCATTCACTTTTGAGAATGTGCAGTATTTGTTCACGCAGTTTCCCAGTAAGGACTTTGCTACTTATTCCAGGCAATAAAATGCTAATTAATTATGTAACAATCCTACAATCTGATTTTCGGGATTTTATTTTTAGATTCTGTACCTAAGATAAAAATTACAAACCTCTCTGTTCTTTGTAGGTGGGAAAATTTGCAAAATCGCCAGTGAATCAAATACTTATTTTCCCCACTGTACATGATACTTCTCATTCAGGTGAGAGTCCAGGAGGCCATTGCTTTTTACAGTGGGGTTCGCCCATTTGCCATGAAATCTGAGGTTATTGACTGAGGAATAGTTGCAGTTAACCATGAATTGGCCAAAGATATTGATTGCCCGGGAGTGACCTCGTACAAGGAGGAATACCATTTTTACAACCAAGACAACCGGATTCATTAGAATGTTTTAAGCATCTTCGAGATGCCCATTGCGGTGCCCTTAATATCGTCACTTCAATGGTGGCTACAACCTCTACTCCAGACTGGAGAATGGTGGAGAGGACATCTATAATTATTATTATATTTGGGACATGCTCTTCTACCACAATGAAGTGACAATCCACACGACCGACTCCATTCAGGGCACTTTATTCACACCAGCATGCGAGGGAAAGAGGGCCAACATGCTGTTTTCGCACAGGTGTCCCCAGCTATGTGTCCACTTCTGGGAAGACCGTAGTCCTGTAAATATTTCTATTCTCATCCATCTGAGCAACTTCTTGGTTTATTGATTATTACTCAAGATATCTGTGTAGTCATCTCAGATCATGCAATATCCCTATCGTTCCTATGATCTAAGGTCCACTGCGTCCATGGTTGGGGTACAGCTTGTTGTCTCCTTTGTGTTATAACAGTTTAGGCCCTCACCCACAGGTTATAGCTCGGCTGTGACCAGTCCTAGACTACGAGATAAGGAGCAGCAGCCGTTAAAACCAAAATAATCATTGGGAGCCGGTCAATATTGAGAAGTTCACTCAAAACATTGAAAAAACTGTGACCCCGATGAGAAATTACTTTTTTTCTTTTTTGGGCAGAAATCCATGTGTGAATCTAAATAAACAGTGTGGATCGATTCACAGGACTCCCGTCCAGATCAGTGGTCCTCGTCGGCTGGACGGGAGGCCGTGAATCTCTTACGTTCCGGTGTCTTTTGATCACCCAGGGCCGGAGCGATGTCATCGGTGCGTCCTGATCGTCTCTAGTTGTGGATTATTTTTTGTTCTTCATTCACAGTCAGAGCCGCCAGAACTTTCTCATCTTTATGTGGCGTCACTATACAACATCCGACTTTGTGTCTGTAAGGCCGTGTTCACACGGTGCAGAAACCTGTGTGTTTGGTTTTCTGCAGAATCCGCATCACACTACACACTAACAATTTTTCTCTTTATTGCATTTTTTATGTATTTTCCCCCTTATTTGATGCATTGTGTTTTTAATGTAGTTTTTAAAAATACAGAAAATCTTTGATTCTGCACTTAAAAAAGTAACTTTTTTTCTTGTGTTTTTTTCAGGCTTCAGCAATCAACCTCTAGAGAAAAAAAAAAAGCATGAAAACCGCAAAGTTCAGCAGCATCTTTAGATGTCCTGAGAGCGGAGATTTCTTGGAATCACATCCACTTTGCTTGGACAGTTAAACACAGGAGAATTCCTGTGCAAAAAAGCTGCAGAAAAAAACCCTGCAGCATTTCTGCTGCATGTGAACAAGGTTTAAATGCCCAAGCAAAGTGGATATGATTCCATGAAATCTCTATTCTCAATGTGTCTAAAGATGATGCTGAAATCTGCAGTTTTGATGCTTTTTTTTTTATCTAAAGGCTTCCATGCGGAGCCTGAAAAAAATGCAAGGAAAAAAAACCGCTGTTGCATTGATAAGCGCAGAATCAAAGCTTTTCTGTACTATTAAAAGAGACTTAAAAATACGGATTCACATCTGCAGCAAAAACGCAACAAATAAGGGGGAAAACACGTAACAGAAACGCAGCAAATACCCAATAATTACAGAAGGTTGTTTGTGCATCGTGTGGTGCGGGCACCTACAGAAAATGTGCAGGAAAAATGCAGCATTTATGCTACATGTGAACACGGCCTCAGCATTATATTTTTATTCCATTGTTATGGGTTTAATGGAAAAAAAACTAATTGCACCATTTTTACGGCACTTACCGATTACCATAAATAATCTCATCGTTGTGTTGTGAGGATTGTTATGATTTCAGGGACACCAAATATGTCCATGATATTTGCTTTGTGATGTTTAGTATTTTTTTCTTCAGAATTTTGTTTTAGCAATTTTATAAGAAGAAAAAAAAATCTCTCTTTTATTTTCCCTCTAGAATACAGGGAAATGAAAATATACTGCTATGTACAGATGTATCTCTATGTACCTGTACAATCTGCCTGCAATGCAAATTCAAGTAAAGAAAATTCTCCCATTCTCGTCAGTGCAATCCACGGCTCGCTGCCTGCGATGATACAGGTTGACGGTTCCAATCCTGGGAAGAATAAATCTGAAGAAAATAATTAATGAATGTGTGCAGAGAGATGCCGACCCCGCACCCCTAGGAGAAGCTATGATGCAATGACGATGTCGAGAGACGACATAGCACAGAATGAACCGAAAAATCGTGAGACAGCTCCCTGAGATTCGGACAGACCCGCTGGAGCCAGGGTGGTTTTGAGCCATGATTTTGTGATGTAGCAGATGCAGAGCTTTTCTGGGAGACGGGCACATATCAGAATGTGGATTCAGCAGATGATACCGCGGACCATCACTGAACCCGAATGTGTCTGTGTTGCCCCCATTTCCACTCGCCACCCCTGCATCTCTCTCACCCATGTCATCCCGTACATGTAACACGTCTGCACATTCGGCGCTCACACGGCATCAATATAAGAATATAACGACCACCACTCTGGATTCTCGTATCCTAATATTTGGTTTATTGTAATTTTCATTCATTTAAATAAGGTATTTTATTTTTACATATTAATCCTAGAAAACCTCTACATTCTGCATTCAGACACATGCTGAGGAAGTAGTGTGCATAGTATTGAATGTCATACGCCCAAACGCCAAAAGAAAAGCCCCCGCCCGCCCCCTGACAGAACGACAGGTGCTATTTACACCTCATACCTCCACGGTTGGACCCAGGGTAACACGGAAAGGAATGAGCGCGGGGTTACGATGGCTTTATACAGAGGACACACCGGGAGAGGTTCTCCAACAAGGAGACGTTTTATCTTTGGGTCTGATCGGCGGCGCCATCACTACCTGTGTGAGGAGCCATAGCTGTGATGTCATTTATCTGCGATTTCGAGGATCACCGGACCGCGCTATATAATTGCTATTAAGGAAGCAAAAGAGTCAGTTTTATTTGAACCATATGTTATAAGGGACCGGCGGAGTTGTCATGGGCACAAGGCGAAGTTGCTCCGTTGCTCAGACCTTAAAGTGAACCTCCGACTTAAAATTCCTTCTCGAGGCGCTGACATTGTCAGGTCCTACAGCAGTGGCAGTAGTAGTACGCTCCTCAACAATGAAATGACAACACGAAGAGGAGAAAGGCGTGAAATGATGGGAATTGCAGGATGGAAACGTCGCTAATCTGAAAATCATGATAACACGGACACAATTTCAAAAATTCGGGATTTCTTGAGTCTTGGGTGTGAGCCACGTGCAGAAAACCTGGAGACGCCGCAGCCGTGGGGGCACATTTAGGCCACGCGGACTGACCTCACGCCACTGCTCGCATCATGGGGAAAAGCAGGACGGCAATGGAGGCTAATTATCCACATGACGCCCCCAGACCACACGTTGCTGGTAATACTTTGAGCATCTTGCGTGGCCTAAACTGGCTCACGTGGCTGTAGTGTCTCCAGGCTTGTCTCCATCCAGCACATTGGGGACATCATTGGTTGGTGATTACACAGGAGCGGTCAGCAGCGTCTCCAGACTTGTCTCCACCCAGCACATCCAGGACGTCACTGGTCAGTGATTACACAGGAGCTGCCGGCAGCGTCTCTAGTCTTGTCTCTATCCAGCACATCAGGGACATCATTAGTCTGTGATTACACAGGAGATGTCAGCAGCGTCCCCAGAATTGTCTCCATTCAGCACATCAGGGACGTCATTGGTCGTTGATTACACAGGAGCTGTCAGCAGCGTCTCCAGACTTGTCTCCATCCATCACATTGAGGACATCATTGGTCACTGATTACACAGGAGCTGCCGGCAGCGTCTCCAGTCTTGTCTCTATCCAGCACATTGGGGACGTCATTGGTCACTGATTACACAGGAGCTGCCGGCAGCGTCTCCAGTCTTGTCTCCATCCAGCACATTGAGGACATCATTGGTCGGTGATTACACAGGAGCTGTCGGCAGCATCTCCAAAATTGTCTCCATCCAGCACATCGGGGACATCATCAGTCTGCGATCACACAGGAGCTGCCAGCAGTGGATCTTGATGATTTGCCCAAGTGCATTCAGCAGCAGAACCATCCTCAGACGACCATTAATAACCTCAGTGACAGCGGACGAGACCAGAAGTGTCTGAGATTTCTGCACGAGGCTCAAACTTCAGACTGGATAAATCGAGAAGTTTTGAGAATGTCGTTTGCATGTTTTTATCATTGACATGCCATCACCATGTGTATCATCCTGTGATTTCAGTCACGTCACGACTTTTCCTCCTTGGTGCTGTAACTTCAGTGTATAGTTACGGTAGTTGCAGGGGTCGAACCTGGGAATACACATTTTTTGGAACCTTTGTGTGGCCTGTTACCCCGATCCAAGGTCTCAGGTGACCTCTCCCTCTTTATATGGCTATTTATTCAATCATTGTGATTATGGACGGTTCATTATCGCTAATAGTGATGGAATAGGCTGGTACCGGTTCCTAGCACTACGGCGCATGCGTTCAGCCACCGTTCTGTAGATAAAGCCGGAGCCAATAGATTTAATCCTATCAATTTAGTAACAAAAAACAGGTAGTGATGGCCGGAACGCTGACCCGGGCAGCAGGACGTGGTGCTCAGCAAACGTTGTAGCTCTTTCAGCTCTTTTGAGTTCATTGTTGAGTTCTATTTTGCTTTATGTATCTGGAGTTACATTGCATCTCATACTCTAGACACATCCAAAGCTGCACTGGGAAATCTGCCCTTCTTCTCTTAGCTTTGTGCTCACATCCAGGAGTGACCCCCGGCTGGTATAGTGTCTGTCGTGGGCTATGTTAGTGTCCTGTGGACGTACGGTTTTCCAACCACCGCCAAATCACCCAGAATGCAATGCGGTGGGGTGCAAAGCATTATGGGATCTCACCTAGTCCCTGAGCAGAGGGACCGAAACCGCAGCAACATTGCCTTCCTGCAATGGTGTCTGGTGTTCACTGCAGATAAGGTGTAGAATGAACCAGCAGAGGACAGCAGTGAGATGTGAGATAGCATCCTGAGAGCTAACAGGGAAGCAGGAGAATTTAGAATGCAGCTTTGACTGTGAATGGAGGACAACACACAATCCAAATATTATAAGGTGACTAAAACCATACACTGATGTCAGGAACGAGTCACCGACACATGATAAAAGATAGATGCATTAAATAAAGTGACCCGACACTGGGCCGGTCAGGAATTGGTAATATTCATAAATGCCTCAAGAGAGCAAAAAGTTGTGCAAAAAACAAAAATAATTAATATCATATCCGACATACAGCAGGCAGGACGTATTCTGACGCTTCTAAAAGTCAAAGGAGCGGGGGAGGGGACGCTACGCGGCGGCGCCGCTGAAAGGATGCACAATCATGAGCTTTGTGTTTTCAGGCACAATTACCCCCAAGTATTCGGAGACTTGGTGCAACTAAAATCAGCAGCCTCAGTATTGTATGTACAGTAAGAAATAAATAACACTGCAGGTCTTCGTGAGATCCGCAATGACATCGCCCCCTAGAAATATGCAGTGATGGACACGGACTTGTTCACATGGTACCATAACCCCCCTACAGGGAATCAGCCCCTCCGAGTAAATGCCTGATACCAGAATGGCGTCCATTACATGGAATTAGTGACTCTTATTTTACGGTGGAGGGTGATGTGAACAAGTCCTACTTGTGAGACGGAGCAAAGTGGACTGTAGTGTAAATATCATAACAAGACTACACGGAGAACATATAGCTGGGAACGGCCATTGGTAACAAAACTACACAGAGAACGTGAATATATAGCTGGGAACGGCCATCGGTAACAAAACTACACGGAGAACGCGAACATATAGCTGGGAACGGCCATCGGTAACAAAACTACACAGAGAACGTGAATATATAGCTGGGAACGGCCATCGGTAACAAAACTACACAGAGAACGTAAACGTAAAGCAGAAAACAGCAATGGGTAACAAACCTACACAGAGAACGTGAACGTAAAGCTGGGAACGGCCATCGGTAACAAAACTACACGGAGAACGTGAACATAAACCTGAAAACGGCCATTGGTAGCAAAACTACATAGATAACGTGAATGTAAAGCTGGGAACGGCTATGGGTAACAAAACTACACAGAGAACGTGAACGTAAAGCAGAGACCAGCCATCGGTAACAAAACTACACAGAGAACGTGAACGTAAAGCAGAAAACGGCCATCGGTAACAAAACTACACAGAGAAAGCTGGTAACGGCCATGGGTGACAAAACTACACGGAGAACGTGAAGCTGAGAACGGCCATCGGTAACAAAAATTACATGGAGAATGTGAAAGTAAAGCAGAAAACGGCTATCAGTAAAAAACTACATAAAAAACGTGAATGTAAAGCTAAAAACGGCCATGGGTAACAAAACTACATCGAAAAGGTGAACGTAAAGCTGGGAACAGCCATGGGTAACAAAACTACACAGAGAATATGAAGCTGAAAACGGCCATCGGTAACAAAACTTACATGGGGAATGTGAATGTACAGCTAGGAACAGCCTTGGGTAACAAAACTAAACAGAGAACATAAAAGTGGCCATGGTTAACAAAACAACATGGAGAACGTGAACGTAAAGCTGGGAACAGCCATGGGTAACAAAATTACATGGAAAATGTGAACATAAAGCTGGGAATGGCCATGGATAACAAAACTACACGCAGAACGTGAACGTAAAGCTGAAAACGACCATTGGTAACAAAACTACAAGGAGAACATGAACGTAAAGCTGGGAACGGCCATGGGTAACATAACTACATGGAGAACATATAGCTGGGATTGGCCATAGGTAACAGAACTACATGGAGAATGTGAATGTAAAGCTGAAAACGGCCATGGGTAACAAAACTACATTGAGAACGTGAACGTAAAGTTGGGATCGGCCATCGGTAACAAAATTACATGGATTATGTGAACATAAAGCTGGGAATGGCCATGGATAACAAAACTACACGCAGAACGTGAACATACAGCAGAAAACGGCCATCGGTAACAGAACTACATGGAGAATGTGAATGTAAAGCTGAAAACGGCCATGGGTAACAAAACTACATTGAGAACGTGAACGTAAAGTTGGGATCGGCCATCGGTAACAAAATTACATGGATTATGTGAACATAAAGCTGGGAATGGCCATGGATAACAAAACTACACGCAGAACGTGAACATACAGCAGAAAACGGCCATTGGTAACAAAACTACAAGGAGAACATGAACGTAAAGCTGGGAACGGCCATGGGTAACAAAACTACACAGAGAACATGAACGTAAAGCTGGGATTGGCCATCGGTAACAAAACTACACAGAGAACGTGAACGTAAAGCTGGGGACGGCCATTGAAGCAAACAGAACAAATGTCGCAAGAGATTTTCCAGTGTAAATTGTGTTCGCCGGATGACGAATTTACCCTGGATTTCATTGTGACTTGAGTTTCCCAGTTCTTTCACCCATTGTGACAAAGGAGTATTCAAATCATTACGCTCCTATGCCAAAGGGTGCGAAAATAATAGAAGCTATATTATAAAACCTAAGATGACCACACCTCCGTGCTACACCAGCAGTCAGTGCTAGACTTTCTGAATATACGGCAGGACATCTGGCAGAATTATCCTTCCGGTGGCCGCCATCTCAGCCGGCAGTGTCTCAGGAGCAGCAGATTGGTGTCTAAGGCTGAGCTGGGACACTATTACCAGATGTTGCTCTGCCGCTTCTAAACTCCCCCGCGCATTATAGGATCCCAGCTACACACTTGTGGCACTGATGACAAGCTTGATGGCTGTTTCCAAAGTTGTTTTTCTTTTGGAGGGTATCTTTTTGCAAATTGGATTTCTTTTCACCAATTTTGGTGAAGTTTGGCTTTTAAAGGCTTTTGGTTTGGCTGCAGAATGAGGTATCTGAGAATCGGACAGTGAGCTCGTTCTGAGTGGGAATTTTTTTCCTCTTTTATGACCACATCAATGCTCAGCTCAGCTCTGATGTGGTCTGTACATGTCCAGCGCAGAGGAGATCAGAAGAAGAAAGTTCAGAGAGTGACTGACTCTCCTTTCGGAGGCTATGACTCTGACAGATAATTCTGTGATGGACTAAGATACAAGAGACCTTCACGGTGGAGAACCGGCAGAGCAGCATCTGTAATGTCCCGAAGGTCCCTATCCCTCGGAGCTCAGGAAACGGGCAGTGAGACCTGGGTCACCCCTGAGAAGCTCCTCCAGAACTTTGTGCTTATTCTAGAACTTCATGGATTTGGATAAAAGATGCGGAGACAAAGCAGAAACACGAGCGACGAGAACAGTCACTGACTATGGTACTGGTCCATGCTCCTACCCTGTGGCGCAATGCTCTGCAGACTCGCAGGGTCAAGGAGAAGGACAGGAGGTTACAGAACAAAAAACATGACCCAACTCCAGGAGACACATGGACCACACAGGTGAATATATCTGTGAGCAGGAAGACATGTCGTCTGCAAGGAACCCCACTTCCTCGAGGACCCCACCAAAGGCAGGTCTGGAAAACGACCACCCTCTCATGTGAAAACAACCAGTATCCAGAGAGCGGAGACGACGAGCCATTAGAGAACGTTCAGTGGAGCTGACGGAGAACGTTCAGGGTCTGGATGACGGGAGTAAAAAATTTGTCCCCCGGCATTGAGTCCAGTCCTCTCGATGATATATTCACTCCATTCCCCCGGATACAGTGCTATGTCACCTCTGGTAAGAGAGTGACAGGGGGAAATTATAAATACGGGTGGTCTGAGGAGACCACGGAGCTGCACGTCTACGTACGGCTGCCCGCGGCTGGCGCTCAAGACGCTGATATCACAGAAACGTCATTACCCAGCTATGATGCTGAATTCCCATGGATGGTTCTCACCCAGAAGGGAGGATTCTATGCCGTGGTTTCCATCCCCTGCGGCGTCCGTCCACAGAACGCCGTGTCGGGGGTCTACGTTTCCTGGCGAGACGTCATATGGCCTTTGTATCATTATTTTTGTTTGCCAGGGTTTGGCTTGTGCCCATAGTCTGACAGCAGTTTCCTTAATGTACCTTCCCCTAACTGCCTGGGTCTGAGCAATGTCTCTGTGGGGTCCTCAAGTCCAGGGGGTCCTCCAGGTTCCCGGGAAGTGACAGTCGCCGGGGGCAACACGTGGGTTCCATGTGGAGACTCTGGGGGGCCACAGGCGTTTCACATAACTTGTAATTCATTCCTTCCGTGTCCTGGTATTGAAAAACCTGCGGGGAGGACGAGACATCATCAAAAGGGCGCAATAATCTGCAGAATATATCACTATATATCTGGAGGCGGAGAGGACGGAGCAATGCTCTGCAGATCTATAGAGAGATCAGGGGTGCAATAATCTACAGAATACATCACTATGTATCTGGAGGCGGAGAGGAAGGAGCAATGCTTTGTAGATCTATAGAGAGATCAGAGGTGCAATAATCTGCAGAATATATCACTATATATCTGGAGGCGGAGAGGACGGAGCAATGCTCTGCAGATCTATAGAGAGATCAGGGGTGCAATAATCTACAGAATACATCACTATGTATCTGGAGGCGGAGAGGAAGGAGCAATGCTTTGTAGATCTATAGAGAGATCAGAGGTGCAATAATCTGCAGAATACATCACTATGTATCTGTCAGGAGGCGGAGATGACGGAGCAATGCTCTGCAGATCTACAGAGAGATCAGGGGTGCAATAATCTGCATAATACATCACTATGTATCTGGAGGCGGAGAGGACGGAGCAATGCTCTGTAGATCTACAGAGAGATCAGAGGTGCAATAATCTGCAGAATACATCACTATGTATCTGTCAGGATCAGAGAGGACGGAGCAATGCTCTGCAGATCTATAGAGAGATCAGGGGTGCAATAATTTGCAGAATACGTCACTATGTGTCTGTCTGGAGGCGGAGAGGACGGAGCAATGCTCTGCAGATCTATAGAGAGATCAGGGGTGCAATAATCTGCAGAATACATCAATATATCTGTCAGGAGGCGGAGGGGACGGAGCAATGCTCTGTAGATCTATAGAGAGATCAGGGGTGCAATAATCTGCAGATTTCTGCTGCTGGGGTGCCCGGGTGCCCTGATTTACCTGAGAAGAGGACGCCATGTTCTGCTCTCCACACGGGGGGCAGCCGGACATCTGCGGGGGGGAGGACACGGTGCTGTACGCCGGGGGGACGATCACCATCTGCTTCTGGAGTAACTGCATGATGGTGTTTATGTCGTTCACCATGCGGTGCTCCAACCTGCGGAGGAAAAGGTGGGAACAGCAGAGGTGATGACGACAACAGGGGGCTACAAGGGGCACAGATGGCGGGGTCTGCGGTACTATGGGGTAATATTATAGGGGGCTGCAGTACTCGGGTGGTAATGGTCAGAGTAGAATGATATTAGGCCAGTCTCACACGTCCAGATAATTCCGGTACCGGAAAAATCGGTACCGGAATTATCCGTGTCCGTGAGCTCACGTAGGCACATCAGTGTGGCACACGTGCGGCATCCGTGTGCCGACTGGGTACCACACGCACCGTGCAGGAGACAGCGCTACAGTTAAGCGCTGTCCCCTGCATCTGGTGCTGAAGCCGCCATTCATTTCTTCTTTCCTCCAGCATTCGCTGGAGAGAAGATATGAAAAATCTTTTTTTTTTTTGGTGTTTAAAAAGAAGATCCCTGTCCCCAACCCCCTCCAACCCCCTGTGCTCCCCCCCCCCGTGGTGCCGCCCATTACAGTGATGAATATGCGGCTCCACCCCTATGGGGGGCGCACAGGGGGAGGGAGGGGATTGGGGACAGGGATCTTTTTTTAAAACACCAAAAAAAAAAAAAAAAAAAAAAAGATTTTTCATATCTTCTCTCCAGCGAACGCTGCTGGAGAGAAGAAATGAATGGCGGCTTCAGCACCATGCTGGGGGGACAGCGCTTACTGTAGCGCTGTCTCCTGCATGGCACACGGACTGCATCCGTGTGCGGTACGTGTTTTACACGGACCCATTGATAATGGGTCCGTGTAATACGTGCGCTCCCACGAACACTGATATGTCTCTGTGTTTTTCAAACGGACACACGGTCCGTGAAAACACGCTGACATGTGCAGAGACACATTGATTTTAATGTGTCTACGTGAGTCAGTGTCTCCGGTACGTGAGGAAACTGTCACCACACGTACCGGAGTCACTGACGTGTGAAACAGGCCTTACAGGGGGCTGCAGTACTCGGGTGGTAATGGTCAGGGTAGAATAATATTACAGGGGGCTGCAGTACTCGGGTGGTAATGGTCAGGGTAGAATAATATTACAGGGGGCTGCAGTACTCGGGTGGTAATGGTCAGTGTAGAGTAATATTACAGGGGCTGCAGTACTCGGGTGGTAATGGTCAGGGTAGAATAATATTACAGGGGGCTGCAGTACTCGGGTGGTAATGGTCAGGGTAGAATAATATTACAGGGGGCTGCAGTACTCGGGTGGTAATGGTCAGGGTAGAATAATATTACAGGGGGCTGCAGTACTCGGGTGGTAATGGTCAGTGTAGAGTAATATTACAGGGGCTGCAGTACTCGGGTGGTAATGGTCAGGGTAGAATAATATTACAGGGGGCTGCAGTACTCGGGTGGTAATGGTCAGTGTGGAGTAATATTACAGGGGCTGCAGTACTCGGGTGGTAATGGTCAGGGTGGAGTAATATTACAGGGGCTGAAGTACTCGGGTGGTAATGGTCAGGGTGGAGTAATATTACAGGGGGTTGCAGTACTTGGGTGGTAATGGTCAGGGTAGAATAATATTACAGGGGCTGCAGTACTCGGGTGGTAATGGTCAGGGTGGAGTAATATTACAGGGGGCTGCAGTACTCGGGTGGGGTGAACTCTTATGTATATGATGGGGTCTGGCAGTGATTTGCGCCCGTTACCTGTTGAGCTGCTTTTGCAGTTGGTCCAGCCTGTTCCCTAATTCACATTTTTGCCGCCGGCTGAGGGAAGGCACAGGAGCGCTGACGGTGGAGTGGGTGGGTATGGTGCATCGCGGCAGCTCCTGGTACTGACGGCCATGCCGGTCCCCCCAAAAGCTAAAGATGTTTGATACGCCGGAGAACGCTCCTGGAGAGAAGGACACAGCGTGAGCCGTGGATACAGTGATGGACCGGCACTGACCGCCGTTCCCCTGCGCGGTACCTGACAGATGATTGCACACGTCTCCCCCGCTCTGATCGCCCTCTGCCTCTGCTCCGCTCGCTGCTGTGAAGTTACTGCATGTGGCGTGTGTTGGTGAAAGCTCAATGGTGCTGGACACTGGTGCCGGCTGCTCGTCATCGCTGGACGGGGCGCTGCTGTGCTGCTCGCCCCAACTCTTATCCTCAGGCCCCAGATTGTTCCGGATCAGCCTGCTCGCCCTCTGACCTTTCCTGACCTCCCCGACATTGTCAGCATCTGGGAGGC
The DNA here is from genome assembly GCF_032444005.1 of Ranitomeya imitator. Taxonomy (NCBI): domain Eukaryota; kingdom Metazoa; phylum Chordata; class Amphibia; order Anura; family Dendrobatidae; genus Ranitomeya; species Ranitomeya imitator. Next base: position 16,283,435 of record NC_091287.1, on the reverse strand, counting down.
CACAGAAAATGTAGATATGAATTACCAATCACTCCCACCACGCAAGGAAGATTCCTCCATCTTCAAGATTTCTGACAAGAACCTGTCCTAGAGAAATCCGGCATGGTATATACCTCTGCTGCGTGGCTCATAAGTAAGTGCCCCCCTTACCTTTCTCCGTCCGTCTGCGGAATGACAGCTTGCGTCGTCTGAGCTTGTTAAATCCGCTGTCAGACTCGTCGCTGCTCGGAGATCCGGGGATCATGTTGGTCTGAAATGAAAAATTGAAGAAAAACTGATGTGAGCAACTTTGTGGCAGGAAACTCCGATGGCAGTAAAGCAGAACATTTCTGCGCAGCTCTGGTTGTAACTGGAGTATAAGGCATGATAAAACACATATAATTAAAATACGTGAAGGAAGGCTTCCACAGAGGTTAGCATGTGAAACCCATGGGAGACAACGGGGCAAGGACCAGGGGTGCCATGATCACCCTATGAGGCTTGGCCGGGTTACACTCACGTCTCGCAGGTTAAAGGTGATCTCTAAGCTGGACCAGAAGTAGTCGGAGAATTCGGGATACATGTCCAGCACTTCCAGCAAGTCTTCCCGATGAATCTTGTGAAGGTCGCAGTAGGTCAAGGCTCGAACGTCAGCGTTGGACTTTCCGGGCCGGGCGTACAGATTGAGGGGCTCTCCGAATATATCATTCTTCCCTGTGGAGTAGATGACATGGTCAGGAGGGTCCGCAGCACTGACAGAGGGGCACAATACAGGTGACTTTTCAATACTCACCCAGTATGGCAACCACCACGTCCCCACGTAAAATCTCAATGGATCCCCGGGACAGGAAGTACAGAGCAGTAAGGACATCACCCGCGTGCACCAGGGTGTCCCCAGGAGGGGCATGGGTGGTCTTAAACTTCATGGCCAGGGCCCGCAAACAGCCCTTTGCGGCTCCTTTAAAAGGTTTACAGTTCTGAAGAAGACTTCTGTTCAGATGGAGACAAATGTCAGCCTGGAGGCACTCGGGGAATCCCTTCAAGACCTGGTATAAGGAAAACACAAAATAAACCAAAGTATGAGAAAGACGGGACGAGAGACGGGGAACAGAGACCAGAGAGAATGATGTACGGAAGATGGTGAAGAGCAACGGTGGGTACAGGAGGGCACACAATGGAGGAAGGTAAAGAAGACAGGAAGACATGAGTGACTGTGGGTACAGAAGACAGGAGAACATACGTGACTGTGGGTAAAGACGACATGAGTGACTGTGGGTACAGAAGACAAGAGGACATACGTGACTGTGGGTAAAGACGACAGGAGAACATACGTTACTGTTGGTACAGAAGACAGGAAGACATCAGTGACTGTGGGTACAGAAGACAGGAGGACATGAGTGATGGTGGGTACAGAAGACAGGAAGACATGAGTGACTGTGGGTAAAGACGACAGGAGAACATACGTGACTGAGTACAGAAGACATGAGTGACTGTGAGTAAAGCAGACAGGAGAACATACGTGACTGTGGGTACAGAAGACAGGAGGACATGAGTGATGGTGGGTACAGAAGACAGGAGGACATACATGACTGTGGGTAAAGAAGACAGGAGAACATACGTTACTGTTGGTACAGAAGACAGGAAGACATCAGTGACTGTGGGTACAGAAGACAGGAGGACATGAGTGATGGTGGGTACAGAAGACAGGAGGACATGAGTGATGGTGGGTACAGAAGACAGGAGGACATGAGTGATGGTGGGTACAGAAGACAGGAAGACATGAGTGACTGTGGGTAAAGAAGACAGGAGAACATACGTTACTGTGGGTACAGAAGACAGGAAGACATCAGTGACTGTGGGTACAGAAGACAGAAGGACATGAGTGACTGTGGGTAAAGTAGACAGGAGAACATACGTGACTGTGGGTACAGAAAACAGGAAGATATGAGTGACTGTGGGTACAGAAGACAGGAGGACATGAGTGATGGTGGGTACAGAAGACAGGAGGACATGAGTGATGGTGGGTACAGAAGACAAGAAGACAAGAGTGACTGGGGGTACAGAAGACAGGAGGACATGAGTGATGGTGGGTACAGACGACAGGAGGAGGTGAGTGATGGTGGGTACAGACGACAGGAGGACATTAGTGATGGTGGGTACAGAAGACAGGAGGACATTAATGATTGTGAGGACAGAAGACAGGAGAACATAAGTGACTGTGAGTACTGAAGACAGGAGGACATGAGTGGTGGTGGGTACAGAAGACAGGAGGAGATGAGTGATGGTGGGTACAGACGACATGAGTGATTGTGGGTACAGACGACAGGAGGACATGAATGATGGTGGGTACAGATGACAGGAGGACATTAGAGATGGTGGATACAGAAGACAGGAGGACATTAGTGATTGTGAGGACAGAAGACAGGAGAACATAAGTGACTGTGGGTACATAAGACAGTAGGACATGAGTGATGGTGGGTACAGAAGACAAATGGACATGAGTGATTGTGGGTACAGATGATAGGAGGACATTAGTGATGGTGGATACAGAAGACAGGAGGGCAAGAGTGATTGATGGTTTATAAGACAAGAGGACATGAGTGATGGTGGGTACAGAAGACAAGAGGACATGAGTGATTATGGGAACATAAGACAGGAGAACATACGTTACTGCGGGTACAGAAGACAGGAGCACATGAATGATTGTAGGAACATAATACAGTAGGACATGAGTTATGGAGTGTAGAGAACACAGGAAGACATGAGTGATTTGGGGATATATGACAAGCGGACATAAGTAAAGGTGGAGACAGAAGACAGGAGGACATGAGTGATGGTGGAGACAAAAGACAGAAGCACATTTGTGATTGTGGAGACATGAGACAGGATAACATAAATGATTGTGATGAACTAAGACAGGAGGACATGAGTGATTGTGGGGACAGAAGACAGGAGGACATGAGTGATTGTGGAGACAGAAGACAGGAGCAAATGAGTGATTGTAGGGACATAAGACAGGAGGACATGAGTAATGGAGTGTACAGTAGACAGGAACACATGAATGATTGTGGAGACAGAAGACATGAGTGATTATGGAAATATAGAACAGAAGGACATGAGTGATTGTGGGGATAGAAGGACATAAGTGACGGTGAGAGGATATGATGAAGGACACAGAATGACAGAGAGTAATGCTGCACTCACTGCATTCATGTCGATGCCATTAGTATAAGACCAAGCATGCTGGAAATACTCCTCTAATCGCTGACGCAAAGGGTTAGGAATCTGATGGAAACGGATGAACTCGCGGACGCGCAGCATCTGGGTGTGGTACCGGGCAGTGCCGGAGTACAGGCGCTGGATGATTGCAGAGACATTCCCAAAAATACTGGCATACATGAGTGCTGTGGAAACGAAAGACCAGTGTTAGGGAAAAAACAACTAACACAGGATGTAACGTATGTACACAGTGACTGCACCAGCAGAATAGTGAGTGCAGCTCTGGAGCATAATACAGTGTCACGATTCACACCGTGACCGTCACCCCCATGTCACGGATCGGGGTGACTTTAGGTCAACAGACGGCTATCACATGTGCAGGGAGGCTTATTTTAGTTACCCCTCCCAGCTACAATGTGATGAAAAAACACACACAAGGCTATTGACCTCTTAGTTTACAGCAGGGGCTTATTCTAGGTATCCCACTGCTCTTCAATATACCACGAACTGCAGGGATTTATGTATTTCCCGCTTACAGTTCCACTTTGAAACTTGCAGCTCTCTGGCGCCCCTTTTCTCTCAGGTCAGATTAGGTACTTCACCTAGGGTAATTAGTCGCCAGAAAGGCTGCCTGCTATGTCCTGGTTATTGGGCATGCTGCAACGAGGCGATTTTACTACTCCCGCTCAGGCAGGAAGAATAATTATCAACGTCGCAGTCGCTACGACTCCCAAAGGCACAGAACAAAGCTATGCTGCCACCAGCTTCAATTAAACGGGTCCGAAGCTAACCCCAAAACAGTAGCGTAATTCCCTTCAGAAGACTTAGGGTACGTTTTAGAGCAGGAAGAACGAATCTAGTATTTTAAATATTTTACTCCATTAAAATTAGGCACTGTTTATGAAAAGGCATATAAAGATGTTACAAAAGAGACAATTGAAATATGTACAAGGCAATTATAAAATAAAGGGATTAAATGAGAAAATCAACACTTTCATATTCTCAGTTCATTTCAGGCAAAACATGCTGGTGGGCAGAGCTCCCCCAAATGTCCCAGTGCATCAGGAGGTCTGGATAGAAACAGCTCCTTAAGTAAATCTCTGCTGACTCTGAGAGCTGGGTAACGTGGAGTCACTTAAATAACCACAGCCTTGTGACATCACTAACAGGGCTGGTTTCCTCAGACCCTCCTATCTCTTCAGTCTTAGTAAATTTCACACAAGTTTGTCTAATGCCTGTATCTCCGCTACAGAACATGTCAGAATCATAACACAACCAGCATTCATCTTGTATTAAGATTTGCTCTTTGTAGATACTAAATTCAGGCTAGTAGGGACACTTCATTCCAGAGAAATCTGTACTTATTTACCTGGTGACATTAGAGGCTTTATAGTGATGGATAGATGCGCCGATGGATTTTAGCAATATGTACTTATTATTTTTCTAGCCCAAATCGGTGGCCCAATATCTTACTATAACAGAACAAAGAGCCGCATGTCTTATCAGACCAGTTTAAGCTGGAGGGAGAATTGTGCTGCCACAAGCGCAATAGACCTTTCTGGGCTTGGGGCAGGGCAGAGCATTGAGAAGAATAGTTTCACACACACATAGAAACAAAGAGAGCCAGAGAGAGAAGGGGGGTGGGTTTTAGCCCACAGCATGGCCTAGCAAGAGAAACTAATATTTATATTATACATTTTCCTCACATACAGGATGTAACTCAGGATCAGTAATGTAATGTACGTACACAGTGACAGCACCAGCAGAATAGTGAGTGCAGCTCTGGGGTATAATACAGGATGTAACTCAGGATCAGTAATGTAATGTATGTACACATTGACTGCACCAGCAGAATAGGGAGTGCAGCTCTGGAGTATAATACAGGAGGTAACTCAAGATCAGTAATGTAATGTATGTACACAGTGACTGCACCAGCAGAATAGTGAGTGCAGCTCTGGTGTATAATACAGGCGGTAACTCAGGATCAGTAATGTAATGTATGTACACAGTGACTGCACCAGCAGAATAGTGAATGCAGCTCTGGAGCATAATACAGGATGTAACCCAGGATCAGTAATGCAATGTATGTACACAGTGACTGCACCAGCAGAATAGTGAGTGCAGCTCTGGGGTATAATACAGGATGTAATTCAGGATCAGCAATGTAATGCATGTACACAGTGACTGTACCAGCAGAATAGTGAGTGCAGCTCTGGGGTATAATACAGGCGGTAACTCAGGATCAGTAATGTAATGTATGTACACAGTGAGTGCACCAGCAGAATAGTGAGTGCAGCTCTGGAGTATAATACAGGATGTAACTCAGGATCAGTAATGTAATGTATGTACACAATGACTGCACCAGCAGAATAGTGAGTGCAGCTCTGGGGTGTATAATACAGGAGGTAACTCAGGATCAGTAATGTAATGTATGTACACAGTGACTGCACCAGCAGAATAGTGAGTGCAGCTCTGGGGTATAATACAGGCGGTAACTCAGGATCAGTAATGTAATGTAATGTATGTACACAGTGACTGCACCAGCAGAATAGTGAGTGCAGCTCTGGGGTATAATACAGGATGTAATTCAGGATCAACAATGTAATGCATGTACACAGTGACTGTACCAGCAGAATAGTGAGTGCAGCTCTGGGGTATAATACAGGCGGTAACTCAGGATCAGTAATGTATGTACACAGTGACTGCACCAGCAGAATAGTGAGTGCAGCTCTGGGGTATAATACAGGAGGTAACTCAGGATCAGTAATGTAATGTATGTACACAGTGACTGCACCAGCAGAATAGTGAGTGCAGTTCTGGGGTATAATACAGGATGTAACTCAGGATCAGTAATGTAATGTATGTACACAGTGACTTCACCAGCAGAATAGTGAGTGCAGCTCTGGGGTATAATACAGGATGTAATTCAGGATCAACAATGTAATGCATGTACACAGTGACTGTACCAGCAGAATAGTGAGTGCAGCTCTGGGGTATAATACAGGCGGTAACTCAGGATCAGTAATGTATGTAAACAGTGACTGCACCAGCAGAATAGTGAGTGCAGCTCTGGGGTATAATACAGGAGGTAACTCAGGATCAGTAATGTAATGTATGTACACAGTGACTGCACCAGCAGAATAGTGAGTGCAGCTCTGGAGTATAACATTTGATGTAAATCTGGATGCTTATAATAATTATTACTAAATTTAACATGTAAAATTCTGCTCAGTGGTAATGATATTGTGACAAATGCTCCTGGCAATGGATGCAATTACCTACTGTCCACTAGGTGGCAGCTCATCATATAATAATTTTTAATATGGAAATTCAATAAGCAGCCTTCACTCTGGAGCAGGACGGTCAGCTCTGCATGGACATAAGTCTCTGCCCCCGATGCAGCTTGGGATGTGATATTTACAATTGAGCATAAAAAAAACAAAACGGCTGACGTCAGTGAGACGAAGCTGCAGCAGTTGTCAGCCTCAGGGTACTGGAGATTTGCACAAAGTAGAGAATAGTAGGAAGCGCCAGGCAGGTGCAGGACCTGGGGACGATTCTGAGCCTGTGGCAGACAGAGAAGGTGCGTGGTGCCCAATGTGATGACATCCAACAACATGTCCTTAATGACTGTGGTACTTGTCATGTGATGCGTCTTATCTGCCCCGATGTGTACAGCGCCTCTAGTGGACGCTCCTCCATCCACCGGCATTACTCCGAGGATGCTCCATGTGACAAATGCATCAAGTGTTATGTACAGGGGGTGAATGAATGGTCTGCAAACAGGCAGCACGTAGAGGGTTAAAAAACACCAGCATACCATACAGAGGAGGAATACTGCACAGTGTGACCTGCACCGACCACCACCGAGCAAGACACAGAAGTACACGGTGATCAGAGAAGAGGCTGAGGTGAGGAGGCCGAGCCCGACCACCACTGAGCAAGACACAGAGGTACAAGGTGCTCAGAGACACAGCCGAGGTGAGGAGGCCGAGCCCGACCACCACTGAGCAAGACACAGAGGTACAAGGTGCTCAATGTTCAGAGACACAGCCGAGGTGAGGAGGCCGAGCCCGACCACCACTGAGCAAGACACAGAGGTACAAGGTGCTCAGAGACACAGCCGAGGTGAGGAGGCCGAGCCCGACCACCACTGAGCAAGACACAGAGGTACAAGGTGCTCAGAGACACAGCCGAGGTGAGGAGGCCGAGCCCGACCACCACTGAGCAAGACACAGAGGTACAAGGTGCTCAATGTTCAGAGACACAGCCGAGGTGAGGAGGCCGAGCCCGACCACCACTGAGCAAGACACAGAGGTACAAGGTGCTCAATGTTCAGAGACACAGCCAAGGTGAGGAGGCCGAGCCCGACCACCACTGAGCAAGACACAGAGGTACAAGGTGCTCAATGTTCAGAGACACAGCCGAGGTGAGGAGGCCGAGCCCGACCACCACTGAGCAAGACACAGAGGTGCAAGGTGCTCAGTGTTCAGAGATACAGCCGAGGTAAGGAGGCCGAGCCCGACCACCACTGAGCAAGACACAGAGGTACAAGGTGCTCAATGTTCAGAGACACAGCCGAGGTGAGGAGGCCGAGCTCGACCGCCACTGAGCAAGACACAGAAGTACAAGATGCTCAGTGCTCAGAAACACGGCCGAGGTGAGGAGGCCGAGCTCGACCACCACTGAGCAAGACACAGAAGTACACAGTGTTCAGTGCTCAGAAACACGGCCGAGGTGAGGAGGCCGAGCTCGACCACCACTGAGCAAGACACAGAAGTACACAGTGTTCAGTGCTCAGAGACACGACCGAGGTGAGGAGGGACAGGTAAGGAGACCCTGGTCCTGGATCACCTGTCAGCTGAGTCGTGATAGGCAGCCATATTACTATATACACTGGTCAAAAAATAAAAAAAAAACACTAAAATCCTACTACCTAGATATCACTGAATGAAATATTCCAGGTGTAAATCTTTATTCATTACATAGTGGAATGTGTTGAGAACAATAAAAAATAACAATTATCAATGTAAATCACAACTAATATCCCCACGGAGGTCTGGAGTTGGAATGATGCTCAAAATCAAAGTGGAAAATCAAATTACAGGCTGATCCAACTTCAGTGGAAATGATGCTGAGTAGTGTGTGTGGCCTCCACGTGCCTGTATGACCTCCCTACAATGCCTGGGCATGCTCCTGATGAGGCGGCGGATGGTCTCCTGAGGGATCTCCTCCCAGACCTGGACTAAAGCATCAGTCACCTCCTGGACAGTCTGTGGTGCAGCGTGACGTTGGTGGATGGAGCGAGACATGATGTCCCAGAGGTGCTCAACTGGATTCAGGTCTGGGGAACGGGCGGCCAGTCCATAGCTTCAATGCCTTCATCTTGTAGGAACTGCTGACACACTCCAGGCACATGAGGTCTGGCATTGTCCTGCATTAGGAGGAGCCCAGGGCCAACTGCACCAGTATATGGTCTCACAAGGGGTCTGAGGATCTCATCTCGGTACCTAATGGCAGTCAGGCTACCTCTGGCGAGCACATGGAGGACTGTGCGGCCCTCCAAAGAAATGCCACCCCACACCATTACTGACCCACTGCCAAACCGGTGATGCTGAAGGATGTTGCAGGCAGCAGATCGCTCTCCACGGCGTCTCCAGAGTCTGTCACATCTGTCACATGTGCTCAGTGTGAACCTGCTTTCATCTGTGAAGAACACAGGGCGCCGGTGGCGAATTTGCCAATCCTGATGTTCTGTGGCAAATGCCAAGCATCCTGCACGGTGTTGGGCTGTGAGCACAACACCCATCTGTGGACGTCGAGCACTCAGACCATCCTCAATGAGTTGGTTTCTAATCGTTTCTGCAGACACATTCACATTTGAGGTCATTTTGCAGGGCTTTGGCAGTGCTCCTCCTTGCACAAAGGCTGAGATAGCAGTCCTGCTGCTGGGTTGTTGCCCTCCTATGGCTCCCTCCAGGTCTCCTGGTGTACTGGCCTGTCTCCTTGTATCTGCCCATGCTCTTGACACTGTGCTGACAGACATAGCAAACCTTTTTGCAGCATTGATGTTCCATACTGGATGATCTGCACTACCTGAGCCACTTGTGTGGGTTGTAGACACCACCTCATGGTACTGTACAGTACATCTAGGGGTGAGAGCAATGACAAAAATGCAAAAGTGCCCAAAACAACAGCCAAAAAGGATGAGAAAGAGAATTGGTCTGTGGTCACACCTGCAGAACCACTCCTTTATAGGGGTTGTCTTGCTAATTGCCAATCATTTCTTCCTGCTGTCTGTGCCATTTGCACATCAGCAGGAGGAATTCATTCACAATCTGTGTAGCTTCACAACTGGACAGGGTTATTTCACAGAAGTGTGATTCACTTGGAGTTACATTGTGCTGTTTAAGTGTTCACTTAAATTTTGTTGAGCAGCGTAGTTTTATATTCTTGTATATAGGAGCAGTATTATAGTGGTTATATTCTTGTACATAGGGGCAGTATTATAGTAGTTATATTCCTGTACATAGGAGCAGTATTATAGTAGTTATATTCCTGTACATAGGAGCAGTATTATAGTAGTTATATTCTTGTACACAGGAGCAGTATTATAGTAGTTATATTCTTGTACACAGGAGCAGTATTATAGTAGTTATATTCTTGTACACAGGAGCAGTATTATAGTAGTTATATTCTTGTACATAGGAGCAGTATTATAGTAGTTATATTCCTGTACACAGGAGCAGTATTATAGTAGTTATATTCTTGTACACAGGAGCAGTATTATAGTAGTTATATTCTTGTACACAGGAGCAGTATTATAGTAGTTATATTCTTGTACATAGGAGCAGTATTATAGTAGTTATATTCTTGTACATAGGGGCAGTATTATAGTGGTTATATTCTTGTACATAGGAGCAGTATTATAGTAGTTATATTCTTGTACATAGGAGCAGTATTATAGTAGTTATATTCTTGTACATAGGGGCAGTATTATAGTAGTTATATTCTTGTACATAGGAGCAGTATTATAGTAGTTATATTCTTGCAGATAGGGGCAGTATTATAGTAGTTATATTCTTGTACATAGGGGCAGTATTATAGTAGTTATATTCTTGTACATAGGAGCAGTATTATAGTAGTTATATTCTTGTACATAGGGGCAGTATTATAGTAGTTATATTCTTGTACATAGGGGCAGTATTATAGTAGTTATATTCTTGTACATAGAGGGCAGTATTATAGTAGTTATATTCTTGTACATAGCGGCAGTATTATAGTAATTATATTCTTGTACAAAGGGGCATTATTATAGTAGTTTATTCTTGCAGATAGGGGCAGTATTATAGTAGTTATATTCTTGTACATAGGAGCAGTATTATAGTAGTTATATTCTTGTACATAGGGGCAGTATTATAGTAGTTATATTCTTGTACATAGGAGCAGTATTACAGTAGTTATTTTCTTGTACATAGGGGCAGTATTATAGTAGTTATTTTCTTGTACATAGGGGCAGTATTATAGTGGTTATATTCTTGTACATAGGGGGCAGTATTATAGTAGTTATTTTCTTGTACATAGAAGCAGTATTATAGTAGTTATATTCTTGTACATAGGGGGCAGTATTATAGTAGTTATATTCTTGTACATAGGGAGCAGTATTATAGTGGTTATATTCTTGTACACAGGGGCAGTATTATAGTAGTTATATTCTTGTACATAGGAGCAGTATTATAGTAGTTATATTATTGTACACAGGGGCAGTATTATAGTAGTTATAGTCTTGTGTATAGGAGCAGTATTATAGTAGTTATATTCTTGTACATAGAAGCAGTATTATAGTGGTTATATTTTTGTACATAGGGGGCAGTATTATAGTAGTTATATTCTTGTACATAGGGGCAGTATTATAGTAGTTATTTTCTTGTACATAGGGGCAGTATTATAGTAGTTATATTTTTGTAGATAGGAGCAGTATTATAGTAGTTATATTCTTGTACATAGGAGCAGTATTATAGTAGTTATATTCCTGTACACAGGAGCAGTATTATAGTAGTTATATTCTTGTACACAGGAGCAGTATTATAGTAGTTATATTCTTGTACACAGGAGCAGTATTATAGTAGTTATATTCTTGTACACAGGAGCAGTATTATAGTAGTTATATTCTTGTACACAGGAGCAGTATTATAGTAGTTATATTCTTGTACATAGGAGCAGTATTATAGTAGTTATATTCCTGTACACAGGAGCAGTATTATAGTAGTTATATTCTTGTACACAGGAGCAGTATTATAGTAGTTATATTCTTGTACACAGGAGCAGTATTATAGTAGTTATATTCTTGTACATAGGAGCAGTATTATAGTAGTTATATTCTTGTACATAGGGGCAGTATTATAGTGGTTATATTCTTGTACATAGGAGCAGTATTATAGTAGTTATATTCTTGTACATAGGAGCAGTATTATAGTAGTTATATTCTTGTACATAGGGGCAGTATTATAGTAGTTATATTCTTGTACATAGGAGCAGTATTATAGTAGTTATATTCTTGCAGATAGGGGCAGTATTATAGTAGTTATATTCTTGTACATAGGGGCAGTATTATAGTAGTTATATTCTTGTACATAGGAGCAGTATTATAGTAGTTATATTCTTGTACATAGGGGCAGTATTATAGTAGTTATATTCTTGTACATAGGGGCAGTATTATAGTAGTTATATTCTTGTACATAGAGGGCAGTATTATAGTAGTTATATTCTTGTACATAGCGGCAGTATTATAGTAGTTATATTCTTGTACAAAGGGGCATTATTATAGTAGTTTATTCTTGCAGATAGGGGCAGTATTATAGTAGTTATATTCTTGTACATAGGAGCAGTATTATAGTAGTTATATTCTTGTACATAGGGGCAGTATTATAGTAGTTATATTCTTGTACATAGGAGCAGTATTACAGTAGTTATTTTCTTGTACATAGGGGCAGTATTATAGTAGTTATTTTCTTGTACATAGGGGCAGTATTATAGTGGTTATATTCTTGTACATAGGGGGCAGTATTATAGTAGTTATTTTCTTGTACATAGAAGCAGTATTATAGTAGTTATATTCTTGTACATAGGGGGCAGTATTATAGTAGTTATATTCTTGTACATAGGGAGCAGTATTATAGTGGTTATATTCTTGTACACAGGGGCAGTATTATAGTAGTTATATTCTTGTACATAGGAGCAGTATTATAGTAGTTATATTATTGTACACAGGGGCAGTATTATAGTAGTTATAGTCTTGTGTATAGGAGCAGTATTATAGTAGTTATATTCTTGTACATAGAAGCAGTATTATAGTGGTTATATTTTTGTACATAGGGGGCAGTATTATAGTAGTTATATTCTTGTACATAGGGGCAGTATTATAGTAGTTATTTTCTTGTACATAGGGGCAGTATTATAGTAGTTATATTTTTGTAGATAGGAGCAGTATTATAGTAGTTATATTCTTGTACATAGGAGCAGTATTATAGTAGTTATATTCCTGTACACAGGAGCAGTATTATAGTAGTTATATTCTTGTACACAGGAGCAGTATTATAGTAGTTATATTCTTGTACACAGGAGCAGTATTATAGTAGTTATATTCTTGTACACAGGAGCAGTATTATAGTAGTTATATTCTTGTACATAGGAGCAGTATTATAGTAGTTATATTCTTGTACATAGGGGCAGTATTATAGTGGTTATATTCTTGTACATAGGAGCAGTATTATAGTAGTTATTTTCTTGTACATAGGGGCAGTATTATAGTGGTTATATTCTTGTACATAGGGGGCAGTATTATAGTAGTTATTTTCTTGTACATAGAAGCAGTATTATAGTAGTTATATTCTTGTACATAGGGGGCAGTATTATAGTAGTTATATTCTTGTACATAGGGAGCAGTATTATAGTGGTTATATTCTTGTACACAGGGGCAGTATTATAGTAGTTATATTCTTGTACATAGGAGCAGTATTATAGTAGTTATATTATTGTACACAGGGGCAGTATTATAGTAGTTATAGTCTTGTGTATAGGAGCAGTATTATAGTAGTTATATTCTTGTACATAGAAGCAGTATTATAGTGGTTATATTTTTGTACATAGGGGGCAGTATTATAGTAGTTATATTCTTGTACATAGGGGCAGTATTATAGTAGTTATTTTCTTGTACATAGGGGCAGTATTATAGTAGTTATATTTTTGTAGATAGGATCAGTATTATAGTAGTTATATTCTTGTACATAGAAGCAGTATTATAGTGGTTATATTTTTGTACATAGGGGGCAGTATTATAGTAGTTATATTCTTGTACATAGGGGCAGTATTATAGTAGTTATATTCCTGTACATAGGGGCAGTATTATAGTAGTTATACTCTTGTACATAGGGGCAGTATTATAGTAGTTATATTCTTGTACATAGGGGCAGTATTATAGTAGTTATATTCTTGTACATAGGGGCAGTATTATAGTAGTTATATTCTTGTACATAGGGGGCAGTATTATAGTGGTTATATTCTTGTACACAGGGGCAGTATTATATTTCTGCATTTTCACCCAGTGCATGGAGAATAAGATACAGTCAGCGTTTTACTTACATCCAATCAGCATGACACAGATGGAGAAAATCTTCTCAGAATTGGTGTTGGGTGACACATTCCCAAAGCCGACACTGGTCAGACTGCTGAAGGTGAAATAGAGTGCGGTGACGTATTTATCGTTGATGGTCGGGCCGGATTTGGTGTTGCTGTTGTTGTACGGCTTCATGATCTGGGTGCCCAGCGAGTACAACCAGCCGATTGTGCGGTATTCCGGGTCGTAGTGTTCCATGTGTCCGATCGCGTACCAGATACAGGCCAGCCAGTGAGCGATGAGGGCAAATGTGCACATCAAGAGGAACAGCACGGCCGCCCCATACTCAGAGTAACGGTCCAACTTTCGGGCCACTCGTACCAAGCGTAAAAGGCGGGCAGTTTTCAGGAGGCCGATTAGGGTGGTAGTCTGCAGAAAAAAATAAGAAAATGCAGAATAAAATGACGTGGAATATAAATCCTGTGGGGAGTAAAAGATGGACAGAAGAGGAAAATAGAAGGAGGGGAGGAAAGGAAAGTAAAAAAGAGAAGGTGACAAGCACATCCCAAATCCTACACTGCAGAAATACTGGACGGCAACTCTCATCATCCTATGCCTCCGAGTGGCTTTAGTTCATTCATAGCTGGAGACTGTATCACTAACTCTAAAAAAAACTCTAAGAAAAATAATGATAAAGTAAGAATATAAAGTCTCTTACCGTTTTGTGTATACAGCGCCGATGCACATCTGTGACTGCTAACTAGAAACAGTTTACAGACTAAGGCCTTCTTCAGACGTCAGGGTCTCTGGAACGTGTGGTGACAGTTTTCCCACGTATCGGAGACACTTACACATGTAGACCCCCCCAAATCTATGGGGCTGCACACGTCAGTATATTTCCACCAACCGTGTGGAAAACACGTTGACGCGCCGTTTTTTGCCGGCAGTGCGGTCCGCAATACATCCCGCACACTGATGACATCCGTGTGCCATAACTGTGACCTGTACCGGCATCTGGGAAAAGCAGTGCAGTTAGCGATGTTCCCAGGTGTCAAGCTCTTAATCCGGCTCTCATCATTGCCACCTTGTCTCCCTGCGATTAGCGAGACCAGGAGACGCTGATGAGATTTGTAGTCAGCATCAGCCGTCTGTGTATCACGAGTATGAAATGTCTAAATAATAAAAAAAAAAAACAACAACATAGGGTCCTTCTTAATTCTCCAAACCAGCTGAGGGAAAACAGACAGTTGGGAGCTGGTGTTAATATTCTGGGAAGGGGCCAATAGCCATAAAGGTTCCCAGCGTATTAATATCAGCTCACAGCTGTCTGTTTAGTCTTTACTGGCTAGTAAAAAGTGGGGACTGAAAAAAATGATGTGCGGTCCTCCCCTTATATTTACTTAGGCTACTTTCACACTAGCGTCGGACTCGGCCCGTCGCAGTGCGTCGGGCCGAGGTTCCGACGCTAGCAGTGAAACGGAGGCACAACGGAGGCAGCGGATGCATTTTTCCTGCGCATCCGCCGGCAGCAAAAAACGTTACATGTAACGTTTTTTTGCTCCCGGCGGTCCGCCACAACCGTCGCACGACGGTTGCAATGTGTGTCAATGTGTCGCTAATGTTAATCTATGGGGCAAAAACACATCCTGCAAACAACTTTGCAGGATGCGTTTTTGCCCCTAAACGACGCATTGCGACGTATTGCAAAAAACGCCAGTGTGAAAGTAGCCTTACCAGCAAAGGCTAAAATAACAGTTGCAGGCTGATATTAATAGGCTGGGAAGGGGCCAAGGTTATTGGCCCCCTCCCAGACTAATAACATCAGCCCTCAGGTGCCCCAGAAATGGCACATCCATTAGATGCCTTCACTCTTTCCACTCGCCCTGATGTGGATGCAAGTGATATGTACTTTTGCCCTGTCCTGTATTTGAATAATATGCCATTTGATGTATGTAACTGTTCTCTGGTTTCTATTAGCTGTAATTTATGTATTTTCTTGGCTGGGAGTTCACCTGTAACTAACCTGTCTCCTTCCCCAATACTTGCAGCCCTAAGCTATAATGTAATTAAGCTTTGTCAACACCACTACTGCAGAATAGCCATTCTTCCTCACAGCAGGTGGCTAATCATATGTACCGTATTTTCCGCTTTGTAAGACGCACTTTATTTCCCCCAAATTTGGGGGGGAAATGTGGGTGCGTCTAACAAAGCGGATATACCGCTTACCATTACAGGCTGGGAGGAGGGGGTGTCCGCCGCCGCTACCGCCTGCCGCCGCTGTCGTCCGCCGCCACTGCCGGGGTTGTCCGCTGCTGCCCCGGGTGATGCTGAAGGCTCCGGTGCTGCGGGGGGCTCTGGCGACATATTGTGAAAGACCAGAGCCCCCCGGCAGTTCTTCCATGCGTTCCAGTATGACTAATTCCGGGAAAATGGCCGCCGGAATCTCGGGAGATGAGATTTCAGCGCTGAGATCTCATCTCTCGAGATTCCGGCGGCCATTTTCCCGGAGTTAGTTCCAGTATGACTGACTCCGGGAAAATGGCCGCCGGAATCTCGGGAGATGAGATTTCAGCGCTGAGATCTCATCTCTCGAGATTCCGGCGGCCATTTTCCCGGAATTAGTCATACTGGAACGCATGGAAGAACTGCCGGGGGGCTCTGGTCTTTCACAAAATGTCGCCAGAGCCCCCCGCAGCACCGGAGACAGCCCTACAGCACAGGAGCCCCCTGCAGACCCCTCATCCCAGCCTGCAGCAAAGGAGCCCCCTGCAGACCCCTCATCCCAGCCTGCAGCAAAGGAGCCCCCTGCAGACCCCTCATCCCAGGCTGCAGCACAGGAGCCCCCCTGCAGCACAGGAGCCCCCTGCAGACCCCCTCATCCCAGCCTGCAGCAATGCTCCACTCCTGCCTCCGGCAACGAGCCTGGGACCCTGATCCACCACAACCACAACCCCTGGTAAGTAATAAGACGCATGGATTATAAGACGCCCCACCAATTTATTAAAAAATAGTTTTTTCCTATTTTTCTCCTCAAAATTTGGGGTGCGTCTTATAATCCGGAGCGTCTTACAAAGCGAAAAATACGGTACATACTAGGTAGACTAACCAGTCTAGAATCTTCTGGTGGACCCAACCATTGAATAGAAGGTGTGACCCCTACCCCCCTTCATGGGCGGATCCCAGGAGCTCAGACAATCCATTCTTATTTTGAGATCAGATGTGAGTTGATCCTGGAAGGAGAAGGAGTGGGGATTCTTAGCTGAGGCAAGACCCCACGTCCAGCTGTGACTGCGGAAGCGAACGGGGCGAGACTTGAGCTGAGGACATATCTCGTTGTTCGTGAGATTGTTTTGGGATCCATTGGACTAATTGTGGACTATTGCTTTGTTACCTGGCACAAGGATTATCGGGAGGTGCCCCCGAACCTGTTCCATTGGACTAATTGTGGACTATTGCTTTGTTACCTGGCACAAGGATTATCGGGAGGTGCCCCCAAACCTGTTCCATTGGACTAATTGTGGACTATTGCTTTGTTACCTGGCACAAGGATTATCGGGAGGTGCCCCCGAACCTGTTCCGTTGGACTAATTGTGGACTCTGTAGATCTACCTGCATGTGTTGTTCCAGCGTTCTTGATAATAAATCTGTGGAATCATCCCTTGGCCTGTTGTCCCTTCTTGCTCTGCCGTACACCCCGTCACAAACTGGTGGTAGCAGTGGGATCAGAGCAGAAGGAATGGAGGACAAAGGCCCATCAACATCGGGAACCAGCACCGCAGAGTACAAGAACTGGACTTTGGGGAGCCTACAATCAAAGGCCCGTGAAGTAGGAGTCCGTTTTAAGGGACTCTCCAAGGAGCAGCTTATTGAGGCTTTGGAAGGAGTTCGCCTGCAAGATGACGCTGAGGAAGGATCCTCACAGCAAATGGAGGAAAGACTGCAGCCGGAGGTAAATACCCAAAAAAGTCAGTGGGTTGTGTGGTACGAGGAGGAGTTGGCATTGCTGGGAGAAGAGGCCACCATAGACTATAAGAAAGAGGCCATTCACCGAGCTCAGGAGAGGGAGGCCATTCACAGAGCCGAGGAGAGGGAGGCCATTCACAGAGCCGAGGAGAGGGAGGCCATTCACAGAGCCGAGGAGAGGGAGGCCATTCACAGAGCCGAGGACAGAGCTCAGGAGATGGCATTGCTGGAGAGGCAGATCGCTTTGGAAGCAGCTAGAAGCTCCAGACAGACTCTAACCCCAGCACCCACCATGAGGGAACTCCCCAGAGTGTCCCGCAAAGACTTCAAGCCCTTTAATGAGGCTGCAGGCGACATTGAGGGCTTCTTCCAGGGCTTTGAGCATCAGTGTCGATTAATGGAAGTCCCGGAAAGGGACCGAGTCCGACATCTGGTGGGGCTCTTAGAGGGTGGAGCTGCCGCAGCCTATAGAGCTATGGACCCTCAGGGGAACTGTGAGTATGCGGAGATTAAACGGACTATTCTAGAACATTATGCTGTTACCCCAGACACTTACAGGACTCAGTTCCGTACTTTAGCCTGTGATGAGGAAGTGTCTTTCAAGATGTATGCCCAAAGACTCAAACAAATATGTCATCGCTGGCTGGAGGCAGAGGAGGCCTTAACCTGGGAGACCTTCCTCCATGTTATCCTAAAAGAGCAGTTTTACTTCAAGTGCCCTGCTGAGATCCGGGAATGGGTGCCTGAGAGGAGACCAGCCACTGTGGAGGAAGCTGCAGCTCTAGCTGATGAGGCTCTCACCATCAAGCCTCAGTGGAGGGTTCTGTTGGAGGATGGAGAGAGGCCTACCAGCTCCACAACACCGGTGGCCCCCTGTTCTTCTGTCCCCATTGTTCCCCGTTCCTCTAAGCCACCACCTCATGCTGATACCCGTGTAAATGTGCCTCCAGTTGCTTCTACTGTGTTTTCTGGAATACGACGAGGAGAGGAAGTAGCAGAGCGCAGGTGTTATGGTTGTGGGCATCCGGGGCATCTGCAGGCCTCATGCCCAGCCAGCCCATGGAGAAGTCGTCCTCAAAACCCTACAGCACCTTCAGGTGGGGGCTGGCCTCCAGGTTCCCTTACCCCTCGCCCAAGAGGACGCCTTGGATGGAGTGAGACCCAGCACAGATGCTATCGATGTGGACAGCCGGGGCATCTGCAAGCCTCCTGCCCAGCTGTTCAAATGATTAATCCTGTACCCAGTCGTATTATTAATTATGTACACCCAAGTGCCATGGAGGAAGACGTGTCACCACTACGTGAGGACTGGCCTAGTGCCTCACCCACCCATGTTGCACCATTAGGAGTTTATGGTGTGCGACCCGCAGCTATGACGACTTCTGCTCATCGAGGTAAGCACTTGCAGGAGGTCGTGCTGGATGGACAGAGACTTATTGGATTTTGTGACTCAGGGGCTTTCCTCACACTGGCTGATCCCCGAGTGGTTCGGCCTGAGGCAATCCATCGAGGACCTGGGATTGTCATTGAACTGGCTGGTGGACAATGGAGGACTATTCCCACAGCCACTGTGGATCTGAACTTTGGTTTTGTGGTCAGGCGATGTGTGGTTGGGGTGATGGGTGGTCTGCCTGCAGATGTTCTCCTGGGCAATGATGTGGGAGAGCTAAGATGCCAATTTGTGGCTGCATGAAGCCACATGTAAGTTACCCTCTGCCTGTGTGTACTTAACCAGCGACCTGTAGAGGTCCCTGGTACGTACACAAATTGGGAGGGGAAGGGATTGTCATGATATGTACTTTTGCCCTGTCCTGTATTTGAATAATATGCCATTTGATGTATGTAACTGTTCTCTGGTTTCTATTAGCTGTAATTTATGTATTCTCTTGTGCTGGGAGTTCACCTGTAACAATATGTCTCCTTCCCCCAATACTTGCAGCCCTAAGCTCTAATGTAATTAAGCTTTGTCAACATCACTAGTGGAGGAATAGCCATTCTTCCTCACAGCAGGTGGCTAGTCAAATGTACATACTACATAGATTAAGCGGAGCCCACCAGTCTAGAATCTTCTGGTGGACCCAACCATTGAATAGAAGGTGTGACCCCTACCCCCCTTCATGGGCGGATCCCAGGAGCTCAGACAATCCATTCTTATTTTGAGATCAGATGTGAGTTGATCTTTGAAGGAGAAGGAGTGGGGATTCTTAGCTGAGGCAAGACCCCACGTCCAGCTGTGACTGCGGAAGCGAACGGGGCGAGACTTGAGCTGAGGACATATCTCGTCGTTTGTGAGATTGTTTTGGGATCCATTGGACTAATTGTGGACTATTGCTTTGTTACCTGGCACAAGGATTATCGGGAGGTGCCCCCGAACCTGTTCCGTTGGACTAATTGTGGACTCTGTAGATCTACCTGCATGTGTTGTTCCAGCGTTCTTGATAATAAATCTGTGGAATCATCCCTTGGCCTGTTGTCCCTTCTTGCTCTGCCGTACACCCCGTCACACTAATAGCTTTGGGGTTGATGTCAGCTGTATGTCCGCTAATATCAAGCCCAGGAGTTAGATCAGACAACCCCACTATTAACTCCTTTGTCAAATTTAATAAAGACACACACAGAGAAAAGTCCTTTAATTGAAATAAACACTCCCTGACCATCTTTTACCTGACTCTTTTTCCCACGACGATCCCAAACTCTGCTACATCTAGATAGTGTGGTGAGCGGTGACATCGGGGATGCGACCGCTCACCACACCAGCCGGAACACACTGAGCTGAGCATGATAACCGCTGCCTGTGATCGGCGGTAACCTTAATGACGTCACCGCTCGTCGCTGCAGCAGCGTTCTCACGTTCAGCTCAGTGTGTTCCGGTTGGCGTGATGAGCGGTCGCATCCTTGATGTTACCGCTCACAACACTATCTAGATGTAGCAGCGTTGGGGATCTTAGTGGGACTTCAGCATTATGGATTAACAGAGGACAGGTGAGGATTACTTTGGGTTTTTATTTTTACGTTAATAAATGGGCAAAAAGAGTGTCGAGGAGATTTCCACTAAAAGACCATTCTTGGTGAATTTCTTTGTTAAATTTGGCAACAGTGTTAGTAATGGAGGTATCTGATAACCGTCTCTCCATTACTATCCCCTGGACTTGATGTCAGCGGACATAAAACAACTGACATTAACCCCAAAGCTTTTACCCCACTTGCCACCACACAGGGCAAGTGGGAAGAGCAGAGGCTGAGCGCCAGAATTGGCCCATCTAATGCATGCACCATTTCTGGGGCGGCTGAGGGCTGATGTTATTAGTCTGGGAGGGGGCCAATATCCATGGCCCCTTCCCAGCCTATTACTATCAGCCTGCAGCTGTCCGTTTGGCATTTGCTGGTTAATAAATATAGGGAAGACTACCCGTAATTTTTTCGAGGAGGGGGGTTCTAGCAAACAGCTGTGAGCTGTAATTAATTGGGTGGGAATCTTTATGGCTATTGGCCCCTACCCAAAATTAACACTAGCCACCAGCTGTCGGCTTTCCCTCAGCTTGTTGGGAAAATTAAAGGGTACCCCACACCATTTTTTTTATTTAATATATGTGATACACAGTTGCGGGTACTGACTACAAGTCTCTTTAATGTCGCTTGTTCGCGCTGATCGTAGGGAGACCAAGAGGCAATGACGAGAGATCGATTCAGCACCTGGCAACATCACTAACTGTACTGTTTTTCCCAGACGCTGGTACGGGTCACAGTGATGACACACAGATGTCACCAGTGTACGGGATGTATTGCGGACTATGCGGCTGGCAAAAACGGACATGTCTGCGTGTTTTGCACACGGACATACGATCTGTGGAAACACACTGATATGTGCGCAGACCCATAGATTTGAATGGGTCTACGTGTGCAAGTGTCTCCGATACGTGTGAAAACTGTCACCACATGTGCGCTAACTGCACGGCTTTTCCCTAGACGCCGGTACGTGTCACACTGATGAGAGACACGGACGCTACATGGATATGACACATGGACACACATAGCGCCGGCACTGGTTATTCCATTACCGGTAATATCAGGACGTGTGAAAGAGGCCTAATGTAGAGAGGGGAGTAGAGGAGGAAGAGTAACAGGAGCTGACTACACAAGGTGCCTCTGTAGTCTGTAACCATGGAGACGCACAGATCTGCATAGGCACTGTACACACAAAACAATAGGAAGTATGAATATAATAAATATAATAATGTCAACCTGGAATCCACAACAACTTAAAGGACAAAGGGAAAAGAAGGGCATCAAAGAAAATCCTGAGTGCTTCACTACTTCCTGCTCCTTCAGTAATGGAATGTATTGAAGATCCCAATAATCAGCTGCTAATTCAGTAATCTGACAGGCATATACCAGTAAGTGACAGCTACACAGCGCTGGGTCAATGCTCAACGTCACCACAGCATGCTGTGTTCTCAAGAGTGACCATCAGTGGAGCTATTCGACTGTGTAATGTGGGGAGGACTGTGTAATGTGGGCAGGACTGTGTAATGTAGGCAGGACTGTGTAATGTGGGCAGGACTGTGTAATGTGGGCAGGACTGTGTAATGTGGGCAGGACTGTGTAATGTGGGCAGGACTGTGTAATGTGGACAGGACTGTGTAATGTGGGCAGGACTGTGTAATGTGGGCAGGACTGTGTAATGTGGGCAGGACTCTAATGTGGGAAGGACTCTGTAATGTGGGGAGGACTGTGTAATGTGGGCAGGACTGTGTATTGTGGGAAGGACTGTGTAATGTGGGCAGGACTGTGTAATGTGGGAAGGACTCTGTAATGTGGGCAGGAAAGTGTAATGTAGGCAGGACTGTGTAATGTGGGAAGGACTGTGTAATGTGGGCAGGACTGTGTAATGTGGGCAGGACTGTGTAATGTGGGCAGAACTGTGTAATGTGGGCAGGACTGTGTAATGTGGGCAAGACTGTGCAATGTGGGAAGGACTGTGTAATGTGGGCAGGACTGTGTAATGTGGGCAGGACTGTGTAATGTGGGCAGGACTGTGCAATGTGGGCAAGACTGTGAAATGTGGGCAAGACTGTGTAATGTGGGAAGGACTGTAATGTGGGCAGGACTGTGTAATGTGGGCAGGGCTGTGTAATGTGGGCAGGACTGTGTAATGTGGGCAGGACTGTGTAATGTGGGCAGGACTGTGTAATGTAGGCAGGACTGTGTAATGTGGGCAGGACTGTGTAATGTGGGCAGGACTGTATGTGGGCAGGACTGTGTAATGTGGGCAGGACTGTGTAATGTGGGAAGGACTGTGTAATGTGGGCAGGACTGTATAATGTGGGAAGGACTGTGTAATGTGGGCAGGACTGTGTAATGTGGGCAGGACTGTGTAATGTGGGCAGGACTGTGCAATGTGGGAAGGACTGTGTAATGTGGGCAGGACTGTGTAATGTGGGCAGGACTGTGTAATGTAGGCAGGACTGTGCAATGTGGGAAGGACTGTGCAATGTGGGAAGGACTTTATAATGTGGGCAGGACTGTGTAATGTGGGCAGGACTGTGTAATGTGGGAAGGACTGTGTAATGTGGGAAGGACTGTGTAATGTGGGCAGGACTGTGTAATGTGGGCAGGACTGTGTAATGTGGGCAGGACTGTGCAATGTGGGAAGGACTGTGTAATATGGGCAAGACTGTGTAATGTGGGCAGGACTGTGTAATGTGGGCAGGACTGTGTAATGTAGGCAGGACTGTGCAATGTGGGAAGGACTGTGCAATGTGGGAAGGACTTTATAATGTGGGCAGGACTGTGTAATGTGGGCAGGACTGTGTAATGTGGGCAGGACTGTGTAATGTGGGAAGGACTGTGTAATGTGGGCAGGACAGTGTAATGTGGGCAGGACTGTGTAATGTGGGAAGGACTCTGTAATGTGGGAAGGACTCTGTAATGTGGGAAGGACTCTGTAATGTGGGCAGGACTGTGTAATGTGGGCAGGACTGTGTAATGTAGGCAGGACTGTGTAATGTAGGCAGGACTGTGTAATGTGGGCAGGACTGTGTAATGTGGGCAGGACTGTGTAATGTGGGCAGGACTGTGTAATGTGGGAAGGACTCT